>NC_068340.1:6896543-7496543 GCF_014633365.1 Diospyros lotus
AATGGTGTGTGCAAGTGTTATCTTGTATGGTGTAGCCATTGTTGATCAAAATCCGGGTTAAGCAAGGAAAGGGAAATAGAATCATTAAGCTGATAATGAGCAAGGGAGTAAAAGGTCTAGTGTTGCCTAGGATGGGTAAAAGATAGAACATAAAGTGAGTTACCAGTGAGATATGGAAAGAGTTGGGTTTAATATACTTATGCACTGGATTTGAGTGCTAAGGAACAAGCTGGAAAATAGAACCTCTTGCATAAGAAGAGGTGATGTACTCTTGTCCAAATGAATGGCATGGAGCCATGTAAATTTGGGGAGAATCTTGGACTGAGGTGGAAGATCCCTTAGGTTAAATGGGTGGAGTGCTGTGAAGTGTCTATTTGAGAATTAATGAAGGTGCTGGAAATGGGGAAAAGTCTAGGAGAAAGGCTAGACAAATGGCCATTGGATAAAGCAGCACATGAAGGCTTAATTTGGGTCGAATAAATATCTCTAAGAGCCATGCTCCATGTGGAAACTAAGGGAAAAGTGATCTTATAGCGTAACCAAGGGATAAGAGGCTAGAGGGAAAGGTAAGCAAGGATTGATTGCTTAGATGGTCTCTCTAGGTATGATAATAATTCCTTAGGTAAGGTATAAGATTGGAAGACGTCCAAAAGAGTTAAAATTGAGTGCATAAGGTAGCTGTGAGTATTCTAATGGTATGCCTAGTGAAATGTAAGCTTGACACTGGCTTAATGAGTGGTAAAGAGCATTATAATGGGAAAGTATAAAATCAATGCATCAAAGATAATCATCATGCCATGTCATGCCCAATGGTAATCATATCAATATAAGAGATGACAAATAAACATGCACATTTAGGATAACAAGTTAGAACCGTAGTTCACATATTCATAACGACGAAACCTTTCACATCAACAAGGGTGGAACCTTTCACACCCTAATCTGAACATGGATGGCGGAACCTCACACCAAGGGTGGAACCTCTCACACCTTAAAGTATATGTGGTGCACCAACAACTAACATTTACTGTGGTTAGCTACACATGGTTCTAACAATTACTCCATTTAAATACACATCTTATACTATCATTTAGCTTTAACAAGTGTCACATGCAACATCTCACATATAAGTATCAACTTTCATGGTCTATGATAACATGAATCATAATCTTCCCAAATGCAAATTAAAGAAAATGCAATCAACTATAAGTATCAATATGCATAGATCAGACAAGATGGATTCTACTTTCCCAACTACAAATAAAAATGAAATCATGAATAGTATATATAGAATACTAGGATGATTGGAGACATGAATGCAACAATTACCACAATAATACAATTTACCTACTCTTATGGAAGATGCGGGATTCCCTCAAACACCTCTTGGCTGGGGTACATCAATGTCACCTAACAAGATCATCAAATTACACGAGAATTAAATAAATACAAAAATCAAGTCACCTAAGATTTAGACCGACCCAAGGGCTGCCACAACTGGCTAGCCTTAGTCCCAAACGCATTGGACTAGCCCATGAACTAGTTATGCCCCACTAACCTAGGTTAAACCCAAAAACAACCTAACCAGTCACAATTGCCGCCACCAGTGGCCACCGACGACCACTGCTAGCCAAGGATTCCTACGATTAGAACCTACCATTAGAAACACCTAGTCAAGGGGGTTAATATATATACACAAAAATGGGACGGATTTAACGGCTAGATCTTCATAGATCTAATTTTTAATTTTTGGCCAGAACTGAAGAACACACTGCCAGTCGCCGCCAGCCACCGTGGCTGGCATTTTTTGGTGATCTGAGGCCACCACTCGACTCTCTTACCCTCATCGACCAACATACTCAAAAACCAACAAAATCCAATGGCTGGAATGTCGTAGATCAAACTTAAATTTTCGGCCAATACAACCACGCATATATACATACACATCTCACGAATTTATACTAAAAATAAAGCTAATAAAATTAAAAGACTTACCTTCTTGTAGATCAGGGTTGATTTCACAGTGAAAATGCGATTGAATCTAAGATTGAACGGTTGGATTGCACAAAATCGACGATTTACAAAAATGTTTTTGGAAGAGAAAATGAGAGAGAGAGAGAGAGAGAGAGAGAGAGAGAGAGAGAGAGAGAGATTGTAATGGCAAAATAGAAGAGGGGGAAAAGAAGCTGGGATCCCTAGTGGTTGTCACATGGGCTTGGCTGGCTATCCTTGGGCCTTACAATAAGAAGCGCTTGATGGGAGGCAACCCATTTCAAATATTAATTTTCCTTTCTTTCTTTTTATTTCTATTGGTTTCTAGAATATTTTTGGATTGCTTTCTTATTTTTTTCTTTCCTTTTAGGACTTGCTGCCTACAAAAACTTGATTAGTGTGACATGTTGCCTAGTCAAACTAATGATTATAAAGAAGCACTTGATGGGAGGCAACCCATTTCAAATGTTAATTTTTCTTTCTTTCTTTTTATTTATATTTGTTTCTAGAATATTTTTGGATTGCTTTCTTATTTTTTTCTTTCTTTTTAGGACTTGTTGCCTGCGAAAATTCGTCCTCTCCTCTCTCAAAAGGATTAGCCTAGAAATTTTTAGCAATTCCAAGGAAGTCTGCATCAGGAGAGTATTCTTTTTCTTTTCCTCTTTACTTATTTTTAAACATTGAGGACAATGTTTAATTTAAGTGTGAGAGTGAGAAATCTAATATTTTTTATATTTTGCTTGATTGCTTGAAAATTAAAAAATATATATAATATGCGTGAAAGATAATTTTCTTTAGAAAAATGTTTTATTTTCATGTCTAGGCCAATTTCATGTTTTCTATATTAACTTTGGTTTAGTGCATAGTTAATTCAAGATTGAAAATTGTTCTGTTTGATTATCGATTCTAGATTTAGCAGTGTTAAGGAAAAATAATTGATTATGCCGGATTATTATGATTGTTGAAATATATGCTTCTTGACATAACTCATGGGACTTTATGATTATGCATGATTGATTATGTGAGAATATTATTGTGATTATTTCTTAAAACTAGGCTTAAACAGAGTTAAAGTAAAAAGGGATGATAAAAAAAATATTATTACTATATATCTACTCTTATATTTTGAGTTGGTCAGTAGTAATTGGGGGGTTGACAATATGCTTCTGCATCATCCTTCACGCCAAACGATAGTTCAAAATATACGTATGCAAATGCATTTTAAGCAATTATTTAGGGAAATAACCGGTTGTCTTCATCACAAAATGTCAACATTCGCGTCAAAAGCCAAGTAATGCTTAGGAAAGAATAAATAAATATATATATAAACTTGAAAAAAAAAAAAACTCATCCCTTTTGCTCCTTATGTTTGTAATAGTGGAGATAGTGATTAAAAAAAACTATTGCATGATTTAATTGTGTTGGTTGCAAGGTTTCATGAATTAATTTTGAAGTATACATGGCAGCAAAAGCAATGATTTTGCATAATTAAGTATTTCAATTAATGTTGCTGGATTTAGAATTAATATGAAAATATAGATGGTAATCAATTTCGTGATTAATTATGCATTGACAGGTTGTTGGATTTCTTGATTTTGGCCTAGTGTGAAAATAAAATATTTACTATTTTTTCTTCTCTGCTTTGCTTGAGGACAAACAAAAGGTTAAATGTGGGGGTATTTGATAGAGCTTAATTTTATTTACATTTTTATCTAATTTTTATCTTAATCTTATGCTATTTTTTCTACTTAAAATATGTACTATATGGATTTTATATAATTTGAATCTCTTTTTGTAGGAAGTAAGCAAAGGAAATTAATTTCAAGAATTTGGGTAAAAAAAATATATTATAAATTTATTTGTAATGTTAATGTTAAATTAATGTTATGAATGAATATTATAATATAATTAAGAAATTATTGATTAAATTGAAGGAGACGACGCAATTAGAGGAATTAAGGAAGG
Organism: Diospyros lotus; assembly: GCF_014633365.1. Classification (NCBI taxonomy): domain Eukaryota; kingdom Viridiplantae; phylum Streptophyta; class Magnoliopsida; order Ericales; family Ebenaceae; genus Diospyros; species Diospyros lotus. The sequence goes on from NC_068340.1 coordinate 6,900,501, forward strand.
AATTGCATTTGAAGTGGGAATTGGAGTAGAGGACCATGCGCTGTACAATTGAAAAAGAAATCAAGTGGAGAATGGGTCTTGCTATACTTATATATATAATAATATAATAATGCAAATGAGTGACGTGGTGAAGAAGTCGAATTCAAATTAGAATTGAGATTAGAGGAGGTTACTTGATGTTTATATAATATTATAATGAATAGGAAGAGGAATCAAAGGCTTTTTATATAATATTATAAAACAAGAAGAATTGGAGCTACAACGGCTCAGCTGCCACTTGATTGCTCCAATTCTTTTGGTTTTATAATATTATATAAAAAGCATTTAATTTCTTCTCCCATTCATTATAATATTATATAAACATCAAGTGGCCTCCCCCAATACCAATTTGAATTGGACTTCTTCACGGCTTCACTGCTTTGCATTATTATCTTATTTTATATTTATATAATAAAATAGAACGATTTTTAAAAACATTTAAAATGTATCTCTGATACATTTTAATTCTATGATTGAGATGAGTTTTGAATGTTAGTCAAGAACTGAGATGAATTAGACTTCCCGCCTAGCTTTTCTCTCTCTCCCACTCCCTCACTCGGTGCCTCTCTCTCTCTCCCTCTCTCGTTCTCTTTCTCACAGACCCACTCAGGCATATGCATACATATATATACACACATATGCATACATATACACACATATATATACACACACATACGCATATACACACCGACACATATACACTCGTGTGATGTGCTCGTGGCAGGGGGCAACGGACGACAAACACTGCTCGTGGCGGTGCTTGCATTGGTTGGCCTTTGGTAGCGACTGACCCATTGCCCCTGATCGACAGCTAGAGGCAGCTGGTGAGGGTGGTTTGGTCGTGCGTGAAGGAGAAGTAGGAGGAAGAAGAAGATGGGAAGGAAAAAAGAAAATAAAGAAAAAAAGAAAAAAAAAGGAAAAAGAAAAGAAAATATAAAATATAGAAAAAAAAGGAGGAGAAAATGGGGGGAAATGGCATTGTTAATGAGTGGGTTTTGGCGTAAGGGAGGTATCCAAAGAAGCGACGCAGGTGTGAGCGTTTGTTGGGTTTCTCCTTCAGATTGGTTGATGTAAAAATAATTATTTTTTAATTATTTACATTATATGAGATAATATAGAATAAGTATTGGTTTGGTTGAATTAAAACCTTGGTTGGTGGTGTTTGAAAATTGTTGATGGGTAGATTTTGCAGGTAGGGTCTCTTCTCGTTTTTTTTTTATTTTTTGTGAAAATATTTTTAGATAAAATATTTAAAGTGAGAAACATTAATTGATATTTAAAGTTTAAAGTAAAATTAAAAACATTACACTTATAATATTTTTAGATAAAATATTTAAAGTTAGAAACATTAATAGAAAGTAAAAATATTTTTAGATAAAATTACTTTAATCGATATTTAAAATTAGAAACATTACACTTATAATTTGTGTCTATTTATGTATGCCTGTTAATAAGAAAATTACAATTATAATTTGTGTTTACTTGACCACTATAAAATAAAGAGTATCATAGACTACGATTTTTTTTTTTTTTTTTTAAAGAGCATCATTAAAAGCATTTAATACTTAATTTTTAAGTATTCTAAATATGAACAATGTAAGTTTTGAAATATTATGTAAGTTTTAAAAAAAAACACCAACTGTGTAAGTTTTAATGTATAAGAATTTGACATGAATGATTCAATTCTAAAAGAAATAAAAGTTTCTTTTTTAAATCATTGATGATCAAATGTTGTTTTTAGTATAAAACTTTATTCAAATAATGATATAAAAGCAGGAAACTTAATTTGAAATTTAATATTTTTATCTTTAAGTGTTGAATTTTTGATACTTAAATAAATATGAAATTGGTTAATCTATCCTATTGAATTACTTAAAGTTGTAAATATTCAAAAAGAATTGATTTTTTTTTAATTCTATTTTTATTTCATTAATTCTATTTTTTATTTTAGGCATAATAATTTTTTTTAATTAAAATAATATAAAAATCAAAGAGTTCCCAACCACGCATGGTCGAGAAACCCAAGGTTCAGGAACACAAGGATTCTCGGTCGTGAGCGGTTGGGAACCCAAGGTTTTCCGACCCCGAACCGAGGCTCCCCCCTTTCCCCAATTGATGGCCGCGACTATGGCGATCGGCGACTGTTGGTATATATTGTTTGATATTTAATTTTTAATTTAATTTATTCAGATTGTAGGGCGATCGGCGACTGTTGGTATATATTGTTTGATATTTAATTTTTAATTTAATTTATTCAGATCGTAGAGTACTTACTGATATGTTTTATTATATAGATTTAGTAATTTTTTTTTATTATAAAACGTTAACAAAAATTCAATAATTTTAATTTCTGTTTTTTATTCAATGTTTACAATTTTTTTTTACTTGCTCTTATATTTTGATTTGCAATAAATTGGTGAACATTATAAATTTTATATATTTGTTTATTATTTAAGTTTTGTAGAGTGTTTAATACAAGCAAAATTATTACAAATTTTTCACAAATTTTAACAGAATATGTATAAATTATAATTATATTTTAATTTTAATATTATTTACACTATGCATTTAGGCATGAGTATATGCTAATATATAAATATAGCATGACCCATTCTTCACTTGATTTCTTTTTCAATTGTGTAACGCATGGTCCTAGACTCCAAGTCCGACTTCAAATGCAATTCCTTCCTTAATTCCTCCAATTGTGCCGTCTCTTTCAATTTGATTATTAATTTCTTAATTATATTATAATATTAATTTTTAACATTAACATTATAAATTAATTTATAATATATTTTTTTTACACCAAATTCTTGAACTTAATTTCCTTTGCTTGTCTCCTACAAAAAGATATTCAAATTATGTAAAATCCTACACATTTTAAGTGAAAAAAATAGCATAAAGTTAAAATAAAAATTAGATAAAAATATGTATAAAATTAAGCTCTAGCAGTGCCCACAGATGCAGTTGAACCATTATTCAAACAGATAGTCAATCAATTTGTACATGATCGTTCTCGCATAAAGGTATCACTTGGTTGCTTTATTATTATTATTCTATTACTTGTGCGGTTGTGATTTAGTGTTCATATTTGGTGCTGAGGCAATTGCTGTTGGATTGAATGTTGTGAGAGAGATATGTGTCCATGTCATAGTAGGTATGTATTTTACCTTTTATTTACTTTAATAAATAAATGTAAATAAGAAAGTACTCCACATTTGGATTCAATAAAAATATCTAAAAAATCAAAATCCACAACAATAAAAAAATATAATTTTGGTTTTAGTAGAAACTTCGGATTTAGCGATTTTACCACCCCAAAATACATACCTACTATTTCTTGAAAAATTTATTAAAAATCATTTTAACAACAATGAATATTAATTATTAAAATACTGGGAGATAGTTTTTCAAAATGAAAACGTTTTCTTATATGTCTCCTTATAATGCTCTAATCTTCCAGACTTAGAAAAATAGCATTTTTTAAAATGAAAACATTTTCATGATTGAGGGAGATGATGAAGATATTGACCTTGATGTTGATGATCTCCTTGATGATAATTGATTAAAACTTCTTTATTAATGGTGGACTTGTAGTGTTTATATGTTTGTTTAGAACTTTGCATGATGATTGGTATTTGTTTGAGTTTGAGACTTTAAGTTTGAACTTTGATGATGTTTCTAGTTTAGAATTTGCATGATGAATGAATCAACTTTGATGATGTTAGTTTAGAATTTGAAGATAATGAATCATTAATGATATGCATGTGTTATTATTGATAATTTGATAATTTTTTATGATTTTACAAGATTTTGAGTTTTTTTTTCTAAAATGTGCGTCTCTCTTCGCAAAAGCACGCCCCGCCTTGTGTGCCTCGTGCCTCAGGCTCTAGGACCCTTTGCGCCTCGTTGCACCTCGCGTCTTTCAAAACTATGGTCCGTGTACCTTTGGTATCACTCTCACCTTCTGTTATTTATTTATTTTTTCCTAGATCCAATGTTTTGATCAATCTCATTTCCTTTTGTTATGACAACAAGCTTTTTCCTTTTCTGGTACTTTTGTAAAATAGTTGATGACTGAAGGTTTACTGCAAGATCTTGTCTTATACAAGAAGTCACATGAGATGCCTATTTCATCAGCTTCTCGTTCACTCGTTACTTTATTCAAACGGGCATTAGTGAAAATTAGTTTATGTGGATAATTAAACTAAAATTCAGAAGTTTTATCCTCAAGAAAATCGAGATAAAACTCTTAAAGTTTCAGAATTCTCAAAGCTGAAGATAAGGCCTAATATTTATATATCTCCTTTTATTTAGCTTATTTTGTTTTCAGATTATCTATAAGTTTAAACTAATTATGTTTTGTAATTTAGATAAGTTAGACTTGTACAATAGGTAGAATTCTTATCTCCTAATCTTGTATAAATCAAAGTCTATCAATGAAGCTGAGAGAACCCACTTTTTCAATTAATTCTTCAGTTTGCGTTGGTTCTGTCTCTTTCTCTCTCTGTGTTTTTTTTTTTTTTTTTTGGGGGGGGGGGGGGGGGTCTTGCGGCTGGGGGTTGTGAATACTAATGTGCTCTCAATTGTAGGTTTGTCCATCACTTCTTATTAAGGACCGTGGCCATCCTGCTGATCCAAAGGCAAGGCCAAAAGCATTTGGGGAAGTGAATGTTGCCAGCGATATATCCCTGGTGTTGAATTATTACGAGAAGATGATGACACTGATGGTGACAATGAAGCTGGTAGTAGTGGTGATGGGGAAGATTTGAATGACTATGAACTTGGTAATTTTTCTGAAGATGATAAGAGTGATAAGTGCCACTGAAGAGGATGGTGATGATGGTGAAGAGGATGATGGTGAAGCTGATGATTTAGAAACTGGAAGTGAGGATGATAGCATACAAGAAGATGATGAAGGAGCTGAAAATGAAGATAGTGATAATAGTACTGAAATGTTCAATGATTTGAGTGACAGGGATGACATAAGTGCTGATAACCATGAAAGTAGTGATGCTGATAATGATGATAGGGAAGAAGAAGACAAAGATGAAGAATCCAAGGCTCTGGTTGATAATCATCTTGGAGGGAAAGTATCTAATGCGCAGAAGAGGAAATTTTCTAATTTTGATGGACAATTGAATGCTGCCGATACAAGGCTTCAGGCTTTAAAGAGGTTAGCAGAAGCAAAGAGGCAACATTTGGCATCAGATAAATCAGATGGTATCCTTTCCAATGAGGACTTCCAAAGAATCAAAGAACTAGAGGTATATGTCTTTCGCTGCAGGACCAAAGTGGAGACTCATAAAACTCCAAAACAAGTTCTTTAGCGATTATTACAAATAGAGAAAACTCACCAGTTTTTAGTTTGTTCGCATAATGTTGATGTTGGTTTGGAGATTATTTTTTATTTTTTTCCTTGTCATTTATTGTGAATAGGCAAAGAAAGAAGCGAGGAGTGCTTTGACTCATCATCGATTATTAAGAAAGGGATCAGATGCCAATACAGCTTTTAAAGTTCCAAGTTCTGACCAGCTAAGTGTTAAGAGGGTTGATCCTGCTAAACTTGAAGTGAGTTTTTTATTTTCTAGTTAGTTTCCTGATTTATTATATATTTGTTTCAGATTGGAACAGTATTTCTGAAACAGAGAAGAATTTGTCAAATGCATTGCAATCCTTGTCCCTTAATAATCATGTACTGCCTAACTGTTGTCCTTGCAAAAGTATTTGTGACATGCATGCGTATGTAAATCAGGCCCAAATAAAGAAGAAGCTAAGCAAGGAGGAAAGACTGGCATTAGTAAGAGCAGGAAGGGAAGAGAGAGGGAAGTACCAGGCTCGAACAGCTCTCAAACAAAAAAAGGTGCACCTCCCGATTTTCATATACCTAATTAAATTTTCATATACTTCCTCTTGTATATGATTGCCTAATTAAATGCAAACCTCATTCCATTTTTCTTTAATATTGTTTCCTTATTTCTCACAATGCTTCAATCCACTCTCCGTGTGTTTGGATCTTCTGTAATAATCTACTTACTTCGATAATTAAATCAGAATATTTGATGGCTGTATTTGTTCGGTGGGTAAAAGCTGAGCATATAGATTTGGGAAATTCTATCCGCAGCCCGCCAAATTACTCTTCACAGCCCACTCAAAGTAAAATTTTACTTTTACTCTTTACGGCCACCATAATTACTCTTTACAGTTCTTAATTTCCAAATATGCCTTCACAGCCACGCCATTTCCCACTGTCGCACCATTTTGTACAGCCACACCATTTCTTACATTCCTCAAACAAGCCCTAACAATCGCCGACCAATGCTCTGTGAACAGAAGAAATTCGGACTGTAAAATTAGGTACGCGTTAAATCTCTCGCGTGTTATTTTTGCAATCATCGCACCAAGTTGGTGCGACAATGATGGCATCGCCATCGGCCGCAATGGTGGTGACATCGCAGCTAACGAAGGTTGCAATGCTGCCATCGTTGTCGGGGTAGGGGAAGGGGTCAGGCGGTTCGGGGGTTCGAACCCGCGATTCCGAGTTTCTTGAACCCGGGTTGGAGAAACCCGAACCTAGGATTTAATAATGTATTTATTTTTTATTTTTTTTTAGTTTTGGGCCTTTTAAATTTTTATACTTTTTAAAAAAAAAATATCATTGATTTCATATTATTCTCACACATATATTTGTTATTTTTCATATTAATTATATTTTTATGTTTCACATTTTTAATAAATCCAATTGTTGTTAATCTTATGATAAACAATTTTATTTGTCATCTTTTTTTTTCATGCATTTAGACATTTAATATAACATTCTTATATTAATTAAATTAGTTTTGTAATAGCTTATTATTATTTTAAAAATTACTGATATGATACATTCATTTATAGGTATGGCACGTACTCGAGGGGGAGGAGTAAATGGAGCTCGTCCATCTTCATCTTGTCAGTGTCCGAGAACTTCCACAAGGAGGAAAAGAATAGAGGGTCATGATAATCATTTTGTAGCTGATACATCCATCCCAGAGTCAGTGACACATTTCTGAACAGTCAGGTACTTTGGATTCATCATCTCCTAATGCTCTGGAGCAACCATCTACTAGCACTCCAGAGCTGACATCTACTACTGCTCCAGAGCGATCGCTAGGAGACGATATTACTGAACCATTTTTGGGAGGTCTTGAAAATATATCCGTTTTAAAGAATTTTAAAAATTATGTTGTTAGCATATGGGCTAGAGAGGTAAGTTTCATTAAAAAATAGATTATGAAAATAATTTTATATTTAAATTAGTTATTATAATTTTATTAATTATTTTATTATTTTTTGTAATAGGAAAGAGGTGTATTGAAGTGCAATAGTCATGGACAAAGAATTCCTGACTGACCATTGGCAAATCAACAACGTATTCATGATGTTGTCATAAAATCTCGGTTGGCACTTTTGATAGAATGCACGTATCGGTTTGCAAATCTTATAGTCGTGTCAGCCTTTTCAAAGAAATGGCAGCCAGAGACCAACACATTTCATCTACCATTTGGTGAGATGATAGTCATGCTAGATGACGTTGCCACTATTCTGAAGATACCAATTGTTGGCAGCCCTGTATCAGTCCCTCATTTGACAGGTAATGAGGATCATAACTTACTATATCGTTTACTTGAGGTCTCAGTAGTAGACGCAGTAAGCCAGATAAGGGAGACTCGGTGATCGTATATGAAATTAAATTGGCTGATAATAACGTTTATGAATGTACTAGATTCAACTCTGGATGAAGAGATCTCCAATGCCAGTAGGGCGTATTTGTTATTTTTATTAGGTTCTACATTATTTGTGGATAAGATTGGTACCATGATTTCGATTTCCTATCTTGCATTCTTGGAAGACTTAAGTGTTTCTGGTACGTATGCATGGGGGCTGCTTGTTTGGCATATTTATATAAGTAGTTGGGTATTGCGAGTAGAAGAGATGTCAATGGAATATGTGGATATTTGACATTACTTGAGGTAATCATTTAAATTTCATTATTCTACACATATATTTGACATCTTTTAACATATCTTAACAATTATTCACATTAAATGTACATAGGTTTGGGTATACGAATATTTTCCATTGATTAGAAATAAACATAACTTAGCATGCACTAATGAGTTGCCTAGGGCTCATCGTTGGCTTCCTATTCGTTAGTATGATTCTTTATAATCTTTGCGAGAGCAACTTGATGACTTAACTGAAGATCAGGTAGTTTGTTCGCACATCATATTTTGCAACTTAATATAGCTTGTCATTGAAATTCTGAAACATGTGCAGGTCATATGAACACCATATAAGAGACATCGTGCACAACACTCACTGCATAAGATTGCGTTCTTCTCCGGATGTCTTAAGTATGGAAACGTGATTGAGTCATATCATCCGGAGAGGGTTCTGCGACAATTTGGGCATGTGCAGAATATACCTCCACCTCCATTATCCCCTGTTGAAGCCAAGCGGAGTATAGCTACGGCAACATATAAGGTAATTTATAATTTTATCAATGATAGTTAGATTCGCTGAGATTTTCACTTATTGTCAGCACACCGATGAGGTGGACGTGCCCGAGTACCATGGAATATAGTGAAGATTATTTGCCGTGGTATTAGCACATTACGCATCGAGTCATACAAAATCCTATAAATAGATTCGAGTTTGACAGAGGTTATCAAGATAGTCACCGTGGCTGATTACATGAACTTCCCCCTCAAAGTGTCACCCTCAGATTATTAAATTTTGAATTTAAAATTTGGAGGTGCATTAATTGCTGGGCCACCCACTCTGTAGTTTTTTAACTCATGAGTGTGGCCTCTTTTGTACCAACCCACACTCTTTCTCCAGTACACGTAGGGCCCGCGTGCATTTCCCAACCAATCACCTGCCACGTGCTCGTCACTGTGGCACTGCAAAGTCCATGCGGGATGTACTCCAAACGCGACTTTATGTAGGCTAACCAATGGCCAATAAGTGGACCAATCACGGTTCACCACGTGGCGAACAAAAATGGACGTAGAGGCCTTTGTAATATTAAAGGGCATCTACTGGGGGGTATATAAGCGACACTAGTTACTCCAATTCCAGGAACTTTTGCCACGGGCTTCCAACCGATGTCACCCTTCTTATTTACGGAAATGCAATTTCGAATTAATGTCAAAAATATTTTCCTCACTTATCCTCAATGCTCACTCTCGAATGAGGATTGCCTCCAACAGATCATTGGCTGCACTCTCACCCTGCAATTAAAACACAATAAAAATAAATCATAATAAAACTTTTATATTTTTTTTTATTTTAGTGAGAGGTTTATACTCGCCAGTGTACGAGTGCAGTTGTAGTCCAAATTTAAATTTATATTTTCTGGATGAATCCAGATCGTCCACTGAGAGATTTATTTATGGCAAAAGAAAAAGAATGTCACACACACGCACACACATTTGGACAAATTGGCAACAAAGTTTTTTATGGTTTTTTTTTAGACAACAAATACTAGAAAATAAAGTAAGGCAGAAATTGAAATAAACATTAAACGTAAAAATATGAATTTGGATAGTGCTTGAGTTAAGACAATTTCAGTACCAACCCGTTGATTATCAAATTTTAGCACAAAAGATTAGCAACATTAATTTAATTTCAAATATGAGGGTTTGTTATTAAATGCAATTAGAGATGATGATAGTTCTAGTTTAAGCAATCCCCATACATGATATGCGGGATTCTAATTTAAGCAACTACCATAAATCCAATTACAATTAATATACAAAACAACTAAATTAATCATCCGGGTTTGGGTATGATAGCGTTTCCAGTTCTAGTAACTCTCATACATGGCATGAAAGCTCTAAGTTAGGCTTACGCTCCAATTCAAACCTAGTGATTTCTTAATAATTAAGACACACTCATACTGAAATTTAAATTAATGTTACTCATTTAAAGCGCAGCTTTCTTTGGGAATCATTGGCGTTGGACACTGTCTTTGCCTTAACCCAAGATTAGATTTAGTTACTCATCTCCATTTATAAATTAATTGACAAGAATTTAAATGACATAATTTGAATAACATAATTTAAATGACGGGAATTAAAATAGTAGAAACTAACCGGCCATTTAGGCGGTAAACATTTAAATGACAAGAATTAAAATTACAGAAATTTAAAGGCATAAACTAACCGGCCATTTAGGTGGTGAATAATTAAATGACAAGAATTAAAATTGCAGAAATTTAAAGGCATAAATTAACCGGCCATTTAGGTGGTGAATAATAAAGTAATAATAAATGACATAAGAATTTAAAAGAAAAAAGGAAGTAAGTAAGATCACAAGAGAGAATATTAAAGAAAAGGGGAAAGAATAAGAACAATTCTCAAAGAGAGAATTATAAAGAAATAACTAAACTTTGATTCAAGAATAATAATCACACTTACAAATGTAATCAAGTGAGCTATTTATAGGCCACAAGATGCAATACAAATCACACAATTTTAATTATTCAATTAGACATAATTATATCTAATGGGCACTCACACACATAAAGTTAAATAGATTTTAGCTATAATGTCCACCTAATAGTTAAATGGATTTTAGCTAAAAAACACACCTAATAAAGCTCACATAAAAAAATAAAAATAAATTTCTATAAATTGGTTTTTAATCTTCATTAGGATTAAAAATAATTCTTGGGCCTTCTCCTAATAATATCTTCCATGAGTTGCTCAAATTGGGCCTTAATTCTTCATGGGCTTGAATTCTTCATGGACTTTAATTTTTCATGGGCTTGATTTCTTCATAGGTTTTATTTTTCATAGGCTTGATTTCTTCGTGGACTTGAATTCTTCATGGACTTGAAGTCTTCATGGCTACAAAAAAAAAATAATTTAATGTTATTAATAAATTATATATTATATATATATTACATGCATACATATAATGATGTATATGTATTATATATAATTTTATATATTATTATTTGTTATATGTATTTCCCGCATCTCCCCGCATGGGCCAGACTCGGTCCGATAGACCGGCCCAATCACCCAAGGCCAAGAAGGCCCGGACGACCTCGTCAAGGAAGGTCCAGCCTCCATCAAAGACCCGGAACTCGTAAAGCGAGCGTATGGCGAGCTCCCGGTAATCCCCCAACGAGCTCGGAGCAAATCGACTAACGAGCTCCTGAAATATCCTCCAGATCCCTGGGCCATCCAGGTCGCTCGCCTAAAATCTCCAGCTCGCATGAGCGACAAAGCTGCTGAGAAGTCAGAGGTAGGGTCCGATCACTTTATCTGTAACAGCCCATGCCCCTCGTAATGAGGATCCCACTCCCGGTCTTGCGAAGGCGGTAAGAACTATTTGTCCCCCATTATACAAACACTGTATTTTTATATATTATCTAGATTGTAAAAGTCCCTCAAGAAAAATGGAAATAAAGGGGGCCATGAGGAGCAAAGAGGAGAGACAAAAAAAAGAATAATCAGATACCGCCACTCTGGGAGAATAATCAGAGGGCGGCCGTGGACTAGGCATCGTTTTGGCCGAACCACGTAAAAGATTCTGGTGTACACGCTTGGAACTTTGGGGGAGGGGGGGTTTTCTTCCTTCCTTCTCGGTATTTTTTTGGATTGACTCACCGCGGCCCAAAACGAATCACGGTCGGCCGAAATCAAACGTCGACATTTTGGCGCTAGAGGAAGGGGCCGCTCTGATCAATAGCCATGGCTAGAGGAAGGAATACTAGAAGTTCCGAGGCGGCGGTCGACCCGCCTGAAAATCACCACGACCGACCACGAGACTTACCACCAAATGGAGGACCCATTGCCTCGACAGCCGATACTCCTTTGCCGCCGCCCGCCGGAGACGCTCCCGGCATACCACCACGGATCCCTGTCCAGCCTACTGTCCAAATCACCGGGACAGGGACGATCCGGGACTGGCAACAGCGCCAGGAAGCATTGGAGAATACGGTAATGCAACTCGCTGACGCGGTCAGAATTCTGGCCCAAGCTCAAGCACGGGCTGTCCACGACCCACCGGCGTCGCCTCGCAGGGTCCGCCAACCGCGGGAGGAGAGGCACCCACCCGCGGAAGAAGATATCGGGGATAACTACCCGTCCCCAATTCACCGCTCCCCAGTCCGAGAAAGAAGCAGGCGATCGCAAGCCCAGCAATCAGTAGGACCGGACTCAACTGTGGAAGAGCTGTATCAGAGGGTGCGACAGCTGGAGGAACGACAAGGAGTCCGCAGCCAGAATAATGGCCGTGGAGATAGGACGCCGTTCGCCAGAGAAATTGAGCTTGAACCCCTGCCCCGGAGGTTTAAGGTCCCGAGCATGCCACAATATCATGGGGACAGCGACCCCTATGATTACCTGGATGCGTACAACGTGCAAATGGATCTACAGACAACCAGCTCGCTGGCTAAATGTCGCGCCTTCCCAGCAATCTTAGGAGACATCCCCCGAGCTTGGTTCAGGAGCCTTCCGCCTCGTAGCATCAACAGCTGGGAGGAGTGCCAACAGAGGTTCCTTAACCAATACAGGGCTCTAAGGAGGCAGCTCGCGCCACCTTGCCACCTCGCCACCGTATTCCAGAAAGCAAACGAACCATTAAGGGATTACATCGCCAGGTTCAGGCGCGAGGTGAGCAACGTCGAGGATCCCTCGGATGAAAGTATCCTAACGGCGATCTCCGCCGGCCTCCGAAAAGACGGAAAGCTCTACGAGAGCATCTACCGAACCCCGGTCAAAGACCTGGGGGAATTCTATGAACGAGCTTCCAAGGAAATCCGATGGGAAGACGCCTTCGGGACGAAGAAGCCCGTCGGGTCGAGAGAAGAAGTTGGGGGCTCCAGCCAGAGTAAGAAAAGGCACAACGGAGACGCCGGAAGAGAAGCTCGGGGGGAGCGCTCGAGCAATGAAGTGTTCAAGCGAGCTCGGAAGGCAGAGGGAGATGAGCAACCTCATAGATCACAGCGCTTTGACAGCTACTGTGCCCTGTCAGACCCCCAAGAAAGGATCTTCGCCATCGAAAGGAACAAAGAGGAATTCGGGAAGCCCAACCCGTTAAGAACCCCAAACAAATTCCGAAACAAAGAAAAATTTTGCGCGTACCACAACGAGGTGGGTCATAACACCTCGGAATGCTGGGCCCTAAGGGACGCCATCGAAGATCTGATAAGAAGATGTCGCTTGAAAGATTACGTGGTGCGGCCGACTAATCAACCAAGCCAGCCGCCGGTACAGCAGCAGCCTCCCACCGACGACGACCAAGCACCGGCTGTACGAACCATCTACACGATCCATGGCGGGCCCCACCTCGCTGGTTCCTCCCACAAATCCCGCGACAAATACATACGAGAGGCCAACCATGTCTTGCTAGCGAGATCGGGCGAACAGCCGGTTCCCGCGAAGCGGCCTAGGGGTAACCCAATCCCAGAGAAGATGTTTTTCTCGGAAGAAGACGCCAGAGACGTCCATTGGCCGCACAACGACGCACTCGTTATACGAGCCCAGGTCGGCAACTCCGAAGTGCGGAGGATAATGGTGGACACGGGCAGCTCGGTAAATGTAATGTACAGAGCATGCTTCGATCAGATGGGTTTGGGACCGGAACAGTTGGGTTCGTCCCCAGAGCCACTCTATGGGTTCACGGGAGACGCAGTGATTCCCGTCGGTCGGATCAGCCTTCCCCTCACCATCGGGGATGCGAACCGCCAGGCCACTACTTTGGCAGAATTCCTCATAATTGACTGCCCCTCAGCATACAACGTCGTACTCGGAAGGCCGGCGATGAACGACCTGGATCTAGTGACCTCAACCAGGTCGCTTACGGTGAAATTCCCGACCCCCGACGGTGTAGGGTGTGTACGAGGCGAGCAGCACCTCGCAAGACGTTGCTATGAGGACGCCCTGAAAATGGGAGCAAAGGGAAAGAAAGTAAATATCATCGCAAAAGTCGGCCCGCGATCAACCGGCCGATGGGAGGACCTGGATCCACGCGAGGTCGACTGCGAAAAGCCCACCGGTCCCATGGAAGAGCTCGAAGATATCTCAGTCGGCGAGGCAGACGAGGAAAGGCACCTCAAGCTAGGCAAGAGTCTAGCCCCCGAGGTAAAATCCCAACTTACAGATTTCCTTAAAGCTAACCTTGATGTATTCGCATGGAACCACGAAGATATGGTGGGAATCGCCCCAGAAGTCATGTCACACAGGCTCAACGTAGATCCAGGCTACAGGCCAGTACGCCAGAAGAGGAGGCCAATGACTCCGGAGCGTTATACCGCTCTTAAAGAAGAAGTGGACAAACTCTTGGCGAATAATTTCATCAAGGAAGCCCACTATCCTGTCTGGGAGGCCAACCCGGTCCTAGTAAAAAAGAAAAACGGGAAGTGGAGGACCTGCATCGACTTCACCGACCTGAACAAGGCCTGTCCTAAAGACAGCTTTCCCCTCCCCAGAATCGATCAACTCGTAGATGCAACGGCTGGTCACCGCCTCCTCAGTTTCATGGATGCCTATTCAGGCTACAACCAAATCCCCATGAACCCAACGGACCAAGAACACACCTCGTTCATAACCGACCGGGGGCTCTATTGTTACAAGGTCATGCCCTTTGGATTGAAGAATGCTGGCGCGACCTACCAGAGGCTGGTCAATACGATGTTCGAAACACTGATCGGAAAAATCATGGAAGTATACGTTGACGACATGCTGGTAAAATCCGAGCAAGTGACGGACCACGTTTCCGATCTAAGAGAAACGTTTGGAGTCCTCAGGAAATATCAGATGAAGCTCAACCCGCTCAAGTGCGCCTTCGGTGTAGCCTCTGGAAAATTTCTTGGGTTTATGGTAAACAACAGAGGCATTGAAGCCAACCCAGACAAAATTAAGGCTCTGCTCGACATGAGGTCGCCTATAAGAAAGAAGGAGGTGCAAAGCCTCAATGGTCAGGTCGCGGCTCTGAGCCGTTTCATTTCAAAGGCAACTGACAAGTGTGCCCCTTTCTTCGAGCTTCTAAAAAAGGAGAAAGACTTCAGATGGACAGAAGAATGCGAGTTCGCATTCCAACAACTAAAGGAGTACATGGGACGGGCCCCGCTGCTCGCCAAACCTAAGGAGGGAGAGAGGTTGACCTTGTACTTAGGAGTATCCCAACAGGCTCTCAGCGCGGCCCTCGTTCGGGGGGAAGAAGGGGTGCAGCACCCCATTTATTACGTCTCCAAAAGCCTAATCGATGCAGAAACAAGGTACGCACCAATCGAAAAATTAGCTTACTGTCTAATAGTGGCGTCGAGGAAGCTGCGACCCTATTTTCAAGCTCATGAGATCGAAGTCCTGACCAAATACCCATTGAAACAAATCCTCCAAAAACCGGATACCTCAGGTCGTTTACTAAAATGGTCTATTGAGCTCGCTCAGTTCGACATAAAGTACAAACCAAGGACGGCGATAAAGGGTCAAGCGTTGGCAGACTTCATTGCCGAGTTTACTGGGCCAATTGACGAAGAGCCGGAAAACCTGAAAGGACCGTCCTGGGAACTATACGTCGATGGATCATCGAACGAACAAGGAGCGGGAGCCGGGGTTATGCTAATAAGCCCCGAAGGTCACAAAATCCTCTGCGCCCTGAGGTTCGGTTTTTTAGCCACCAATAATGAATCCGAGTATGAAGCCTTACTAGCAGGACTCCGCCTGGCAAAGGAAATACGAGCTGAATTCTTGGAGATCTTCAGCGACTCTCAACTAGTTGTCAACCAGGTGCGGGGAAAATACCAGGCCAGAGACACGAAGATGGCAGCATACTTACAGAAGGCACGCGAACTTTTAGCCACTTTCGAAAAATATGAAATGCATCAAATCCCCCGTTCCTAGAACTCTCATGCGGACGCTCTGGCTCGCCTAGCAACTGCCCGGGACGCAGAATTCTTGGGGGACATACCTGTCGATTTTTTGGCCACCCCGAGCACAGAACAACGAGATGAAACGCTACTGATCACGGTGCCCCAAAACTCATGGATGACCCCCATCTTGGAATATCTGCAAGACGGGAAACTACCGGAAGACAAGCTGGAAGCACGTCGCCTGCGAGCTCAAGCCGCCCGATATTGCATCTACGATGAAAGACTGTACAAGAGGGGATTCTCAGCCCCACTTCTGAGGTGCATTGACGGCACCGATTGCCAGTCTGTGCTAGAAGAAATTCATGCAGGCCACTGCGGTAATCATGCAGGGGCACTCTCTCTAGCACAAAAGGCCCTCCGACAAGGGTTTTATTGGCCCACCGTGAAGCAAGATGCCATAGAGACGGTCAAGAAATGCGAGAAGTGCCAAAGGTTCGCCAAGGTTCCGCGAGCTCCGCCGGCCTACCTGCAGCAGATGAGCAGCCCTTGGCCCTTTGCCATTTGGGGCATGGATCTAATCGGGCCGCTGCCCACGGCTCGCGGAGGATGCAAACATGCCATAGTGGCAGTTGACTACTTCACCAAATGGGCAGAGGCCAAAGAGCTCGCACAGATCACCAGTGCGAAGACACAAGCTTTTACATGGGATAACATAATCTGCAGATTTGGAGTGCCACAGCAAATAGTAACGGACAACGGAACCCAATTTACCAGCGAGCAATTCATCCAATTCTGCGAGTCAATGGGGATTCAAAAGAGTTTCACCGCCGTTGATCACCCCCAGGCCAATGGGCAGGTCGAAGCAGTCAACAAAATAATCAAGCAGACCCTGAAGACAAAGCTTGAGGCTAGAAAGGGGGCCTGGGTGGATGAACTGCAAACAGTGCTATGGACCTATCGAACAACAGCCCGAAGCAGCACTGGAGAAACCCCATTCTCAATGGCGTATGGGTCGGAGGCTATGATCCCCGCTGAGAATAAAGTGGCCAGCCACCGAAGGGCCACCTTCAGCTCAGATCGCAATAACGAGCTACTGGCGGCTAATCTGGACCTGCTCGAGGAATCAAGAGAGGTAGCTCGCGTGAGGATCGCAATTTATCAACAAAGAGTGGCACGATACTATAACAGGAAGGTCCGAATCCGACGTTACAACGTCGGAGATCCGGTACTACGCCTAGTACTACCAGGAGCACGGGCGGCAAGCGATGGCACCTTAGGGCCTAACTGGGAAGGTCCATTTATCATCAAAGAAAATTTGAATAACGGAGCATACCATCTGGCAAACATGGACGGTCTCCCTCTCCCACGAGCTTGGAACGCAGAACATCTTCGTCCTTACTTCAGATAAATGTAATCGTTCTTGCCTATGCTCCGTCTTTTTCATTACGAATGACTTTCATGATTCTGGTCAGAATTTATGAACTTTCATTACACTTTATTCTTATTGGTATTCGATTGAATGCCCCCGTAACGAGGGGTCGAGAAGCCATGGTTTGCGAGCTGATGCCTAAATAACCTAGCCACGGCGCTACGGTCAACGGCTTAACCGAGCATTTACCTCGGTCCCTCCATCAGGTCGTGGTTTGCGAGCTGAGAACCAGTCATCTTGACTTTATGTCATGGTTCGGAACCTACTGAGCAACCACTTCCACAAGTAACCCCGAGCTTGGGTTCGCTAGCCGAGGTCCTTTTATCTTGGCTTAAAGCCATGGTCTGCGACCTACCTGGGTGTTCCCTCTCAGTTCAAATAAAACTTGTAGAAGCCACTGGGTGTTAGCTGAGGACGTAACGCGCCTACCTGGACACATATCCCGGCCGTACAAGTCAAACGAAATAACAAGCCATGGTGTGTTAGCTGGGGTCACTCTATGACCCGCCTGAACATATAACTTGGTGCTACAGGCTGCGCTTTCACTAGCTGGGGTCCTCCTATCTTGGCTTAAAGCCATGGTCTGCGACCTACCTGAGTGTTCGCTCCCAATTTATTGAAAACTTATTAAAGCCTCAACATGCCGGCCGAGGCCATGGCATAAGCTCATACCCTAGCAAACTTTGCGTATTGGACCCTATCAGCTGAGGTCCGTCTTAACTTGGCTAAAAATAAAGCGTTCGCGACCTATCAGGCACACGCCCTATAACGAGCTTCTCAGCCACCGCATGTTAGACAAGATCACAAGGCCGTCCGACTTTACATATATCTCGGGAAGGCTCTCGTTATTTCGTCAAAACATGCCGAACGGGGTTTCCTGGAAATTGCCTAGGTATGAGTGTTCGCGCTGATTATTACAACTATCATCAACGAACTGGTTAAAGAGTGTTAGTTTACGAGCTGATAAAACTCCGGATCTACCTGGACCTATTTTCGAACAGTTTATTATCAAGTTACATACTCAAAAGTTCCTTATCAGTGGACCTTTCAAAAATACGGGGGCTTTGTTGAAGAAATTTCAAGTTATACCGTGAAGAAGTTACTTTCAAGTCATGATTCAAGAATCGTCATCAGAGATAACTTGAATTCGCGAGGAAATCTGAGGCAACGTGCACAAAATGCCAATTTTTTATTATGAGATGAAGGTCACATTACAAAAAAATAAAATAAAAAAAAAAAAAAAAAATACATGTGGGAATCCTAGCTAAGAGGGGCGTTTGGTTCTGCAGAATCAACCTCGACAGGGCGAGCTTCAGTAGGTATGGTCGGCTGGAGATCGACCTCGACAATCCCGGCTGGGAAAACCTCGGCAACCTCCACAGGAGGCTCCTTGGCAGTCTCACCAGGTTGAGCCGCGGCGACCCCGGATAGCTCGGCCCCGACCTGAGGAGCTTGTGCTGCGACCAAAAACGAGTCAAGGGTATTGGCATCATCAGCATCTTCCGCGGCCTCGGCAGCATACCGAGCCACCTCCTCGACAGCCTGCGCACCGAAAAAGGAGAAATCCATCTCAGGATGGTTCACCCAAAGGGTGTACAGAAATGCCGAGCAGGTGTCGGATCTGGTCTCCCTACGAGCCGCGTCCATCCGCTCTCCGACCTCCGCCCTTATATCGTCAATGGTCCTCTTGGCAAGCTCCTCGCATCGGACGGCACGATCATCCGCCCGTGTCCGCTCCTCCTTCGCCTCCCTAAGCTCGGCCTCGGTTGATCTGAGTCGCTCCTCAGCCCTCCGCAACTCCGCCTTCGCTCCATTTAGCTCGCCGGTGAGCCCGGAGTTGGCTTGCTCCCACATGTTCTTCGATCTGCGAAGCTCCTCGTCGAGATCTTTATTCTTCTGGATCTCCATCCTCAGACGCGTCAAGCAACCCTCCACCTCCTTTTGAGTGGCAAGAAGCTCGACCTGGAGATCTTTCTTCTCGTCCGAGAGCTTCGTTATTTCGGCCTTTTGGGCGTTCTTCTCGTCCTCAAGCTTCGCGATTTCGGCCTGACGGGACATGCTCACCGACTGAAGCTGCTCCTCAAAATCTTTGTACTGAGCTCGGAGCTTCACGGCATCAAGAGAAGTCTGCAAAAGAAGAAATGTTAGCTCATTAAAAAACCAAAGGGGTAGGTTAAGAAACCAAGGTACGAAGAATTCCTACTTACCACCAGGCTGTGACGGGCGACAAAATCACAAAGGGGGATTCCCTTTAACTTCGGGTCGTCAAGGGGCTTGGAGTTCGGACCCAGGAAATCGGGCACGGAATCCAGGAGGGGACCAACAAAGACCCCTCCTGGCAGGGCCTCCACGGCCAGCTCCTTCTCACGGACCCTGACCCGTTTGGCCCTGATATCCTCCCCCTGTTGCAGCTGGTCCGATCTCCGTTTCGAGCTGGCAGCAGGAGCGTCTCGAACCTCCACCGCAACCTCCTTCCCACGGGCTCCACTCGAACCATGGTCTCGGGAGGCAGGTGGCCGATGCCCCAACTGCAGATGAGCTTGCTTTGATTGTTGGGGCTGACGGGGCAGTGTTCTTTGCCGCTGCTCCTGCTGCCCCCCCCGCGACTGCTGGGTTTGCTGCTGCTGGGGGCGTGACTGCGGCTGCGGCTGCTCCGACCTGCCATCCCGCGAGCTATAGCTCGGGGTTATGGAAGACGTAGTGCTCGACCTCGCCCTATGACGCTTCGGTTGGAGGAGCTCGAGATCAACCATATTATCGTCTTGGTCGGCTTCCCCTCTTGAACTGTTCGTCTCAGCGAGCTGTAAGCCGGAAGAGAGAACCTCCGCACCCAAGTCCCTGAAATGATCTCCCTCGACAGTCTCGGTGCCAAGAGGAGGGGCGAGCTCGTATTCGCGAAGTAGCTCGTCCGAAAGCTCAAGAATCTCCGAGCTCGACTCCGCAGCCACAAGTTTGCCAAGGATATCAGTCTCCTCGGCCGATAAAATCGGTTTCTTCCCCCCAAAATCTGCATCAAAACATGAGCAAGTTAAAACAAGCACTCTCGGAACAAAGGAAAGATTCGTGAGAGCTCATCTTCTCTTACCAGGGGTCAGTGCGAAGCTACAATTCCTAAGTAGAGAAAGGGAAGGGCAAGACACGAAGAACCAACTGGACTTGTAATCGCCCACGTTGGACTTCCCCTTTGCTTTACCCTGAGGAAGGGCGGCCTTGTACGGAGAAGGACGGGCCGCCAGGTAATACAGCCCGTCCTTGGCATTTTTGAAAGAAAATAAAAATCTTATCAGTTTTGGGGAAGGGAGATGAAGTTTGTTTATAAGGAATAAAACGGCCAAAGAAGTAAGTTGGGCATACGAATTCGGTGTTAGTTGGAAGGGGGCGAGCTTGACGTCGTTCAAGAGGGCGATAAGGTACGGGGCTATTGGGAACCTAAAGCCAGACTCGAGGTGTTGGGGGCTAATAGCTACGAAATTGGCTGGCGGGTAGGCTGCATGGGAGCTCGATGCAGGGATGTATACTCGGCAGGTCCTGGGGAGACGAAACTCCTGAGCACAAGTCATCACCTCGTGAAGCTTGGCCTTGGACGAGAATCTCTTGAAGACCGCAAGATCAGCAGCGATCTGATCTTGAACCTTCAGCTCGGTTTCCCGAGAGGTCGGGACGGCGACCTCCCTGCACCCCGAGCTCGCACCCCCAAGACTTTGGCCCTCCATAATGAGACAATCTTCGGAGCTCGAAGTGTCGTTTTCTCCTACGATATAATTGCAGCGCTTTTGACCTGAATTTCCACGGTGTTGGTCGGACATCTACAAAGGAAAAGAGAGAACAGTCAGGTCGCAAGTCGCGAACCAGACCTCAAGAAACTAGAAGAAAAACCCTAAAACGTCCCCTAGGTCTTCCAGGCCGAGCGCTTCGCAAAAAGGGGTACCGCCTAGGGCGGAGGGGCTGCAGCCGCAAGCCCGGTG
The DNA here is from genome assembly GCF_014633365.1 of Diospyros lotus. Classification (NCBI taxonomy): domain Eukaryota; kingdom Viridiplantae; phylum Streptophyta; class Magnoliopsida; order Ericales; family Ebenaceae; genus Diospyros; species Diospyros lotus. The sequence continues at coordinate 6,921,802 of NC_068340.1, forward strand.
TTCCATGAAAAGCTAATCCTAAGGTCATTGGACCCAAAGGCCCAGCAAACGACAAACCGAATCGTGCCGTTTCTCCAAAAATGAGAACGACATCGATCGACGAAGCCAGAGAAACCACCGACGGCTAACCAACGGTGGACGGCCTCACTAAAAGAAGAAGAAAAGACACGACAAACTTACCTAAAAGCTGCGCTTGACGACTGAATGGGGACTCGTACCAAGCACCGGACGAGAACGGCAGACGTCTGAAAGCACGGCGATAACGGAGGCCTCGAGAGAGAAAAAACAAGAAAGCAGGGAGGCAAAAGTTTGAGGGAGTTTCAAAATAGCGTGAAAGAAGAAGCGGGTGGACACTCCCCACTATTTATACTGACGGCCTGATCCATCCCAACCGTCGGATCGAATGACGACTTATCACATGCTCGGCATCCAGCGGCTGCACAACAGCTTGTGGGTCCCACGAGTTTAATCATGCGCAGAAATGGGGAGGGGGCGCGCATTAAATGCGCTGCCGACAAAGCGTGCTGCGTGGAACGACGAGACTTAAGGTGATTGGACAGAAGTTGGAGGGATGGAAGAACAGCTGGCACGCGTCAGTTCCCAGCACGAAGATCGTACCGCGAACTGGGGGGCTTATGTTATATGTATTTCCCGCATCTCCCCGCATGGGCCAGACTCGGTCCGATAGACCGGCCCAATCACCCAAGGCCAAGAAGGCCCGGACGACCTCGTCAAGGAAGGTCCAGCCTCCATCAAAGACCCGGAACTCGTAAAGCGAGCGTATGGCGAGCTCCCGGTAATCCCCCAACGAGCTCGGAGCAAATCGACTAACGAGCTCCTGAAATATCCTCTAGATCGCTGGGCCATCCAGGTCGCTCGCCTAAAATCTCCAGCTCGCATGAGCGGCAAAGCTGCTGAGAAGTCAGAGGTAGGGTCCGATCACTTTATCTGTAACAGCCCATGCCCCTCGTAATGAGGATCCCACTCCCGGTCTTGCGAAGGCGGTAAGAACTATTTGTCCCCCATTATACAAACACTGTATTTTTATATATTATCTAGATTGTAAAAGTCCCTCAAGAAAAATGGAAATAAAGGGGGCCATGAGGAGCAAAGAGGAGAGACAGAAAAAAGAATAATCAGATACCGCCACTCTGGGAGAATAATCAGAGGGCGGCCGTGGACTAGGCATCGTTTTGGCCGAACCACGTAAAAGATTCTGGTGTACACGCTTGGAACTTTGGGGGAGGGGGGGGTTTTCTTCCTTCCTTCTCGGTATTTTTTTGGATTGACTCACCGCGGCCCAAAACGAATCACGGTCGGCCGAAATCAAACGTCGACATTATTATTTACTTTAGAACTTCATTTCATTCATCTTTCAATTTAAACTTGCATATAACCATAAAATATATATTAATATCTAATTTAAGCCATTTTTAAGATCAAAAGAAAGGTATAATTATAACAAAATTTTTACAAAATTAACCACTAATCAATCGTCAACCTCCAGTACCCCATAAAACCCGTATACATACGGGTATGCCAGGAGACGCACCAAGACGACAGCTCTCTCCTACACTGCCTCATCCAGTGCGAGGACAAGTTCCAGACGAAGGACCAGAAGTTGTTCAACCTGGTCTCTCCTACTAGCTCTGCCCACTTTCACCCCAACATACAGCCAACCAAGTCATGCTCTGTGGTCCAGTCCTACATTGCTAAGGGGGACAACTACACCAACTAGTGGATCATTCCGGCCGGATGGCTGGAACAAGGCCTATGCGGACAAGATGTCGGACGTCTACACAGTTGCGCTTGCCACTGGGGATAAGATGAAGGCACTGGAAATTGTCCAAAAAGGTGACGCGAAAGGTTATTGTCTTAATAGGGATAGGCTTCTTCATAATTTCGAAAAATATTTCCAAAAGCCTCCCGAGGCTTATCAGCCTGAATTTCAAATTTTTTCATACGTTCCTGTGGACATGCTTGAATGGGTTGTAGACAATGTCAAACCTGAGCGGAGTAAGCCCATGAGCATTATTCTAGAAGGCCCTTCAAGGACTGACAAGACTTGCTGGGCAAGGAGCCTATGCTCGCACGATTATTACATGGGACACCTGAATATGGACCGACACAATGATAACGCCTGGTACAACGTCATCGATGACGTGGATCCCAGTACTTGAAGTATTGGAAGGAATTTATCGGGGCAAACAAAGATTGGCAGTCCAACTGCAAGTATGTAAAGCCAAAGCAGATAAAGGGTGGGATCCCCTACATCATCTTCTGCAATGACGGGCCCAAAAGCAGCTATACAGAGGTCCTCAAGAAGGATGGGAACTCATCCTTGAAGAGGTGGACCCTGAGGAATGTCGAGTTCTACTTCATCTCCGACCCCCTCTTCTCATACGGAGATCGAGAAGACACCATCGAGCGTGAATGTTCAGCACGCCATAGCCAAGAGGACCAAGAGGCACAAGAAGTTTCGGCTGTAGTACTGGTTCACCCTCTACCACGTCAATGGGTGCCTACGACCCCACGCTCTTCATAGAGCTCATGCGGTTAGGGGTTTACTCCGACACCCTGAAGAACCCGTTATACTTCAAGACGACGAAGGGCTTTGATGACTATGTGTACTTCACTCTGATCAAGTTCAACTACAACCTCCGGAAGGCGCTGAAAGCCACAGCTGCGGTCATCTACCTGAAGACCAGGATCTTTGGCATGATTCAAAGCGATCTCCCGGAGTAGGTTATGGGTACGCATATACGACAGCGTATCATGGCCTGGATAGACTCAATAGGCTGTATTTCCCCTAATTTAATTTTAATTTGTATTAAGAATGCCATAGACAATTGGTTGTTATATATCAGCCACGACGTATGCTATGACCGTATCGGGTTTTACCCATAAAACCCGTATACATACGGGTATGCCAGGAGGCACACCAAGACGACAACCTTCATCTGCACTGCCTCACCAGTTCGAGGGCAAGTTCCAAACGAGGAACTAGAAGTTCTTTGACCTGGTCTCTCCTATCAAGTCCGCCCACTTTCACCCCAACGTACAGCCGACCAAGTCATGTTCTGTGGTCCAGTCTTACATTGCCGAGGGGGTCAACTACACCGACTGGGGTTCTTTTCGGCCGTCCGTTCAACATTTTAACGTGGCCTCAAGAGGCTGTCCTGCAGTGTAGCAGGCCCCGATGCAGTCAAGGAAGAGGGAGAGACTACCACTTGCGCCAGGGACCGAGCCGTCCTCGACCACACCCCTACCCCCTTAGTCCCAATTTGAGAATGTAAAATGTACTAGTGCACTCATGAATTATAAATAAAATTTTATTTATAAATTTCAATCGTACTCTAGATAGAACCCGATACGATCATAGCATTCGTCGTGGCTAATACATAACGGCCATTCGTCCGTGGCATTCTTAATACAAATTAAAATTAAATCAGGGGAAATACAGTCTGTTGAGTCTATCCGAGCCATGATACGCTGTCGTATACGCGTACCCATAACCTGATTTGGGAGATCACTGCGAATCCTGCCAGAGATCTTAGTCTTCAGGTGGATCACCACAATCGTGGCTTTCAACGCCTTCCGAAGGTTGTAGTTGAACTTATCAGGATGAAGTACACGTGGTCGTATGAGCTTTAGGAAGAGCATGGGGTCATAGGCACCCATTGATGTGGTAGAGGGTGTAGCCGGAACTTCTTTCGCCTCTTGGTCTTCTTGGCTATGGCCTGTTGATCCTTCACGCTTGGGGGGTGTCTTCATGGTCTCCGTTGGAGAAAAGGGGGTCGGCGATGAAGTATGTAACGCCCTACTTTCCCGGGCGCGTTGTAACTTGAGACAATTCCAGGACAATAAATTTTTTCTTTTTAAACTTAATTTTAAACCACATCATACCTCGAATCCGTCCCAAAATTCCCATTCATTTATCTCGAAAGATAGTTACTATCAAATGCGGAAACAAAGATCGAAACCTGATATCTTAACATTAATCATAAATAAATTCAACATTCCTTAAACGTTCAGAATCTAAAGTAGCAGAACTCAAATATAGGGGCTACGTAACATACATTTCATTCTTCCTGCACTCTACTAAGTGCCATTTCATGCTTCATTTATTCTTGTATCTGCTACAATTTCCTCCTGGAACGTTTGAATATTCTAGGGACAAAACCTAAGTTAGGTGATAAATCATCTAAGTAAGGATACAGAAAACATATTTCGTGCATGAATGCAATGTCTTTCATCGTAGGTGTCAATTGCACCCCTCATGCTACCTACCATTTTTGCGGCCCCCTCTTTTGAAGCCGAGGTGTATGGGTGCACCCTTGGTAAGGTAGCGGTGCCAGTTCGTACTCCCTACGGCCTCAAATGCGAGTGATCAATGATATCAACTTGTATTTATGCATTTTATAGTCATGTCATGTATGCAGTCTAAGTGATAGATACATATCAGGGTATGTCAATATGATGAAAATATTTTTAAGGAACATAAACCAAGCATTTTCCATAAACTGACTTTAATTGGGGAGTATCACTTACTTTCTAGAGCTTATCAGGCTACCTCGACATCCATTCCTTGCCTCGTGCATCGCCTCGATTTGCGTGTCAACCTCAAAATTTGACAAGTCACTTCAAATTATTCCTCAAAGCATCCTAATTATCATAATTATTTAAATAAATATTAAATTCAATTTTTTCATAATTTCTGGCATTTTCTATAATTTTTTCTTTATTTCTTCCTAATTTTCCTCAATAAATCCAAACTAAATATTTCTAAAAAAAATTTCTCAAATATTTCACTACGATAATTCATAAAATAATATTCTTAAATTTCTGAAATTTTTAGGAAATTTTACTTACCTTGACTTTGCCTCTCCAGTTTCCTCGGTATGCGTGCTATATCCTCGAAACGCGTGTCCAGGCCATTTTCTGGCCAAAATCTCCGGGATATTATCGAAATATAATTCCCTATTTTCTAGAATTTTTCTGGGATTTATTTCGATATTTTTTTCATTTATTTTTTCTTTTCTTTTCTTTTCCTTTCTTTTCTTTTTTCTTCTTCTTCTTCTTCTTCCATGCCTCCTGCGCGCAGCACACCCAGCTTCATCTTCCTTTCTTTTTTTTTTTTTCTTTTTCCTTTCTTCTTTTCTTCTTCTCCTTCCTCCTTCTTCCCTTCTTCTTCCTTTCTTCCTCTCCTCTGTTCCTTCTTCCAGCAGCCAAACCAGCACTTACGCATGGCCATCTGGCCCTTCCGTCAGCCACCGCGGCCTACCAACGCTGCCACGCGTCGCCTCCGGCCTCCCTCCTCGCTGCTTCATTAGCGCCACCGCCGTGACCAGCTGCTTCATGCTGCGGCTCTCGCTCCTCCGCTTCTGTTCGTCGGCCATGGCTGCCGAACAGCAGCTTGCTGTTGCTGCCATGGCCGTTTTTAGCTGTCTCCCTCTCTCTCACTTTGATCTCTCTCTCTCTCTCTCTCGATCTCCCACTTACTTGCTGCCTCTCTTTGGCTAAACTCACTACCTATTTATAGGCAATCGGTCACTCCCCCACCTCACTGCCGCCATCACCTATTGCGTGCAACCTTCTCCAGATATGGCAGGGCGTCGCTTCAATCTTGTAGGGTGTGGCTGGAGGGTTACATGGTATGGGGTAAGTTGTAAGGCATGGCTTTAGGGAATGGCTGGGATGCTTGCTCACGTTTGCAGAGCATGGACATAGCAGGGAATGGTTTAGATTTGCAGAGACAACACCCACACACGCGCACAGAGCTTCGTACATCATATATATCTATATTTATATATACACACACTTCAATTAACAATTAAAACTCCACCTTACTTGTATGTTGTATGCTTGTGTGAAAGATTACTTAATTGTTATCCATGATTTGGCAGAGGGAAATGGCCATACATACGCCTATATTTATATATATATACACATTATATATCATATTAATATATAAAAATTACACAATTAAATTTTAATTTTCTCATAATATCACTTGGGCAACTTCGTAATTTCAATTACACCCTCGAACACTGAATTAAATTGCATTTTAATATAGAAAACGTAAAATTAATAATTCCAAATTTACTCGATAAAGATAATTCTGCCCCAATGTTCTCACCGGGCTGTCGTTTCATCCCGAAACTACTGAAGGGTTGATCCTTATGCAAAATCGGAGCTCCCTAGGGTTCCATTGATTTTTCGGGAGTCTCTTACAACGATTCGATTTTATAGCTTAAATGACAGCTGTATTTTAGCTGTATCGAAAACTGTTCCCGATTCGATTTCTTTTGATACCATAAATCCTATCTCGGAATGCTCATCAAAATCATATAATTTTCCTTAGACAATTTCACTCCGAGGCATTCCCTGCAGCCGATTCGGTACTAATAATCGCTATTAAGCCAATTTTTCGATATTCTAAACTCATTAAAATTACGTGGCAACCTTATACAAACATAGGGTATTACAAAGTAGAACTCGGCATTCCCCAGGGTCCATCTCTTCAGGGATGAGTTCTCATCATTCTTGAGGAACTCTTCATACCTGCCCCTGGGCCCGTCGTTGTAGAGGATGATGTAGGAGATTCCACCTTTTATTTACTTTGGCTTTGCATACTTGTAGTTGGACTGCCAGTCTTTATTTGCCGCGATAAATTCTTTTCAGTGCTTCAGGTACTGGGGGTCCACGTCATCGATGCTGTTGTACCAAGCGTCATCATTGTGTCGGCCAATGTTTAGGTGTCCCATGTAATAATTGTGCGGGCCTAGGCTCCTTGCTCAATAAGTCTTGCCAGTCCTTGAATGGCCTTCTAGAATAATGCTCTTGGACCTGTTCTGCTCGGGCTTGACATTGTATGCGACCCATTCAAGCATGTCCACGAGAACGTGTAAGAAAATTCAAAATTCGGGCTGATAAGTCTCGGGAGGCTTTTGAAAATGTTTTTCGAAATTATGAAGAAGTCTATCCCTATTAAGACAATAACCTTTCGCGTCACCTTTTTGGATAAACTCTAGTGCCTTTATCTTATCTCCGGTGGCAAGTGCAGCTGTGTAGATGTCCAACATCTTGTCCGCATAGGTCTTGTTTCGGCCATTTGGCCGGAATGATCCCCAGTCGGTGTAGTTGCCCCCCTTGGCAATGTAGGACTGGACTGCAGAGTACGACTTGGCCGACTATACGTTAGGGTGAAAGTGAGCGGACCTGGTAGGAGAAACCAGGTTGAAGAACTCCTGGTTCCTCGTCTAGAACTTGCCCTCACATTGGATAAGGCAGTGCAGATGAGGGTTGTCTTGGTGCGCCACCTGGCACACCTGTATGTATATGGATTTTATATGATCTGTTGGAGGCAATCCTCATTCGAGAGTGAGCATTGGGGATAGATGAGGAAAATATTTTTTGCATTAATCCGGAATTAGTTCAGTGGGCATTGCATTTCCGTAAATAAGGGAGTGACACCGGTTGGGAGCCCCGTGGCAAGAGTCACTGGAATTGAGGTAACTGGTGTTGCTTATATACCCCCCCAGTAGAGGCCCTTTAATATTACAAGGGTCTCTACATTCTATTTTGTACGCCACGTGGTGAGCCGTGGTTGGTCCACTTGTCAGCCATTAGTTGGCCGACATAAAGCCGCGTTTGGAGTACATCCCACTTGGACTTTGCGCACCGGCTACAGTGGCAGGCACGTGGCTCGGGGGGGAAAGGTGATTGGTTGGGAAGCGCATGTGGGCCCCACGCGTACTGGAGAAATATGGTGGGTTGGTACAGAGGGGGCCCCACCCGTGAGTTAAAAATTTGCAGAGTGGGTGGCGCAACAATTAATGCAACTCCAAATTTTTAATTCAAATTTTAATAGCCTTAGGGTGACACTTTTAGGGAGAAGTACATGTAATCAGCCACAGTAACTCAATCTTGATCACCTCTGTCAAACCCGAATCTATTTGCAAGGTTTTGTATGACTCGATGTGTAATGCACTAATACCACGCCAAGTAATCTTCACTATACTCCCATTGCACTCGGGCAGGTTCACCTCGTTGGTGTGCTGGCAATAAGTGAAAATCTTAGCGAGTCTAACTATTATTGATAAAATCATAAATTACCTTATATGTTGCCGTAGTTGTATCCCGTTTGGCTTCAATAGGGGATAATGGACGTGGAGGTATATTTTACACATGCCCAAATTGTTGCAGAACTCTCTGTGGATGATATGGCTCAATCATGCCTCCATACTTAAGACATCTGGAGAAGAACGCAATCTCATGCAGTTGGTGTTGTGCACGATGCCTTATATGGTGTCCATATGACCTGTACATGTTTCAGAATTTCAATAACAAGCTATATTAAGTTGTAAAATATGATGTGCGAACAAATTACTTGATCTTCAGTTAAGTCATCAAGTTGCTCTCGCAAATATTGCAAAGAATCATACTCACGAACAGGAAGCCAACGGTGAACCCTAGGCAACTCGTCAGTATATGTTAAGTTATGTTTACTTCTAATCAATGAAAAATGTTCGTATATCCAAACTTATGTACATTTAATGTGAATAATTGTTAAGATATGGTAAAATATGTCAAATATATGCATAGAATAATGAAATTTAAATGATTACCTCAAGTAATGTCAAATATCTACATATTCCCTTAACATCTCTTCTACTCACGATACCCAACTACTTATATAAATATGCCAAACAAGCAGTCTCCCATACATACGTACCAGATACACTTAAGTATTCCAAGAAGGAAATCGAAATCATGGTACCACTCTTATCCAGAAATAATATAGAACCTAATAAAAATAAAAAAATATGCCCTAATGGCATTGTAGATCTCTTTATCCGAAACTGAATCTGGTACGTTCATAAACGTTATTCTTTGTCAATCTAATTTAACATACGATTCCCTAGTCTTCGTTATTTGGCTTGTTGCTTTTACTACTGAGACTCCAAGTAAACGACATATTAAGTTGTGAGCTTCATTTCTTGTCAAATGAGAGACCAATATAGGGCTGCTAGCAATTGGTATCTTCAAAATAGTAGTAACGTCATCTAGCGTGAGTGTCATCTCACCAAATGATAGATGAAATATATTGGTCTCTTGCTATCATCTCTCTAAAAAGGTTGACACGACTGTAGAATTTGCAAACCGATACATGCATTCTATCAAATGTGCCAACTGAAATCTTATGACAACATCATTAATATGTTGTTGATTTACCAATGGCCAATTAGGAATTCTTTATCCATGGCTATTGCACTTTAATACACATTTTTTCTTACTACAAAAAATGATAAAATAATTAATAAAATTATAATAACTAGTTTAAATATAAAATTATTTTCATAATATATTTTTTTAATGAAACTTACCTCTCCAGCCCATATGCTAATAGTAACATGATTTTTAAAATGGATAAATTTTCAAAACCTCCCAAAAATGGTTCAGTAATATCGTCTCCTAGTGATCGCTCTGGAGTAGTAGTAAATGGCTGCTCCGGGGCATTAGGATGTGATGAGTCCAAAGTACTTGGCTACTCATAAATGTGCATCATTGACTCTGGGATGGATGTATCAGCTACAGAATGACGCTCTACCTTTTTCCTTCTTGTGGAAGCTGTCGGGCGCTGACGAGATGAAGATGGGTGAGCTCCCTCTACTCCTCCCCCTCAAGTACGTGCCATTCCTCTTATAAATAAATGTACCATATTAGTAATTTTTAAAATAATAATAATTTATTACAAAATTAATTTAATTGATATAAGAATGTTATATTAAATGTCTAAATGTATGAGAAAGAAAAGATGACAAATAAAATTGTTTATAATAAGATTAACAACAATTGGATTTATTAAAAATGTGAAGTGTAAAAATATAATTAATATGAAAAATAACAAATATATGTGTGAGAATAATATGAAATCAATGATAATTCTTTTTAAGAAAAAGTACAAAAATTTAAAAGGCCCAGAATTAAAAAAAATTAAAAATAAATACCTCATGTGTGAGAAACCCGGAATCGTTGGTTCGAACCCCCGAACCTCGCGGTGCGGGGGTTTGAGAAATCTCCGAATCGGCCAACCCTTCCCCCCACCCTGGTGACGATGGCAGCATCACGATCGATGGCAATGTTGCCATTATCGCACCAATTTGGTGCGATGATTGCAGAAATAACATGCGAGAGATTTAACGAGTACTTGATATTGCAGTTTGAATTTCTTCTTCTTCGCAGAACACTGACCCACGATTGTTAGGGTTTGCTTGAGGAACGTGAAAAATGGTGTGGCTGTGCAAAATGGCGTGGCTGTAAGGACATGTTTGGAAATTAAGGGCTGTAAAGAGTAATTATGGTAGCTATAAAGAGTAAAAGTAAAATTTTACTTCGAGTAGGTTGTGAAGAATAATTTAGTGGGCTACAGATATAATTTTGGGCTGCTTTTTTTTTATTTTTTAAATTCACTTGCATCCGGATATAATTATACCACTTTTGAGTGATATATTTTATCCACTCTCACTGATTATTAAGTTGAATGCATGAATATATTGCATTAGGGGAGAGAAAACTTGTCCTTGTAGAAAATTCAATGTTAAACAAGTTTGAACAATTCATTTATTAAACAAACCCTCCCCCTCTCTCTCTCTCTCTCTCTCTCTCTCTCTCTCTCTCTCTCTCTCTCTCTCTCTCTCTCTCTCTCTCTCTCTCACACACACACACACACCATGAGTTAATGGAGAAAGTGAGGGACAGATGGGGAGTACTGATCAAAGCAACTATCTTGTCGTATGCTAGAGGGTTCTTATTTTTGAAATCATTATTGTACCCATCACAGTTCTTCCTGTTTTTTCTTTGTTAAGTCTTTATGCCTCGTGGGCTTTTGATATCCCCTCCTCATTGTTTATTAGATTGCTTTCTATTACATTTCGTACCATTCATTTGATTTATTTGTGGGTTTTATGTCGAGATTTAGGTTTGGTATTACATTGTTTCACCTAAAAGTTGAGAGAAACTCTCTTTTGCAATTCGTGTCCAAACATGGGACAGGAAAATTGGCTTGTTCTTTTTGTTGTTTTCAATCGTTTTGAATTTTTCAATTTTTTAAAACACTGGAAATACGTTCTTTTTATTATTTTTAAAAATATATTTTTAAAAATAAAAAATATATAAAAAAAACTCAAAACTCGAAAAACGCACGCAGCCTTCCTTCCCCCCCCCCCCAACTCCCCTCCAATCTCGCATGTCTCTTCTCTCTCTTTCTCTCTCTCTCTCAAGCCTTGACCAAACATCGTAATTGCCTCATGCCATCTTCTTCGTCATTGCCCCCCTCCCTTCCAAACCTGTTCTCTTCCTTGTTGGCCATTGCAACGCCTGCCACCGCTATCACTATTGCCTACGTCGTTCTCTCTTCTAGATTCGTTGCGCCTCACCGTTCGCTTACGCTATTCTCTCTTCCAGATGCGTCATCCACACCCATATCCACCACCGTTGGTCGTTTATTCCTCCTACATTTCTGCCATTTTTTCCTTTTTTTTTTTTCTGTCATTTCCTCTGTCCGCAACCGCCATCTCTCTACGCCCAAATGGATTTTTGCTTTAATTTTCTTTTCAATTATATTTTTAATTTTTTTAATATTTATGTTATGTTTAATTTAAATTTTAAAATTAATGTCAGATTTTAATTTGTAGGTAAAAATAAATTTATCATGAAATTAATAATTGAGTTAAATTAAAAATAATTTTAGAAAGTATTTTGTAATTTTAATGTATTATATATAGTTAGATTATCAGTTATTTCTTATATTATATTTTAATTTTTTTAAATTAAATTTATCATTTATTAATAAATATTTACAACTTTGAATTAAATTTATTAAATAAAATATTATAAAATAAATTTCGTCAAAATTCCAAAATAAACGCATTTTCTAGTTTTCTATTTTTTGTTTTAAGAAACAGTTTTTTCAAAATGACAAAAAAAACGCATCTTTCAAAAAATTTAAAACAAACATTCAAAACACAAAATTCAAAATTAAAATATAAAGAGAACACCACCTTAGTGCTTGTTCAGTTATTTTTTAATTTTTAACTCCAACTTTATAACTAAACATATTCTAATCTTTTATGTTTAAAAAAACAATAATATTCATTTCTATAAAACTTAGAGAACATATTTTTTGATGTTTTTCCATTCATATTATGAAATTGAAAAATTAGAAAGTCAAGTTTACCATTTTCTAATGGGAGATTCATCCATTCAACAGAATATGAGAGTTGAAAAATTAGGAAATATAACTAAACAAGCCCTTGTTTTGGTGAATGTGATTTCTGATTTTTTGCTTTTGGTTTTGATGATACAAAAATATGATTAAAAATTTGAATATCTTTCAAACAAAAATTAATTTTAAATTCGTCAAATTAAATGAATTTACACTTTTTTCCCCAAATCACTCAAGATGTTGGTCAAAGTATTTTTCAAAGCATACGTTATTCATGTTTTAGGAGATTGGGAAAATAAAATATTAAAATTCAAATAAATTTTTAAATATTGAGAATTAAAGCTAAAGTTTTCTAAGGTAAAATGGTAGGATTTGTCGACTGATTGATTTAGATCTATCAAGTAATAGGCAATTTCGATTTTTGTCTGTCGACTAATGTCTTTTAATCTATCGACCGACAATATGCTCGTTGGCTTACATCTGTCGACTAGGTAAGCTATTTTTTATTTTACCTATTGGTCGATCTTGATTTGTCGATTGATAGAATGCATGTTGATCCTAAATTTTAAATTCTTGCCTAATCTGTTGACTAATCATCTAGGGTTTGTCGACTAACAAAATGCATGTCAATTCATTTTCATTTGGTATCTATGTTGCATTTGTCGACTAACTTGTTTTTTTGTCGATTGATTTTTTAATTTATGCTCTAATCTGTTGATTGTTTTTTTCACAAAAACTCATGCGCTCCAACTACCTTAAACGGTCGAAATTTTGGAAATATTCACCCACAACTATAAATACTCGGTTGATGGAGCATTTAAAGAGTTAAAAGAATTTATTGCCAAGCTTCGAAGAGAGTCAATCAATTTATTGTGCTTACATATTTCATTTTCTCATTTTTCTTATAAGGATTGTATGTTCATTAATACTTTATTCTTTTTCAAGTCTTGTATTTTTAATTAAGAAAAATTATAACTAAGATGATATACTCTTAGAAATTTTCATTTAATTTTCTTATATGCATATTTACCTAGTTTGTATTGCTAAAAGGTTTGTTTGTTCAAGCAAGAAGTTGTTATCTCTAGTTTGGTGCTAGAGGGTCTATCCGAAATGATAGGAAGATTTGTAGTGAATTGGTTTTCAAAAATCCCTAGTGAGAAACTAAGGGCTTGTTCTTTTTGCTGTTCGAAATGATAGGAAGATTTGTAGTGAATTGGTTTTCAAAAATCCCTAGTGAGAAACTAAGGGCTTGTTCTTTTTGCTGTTTTCAACTCGTTTTGAGTTTTCAGTTTTTCAAAATACTGAAAACGCGTTCTCTTTTCTGTTTTTAAAAATGCGTTTTTGAAAATAAGAAAAAAATTTGTAAAGAAAACTAGAAACAACAAAATGTTGTTTTTTGTGTTTTTAGTGAAAACATACTAAAAATACCAAAACACGAAAAACGCATTCAACCCTCCTTCACCCACTCGCTCGCTGCAGAGACCCAGACCTCTCCTCTCTTCTCTTCTTTTCTGACCGTCGACCGCCATTGCTGATCTGAGCTTCTGGCCTGCCGTCTCCTTTCTCCTTTCTGAGCTTTTGGCCCGCCACTGCCACGCCATTACCACCGCCAATCGCTTCCACCACCACCACCGCTGTCAACTGCTCCCTTTGCGAACCCTCGGATCGTGACTAACATCACCGCCCACTGCTATTGACTGAAACCCAAGCATTGCGCCTGCCACTGCCCACTGCCATTGATCCCCCTTGGTCTTCTTCCTCATCTATTTGTTTCTTCTGGCTTGCTACGGCTCCTTTCTCTGCGATTTGATTTTTTTGTTACTTTGTTTTATTTTATTTTTTGTTTTATTTTATTTAAATATTGAATTAAATATGTAATATATTTTTTTGTATTAATTTTTTTAAAAATATTTTTAAATTTTTGGATTAAACCTTGATAATAATGTTATGTTATTTTGTAATTTATAATTACTTTATTTCATTTCTAAAATTAAATGATCAATTATCTCTTGAATTATAGTTTAATGTCTTTGAATTAAATTTATAATGTATCAATAAATGTTTATAATTTATTTAATAAAATATTATAAAATAAATTTTCTCAAAATTTTAAAGTAAATGTGTTTCCATTTTAAGAAACAGTTTTTCATAATGACAAAAAGAATGCGTTTTTAAAAATTTTAAAACAGATATTCAAAATACAAAACTGAAAATAAATTCAAAACTCAATACTGAAACATAAACAGAACACCACCTAAGATACTGAATTAGGCTTGGTTAAGCCGAACCACTCTATATCGTTTTGCCTCTTGTTTGCTCGTACTTGTTATTTGGTTTATTGCTCTTTGCATTTCTTTAATTATTTCTTTTACTAAATCTTTATTTTTCATTAGAAAAACTCCAACTTGTTAATCAAAATTTTAATTACCCTCCCCCCCCCCCCCCCCCCCCCCCCCCCCAAAGGTGCCATTATATCAATTTTCCCAAAAAAAAATGATTGTCCTATCTTCTGTTCACATATTTTGTAAACTATCTGTTAAAATCGAGACTATGATCCCTCAAGAATCACTCAAAAACCTCACCGAATTCAAACCAACATTGAATACTGAAAGTAGAAAATAAAACAGAATTAAAAGTAGAGAAACCAAACCAGATTGCAGCACACAAGATATACCCTGGTTCATGCCATTTTCATGGCACTACATCCAGCAATCCAAGAAGCAATCAATCCACTAGAAACAAATCAGAAACCAGTACAAAAATACCTCTCTTTCACTCCACCTTGCCTCTCGAATACAATGCTCTAATGAAGACAACAAGAACTAGAATCACAAAGTTCTTACTCTCGCCTCTTACTGTATCTGAACCTAAGGAATGAAAGACATGAATGAATGATGATGAAAACTGGCCTCCGCACCCTTCTATTTATAGACTAAAGGGGGCGAAAATATCTAAGGGAAAATAACTAACTTTATAAAAGTCAAATCTACCCTTAATAAAACAATTAGTTACATTTATGTCCTATTAACTAATTGTTGCCAAAACATCTTCATATCTTCCTGATTTCTTCAATAAATCCAGCATTTAATTACTTTAGGTAAAACAGTAACACTATCCTATTCAAAGGTTCAACAGTACATGAAGATAATTCTAACTTCGTATTGATAGATCTTACTTTTTGTTTTGAATATTGTTGTTTCTATATATAATTTCTTTCCACGTTTAGCATACATTATACATTTAGACATAGCTTTATTCTCTCTAGTATGTCTATTTCCCTAAATGTCTTAAAAATACTGTAAAAAGAAATGTTATTTTCTTATTGCTTTGAAATGGATGGAATGAAAAATTATTAAACGACAAATGACTAATGTGTCCCATAACGGATTATAAAGAAGATGAATATAAAAATATTGAAGTTAGTTTTGTAAAGATTGGATAGAAACTTAATCCATCCAATCCCATTATTAATATTCGTTCCAAACAATGGGAACCTCATTTCATGTAATCCCATCCCATTTCATTCCACACCCATCTCCCAAACACACTCTAAAGTCTTACTGCTGGAATACTTTTCTTTAGATTTTTACAATATATGTATTCTTCAAATGCTTAACATTCAAAATAGAAAGTTGGGCTTCATTGAGATGCCACGGAATGTTTTATTTTCGACATGGTACGTACTTTGATGATCTTTTCCTCCCCAAATTGTGGTAGACGGCCGGGTGGCTTCAGCAATCGGCAGAAGGAGCACAAGAAGGCCATATGCCGATTGCTGCAAAGAGAATGAAGGTGGCAAGAGAAAAAGAAAAAGCAGAATCGTTCCGGCCGGCAAACAGTTTCGCGGGAAGAAAGCTTGGAAATGATAGGAAAAAGTATCACACTTGGACCGTTCTGAACCGATTGGGTTCGGCCAATAACAGCCTAAGACCCTTACCGGTCTCCTAGTCCAATTTTGGCCCTTTTTTACCTATTAGCAATAATCATCACCTCCTCTGTACTTGCAACACTCCTTCGTCCACTCTGAATCTCATTCTCATTAATGGTAGTTCTCCCATTTACATTTAATGAAGGTATCGTTGGCATTATGTCATCGTTAGAGAGCTCCGTCAACACTAGATATCCACTCCCATCATCATATAACGCCCGATGCAAACATGCATGCATTAAGTCCTCTCTTCTTTCTATATAAATCTGCTCTATTAAGAGTCAATGTATGTTTTTTCTAGCCTACCAATACTCTGTTATTTTCATCTCTTACTTACTTGAACGTCGAAATACTTGTAGGTGTCAACCATTTTCTAGAGTCCATTCCTTGCCATTGCAAATCCCATCCAATTATCCCTTTTTGAGCCAGAAGGAACAAACAACACTATTATCTTCTTTTTTTTGTCTTTAATTATCCTTCTCCATGTTACTACTTTGTTGTTATGAAGGATTTTCACGGAACACGTGAGTCCAGTTGTTTTAAATGATTGGTATTGCAATTTAACAAATAAAAGCTTATAAAATATTCTTCTTACTGATACAGAAGAAACAGTTACAGAAAGCATTTGGCCAATGCAGAGTGAATTTGTTTTTGTTTTTTTACCCTTGAATTCCAATACAATCAGGGACTTACTAGTACAATGGTGGTGGGCTATGGCTGGCTGGCTGGCTGGGCTTGGGATGTACGTCGGTTGACATCAGCTTTGCTGGTCTTAGATTTGTTTGTTTTTCCTAACAGATATTGCTGCAGTGCTACATTCCAAAGCATTGGCAGAGATAGCTGTGGTGCATTGTTATGGCCCGCCATGGGAGCAAAGCAGACTATGATGGGAAATAAAGTGGCCTTATGGTCATTGTGCATGAAAGCATAATAAAACTCATGTCCTTTGGTCGTATTCTTTGTTGGTATTCACCTTTTTCCCCATTATTATTATTTCTTTAAATTCAATTGTAACCTTTTAAGGAAAATTGAATTTTACTTCCTAGAAAAGTCACAAGAAAAAAAAAAAGGGGAACCCACCCAGTTTCCAATTCAACTTTAATCCTAGTAGTAGGAAAAAAGAAGCAAAAATAGAAGATAAATAATAATAATAATAATAATAATCTCATAAAACGTAATTTATGCCAAGTAAAGGAAAAAGAAGGTTATTCACTTTTGTCAAAATCCTGCAATTCTGGTGGGCTTAACATTTGACGCCATTGTTAACTCCTATCATTGTCGTGTATTTTTGGCCACTAAAATGTTATTTTTTTGTTCTACCAAGAAGGTGGGAATATGTGAGCAACAGTATGCCAGGCCAGGCCAGGCCACCCAAACAAAAACAAAAAGCATGGGGGCTGGTGGTGGATGATTTTTCCATTTTTTTATTGAATAATGTTAGGAGTCAAGGTCAATGACAGTGTTTTCGTTTAAAGACGTATTAGGCACATAAAATAATGATGCATAATTTCCTTTATCTTTTCTAATAAAAAGATATCATATAGCTGTATTAGGTAAAAAAGAAATAATAGAATATGATCTCTTTAGTCTCCTCTAACGAGGAGATTGTTATACCTAGGGTTACTGAATTAGATTTCTTAGATAAAAATTATGTCACTCTCAATTACACATGCTCACGGACAAAATTGAAAGAACAAATTAAAGAATGAAATTGAAATGATAAACGAAACAAAAAGTAAAGCAAACTACATAAGACAAGTGGCGCAAGAATTATCCTAGTTTAGATTATCGCTTAGAATAATCTTACATCCAGTCTAAGAACTCTTCAAGAGCAGCGTTCTTTGATTCAGGAAGAATGATCAGTATAATCAATTACACCCTACGATTATAAACTTTCTTCTAAGATTATAAAAATTATTTTAAAATCACAATCTTTATTCTCTTAAAGCTTTCTCGTGAAACAATAACATCATCAGTTGATGATGCCTAGCCCCTCCTTTCCTATTTATAAAATATTAAGATGATAATTCATAAGCTATTACACAATCAGTATGAATATTATCGGTTTAATCTCCAACTTAATTTATAATTACAAGTAAGGTAACTGTCTATTTCTATTATCTAAAATTGTATAATATCATTAATGTTCTAGACAAACTTTGATAAAGAGACGTTATATAATTGATAATATCGTCATCTAGCTTTAGTATTATTTTTATCAAGTCTGGATGGATGGTCTATTTTGACCTCGATTTTAAATGCAGAAGCACCAATAATGTTTTTCCACGCCATATGCTATGGTAGTCGGTGCAGTACCTGAACTCGGCCCGTCCTCTACCATCAATGTGCGTGCGGCGGAACAAATCCAACGGCCCAAAAGCACGCTCCCATTTATATCCAAGCGATCTCGCAATTTCACAGCAAAAGCCAGGGAGAGAGACAGGAGAGGAGAGACGTTGCGTTGTTTAGTTGCTAAGAAAAGAATCGAGGAAAGAGGGATTAAAACGGCAACGATAATGATGAAGCTGGTGAAACTTTGTGTACGCAATTCATAAGCTCGTCAATGAAATGGATGGCTTGAATACCCACCCCCCCACCTTCCTCTTCTTCTTCGACCCGTCACTTCACTGTTCGCTGAGCCGCCGTTGTCGCTTCCGATCACTGACGCCCTCCCAACGACCATGATCGCCCCCCTTAAACCCCACCTCGGATCTCAGCCGCGGATCCTCCTCCTCATCACTCTTTCCTCACTCTCCCATGGACGCTGCCACCTCTCGCCCCGCTGTTGTCATCGACAACGGCACCGGGTACGTTCATCCACCACCTGTTCGACGCAATTCCCATTCCAATTGTGATCCGGTTTTTGTTATTTTTTCCTCCGCCTGTAGCTCTGACCCAAAATTTGTTGTTTATTATCTGATTCTAGGTATACTAAAATGGGTTTTGCTGGTAATGTTGAACCGTGCTTCCTTGTCCCCACAGTCGTCGCCGTCAACGATTCGTTTGTAAACCAACCTCGCGCTTCCGGGAAGGGAAGCAATTGGCTAGCGCAGCATAGCGCTGGTGTTATGGCCGATCTTGATTTCTTTATTGGTGAAGAGGCTTTGTCCAGATCTCGATCTAATAACATTTACACGCTTACGCATCCAATTAGGCACGGCCAGGTCGATAATTGGGATGCGATGGAGCGATTTTGGCAACAGTGCATATTCAATTACTTGCGGTGTGATCCGGAGGATCATTATTTTCTTTTGACCGAGAGTCCTCTTACGGCCCCCGAGAGCCGGGAGTACACGGGCGAAATTATGTTTGAGACTTTCAACGTGCCAGGGCTTTATATTGCTGTCCAGCCAGTGCTTGCTCTTGCAGCTGGGTATACAACATCTAAGGTTGGTATTGAGTTGTGCTGAATTATATTGCGATGCGTTTTGAATAATTGAATACGCGACTGTCAAGAGTACTGCCAGAAATAGGGGTTAATATGAATGCGTTGTTGTTCCATTGTGAACGTCCAGTAGCTGTCTCTTTTCCGTGAATATCAAGAGCTCAACTAGCTCCAATATTTAGTTCCAGAATCACATTATTGGAAGTTCCGTGAGAAATATGTGGTATGATCGGGATGTTTGCTAAATAATACTACTGATGTGACTGGTCATGAGAAGGTGTGTTGCTTGAATTGGGAATCAATAAATTGAATTTTCTATTAGTGGAGCCCAGAGGTATAATTTGAAATGATGTTAGAGCATATCTCTTTATGGGATAATGGATTTTGTTTTCTTCTCGTTCAAATTCTTCTCAGTCAAATATTCTGCACAATGGATTTTGTCATTAAGGTGCCATAATTGTCTAATTGAAGGTTTTGGCATTGATGATGAAAGATTGTTTTACAAGTGTTTGAGGCTGCTAACTCTTAAAGTGGTATAATTGAAAATGATCATCTGCATTGTTTGGTGTCTTACACTGATGTAGGACGTATTTGCATTGACCTGAAAAATGAGATAAGCTGAAGACTGCACAAGTATTAACATGGTATTGTATAGTTCCTGGACTGATTGTTTTGTAGATAGGCCTTCAAAGACAGTTGTTTGTGTGAGAACTTTTACTGGATTTTGATTAGAACCTTAGGATAATGGGGCCAGTACAGAGATTGAATATCTAAGTGAACCTAATTTTTTTGTCTGTTCATTAGACTGCGTGCAGCAACTTTTAAAGTTTCCTTCCTCACCCTTATGACACAAGGTTACTAAACAGGAGGAAAAGTGACTTATCAAAGAAAAGCAAAAATAATAAGTAAATAAATAAAGTTTTTCTAAATATATGCAGAAAAGTTTTTCTGAGGGTCAGAGCTTTAGCATTTTGTTTTTGAAGTAATAATCTAGAATCATTATTTGAAATCCTTCATACTGAGAAATCTAGTTATAACATCATCCTAATAAATATCTCTCTCCAATCTCCTCCTTTAGTTTCTCATTCCGCATCTTACAGAAGTGCTTTTACAACAACAACATATCAGGTCTTAATCTCACTATGTGAGGTCGGTCACATGACTTTTAGCTTATCAATTATTTCTATCTGTTACGGATAAAAACCTTATCATTTAGAAGATAAGGAGTGGCAGTTGAATGATGAGAAGATAAGGAAGCATGAAGATAAATCAAGTTTAAGTATTTTGTATAAATCTGTAAATTATAGATGATTATTGTTCCTACTTATTAGATTGTTATCCTCTCCTAGTTTTTAGGAGATTTATTAGCATACTTCTTGTATATATAAGGGTTTCATACCCATGGAATAATTAAGAGAGATTTTCTATTCAATCCAAACTCTCTCAACATGGTATCAGAGCCTGGTATTTAGGGAATTCTGTTTAGACCTTCATTGCCGATTTTTTCCCTGCTTAGTACCATTTCGGCCTGTTTTTTATTCCGTTTCTTGAAGTAATCAAAGTCGGTTACGACTTTCTTCTTCACCCGATATTCTCTCATTGTTTTTCCCTTCATTCGTTTGGTTCATCATCTGAGTTTTCCTAAGATGTCTACCTTCTCCGACACCAATCCTACATCAGAAGCGGTTGAAACAAGTAGCCCGGCAGAAGCTCCATTCACTGGATCCAGCAACTCAAATAATGGAGGAGAGCTACAAAATCTCCAAGCGGCCTATCGATTGAATGGAAGAAACTACCTAAAATAGTCCCAACTTATCCGAACCTTTCTCAAAGGAAAAGGTAAGATAAGTCATCTCTTAGGGACTGGCCCTAAAGAAGGAGATCCCATGTTTTCTGCATGGGATGAGGAGGACTCTTTAGTTATGTCTTGGCTTTGGAATTCGATGATGCCCGAGATAAGTGATACGGTAATGTTTCTAACAATCCGCTAAGGATATTTGGGAGGCTGTCAACCTCACATATTCTAAAGTGAAGGATGTAGCACAAATATATGAAGTCCGAACTAAGATTGCAGCAACCAAACAAGGGGTAAGATCTGTTACTGAGTACTCTAGTACGCTGCAAACTCTATGGCAAGAATTAGATCATTATCAATGTCTAAAGATGAAATGTAGTGAAGATGCAGCCTTACATAAAAGATTTGTGGAAAAGGAGAGAACCTATGACTTCTTGGTAGGTTTAAATATGGAGTTTGATGCAGGCAGGGTTCAAATACTTGGCAAAGAAGATATACCTTCTCTAAATGAGGTAATCTCTCTAATCCGGGCTGAAGAAGGGAGAACAGGAGTAATGCTAGACACTGCTCCTTTAGAAAAATCAGCACTAATAGCATTGAAAGGTCCTAATCGGGGTCCTAAGGAGGAAAGGAAGTCTGCTGGAGATAAAACTTCCAGCGATAGAGATTCTCGAGACTCACTATGGTGTACCTTTTGCAAGAAACCAAGGCATACCATAGAAAGATGCTAGAAGCTACATGGAAAACCACCTAAAGGAGGACAGCTTGGGGTCCAAAATCAAGCCTATATAGCCAGCAGTTAACAACAGCAAACAGAGCACAAGCAAGGAGAACAAAAGGAGCAAGCAGATGGCTTGGACTTCAACCGGGTAGAAATTGAAAAGCTAAGAAATTTTCTAGACTCTCTTGAAAAGAAAGAAAAATGTATCTGTTCTCTTGCACTTACAGGTATGTCCTCCCATTCTCTCACCTCACATGCTTCGAAACAACCAAATCTAATTCTTGGATTCTTGATTCCGGGGCAACAGATCACATGACTCCTTTATCCCATTATTTCACCACCTATAGTCCTTGTTCAAGCTCAAAAAAGATAACACTGGCAGATGGCTCTTTGACCACTATTGCTGGCCAAGGAGACATTATCCTTAATAACCATCTAACTCTCAAAGATGTTCTCCATGTCCCTAAACTCTTCACCAACCTCATCTCCATTCAAAAGCTTACCTTAGATAACAATTGCAGTGTTAATTTTTCTTCTACTTACTGTGAAATTCAGGAACAGGGGTTGAAGAAGAGGATTGGGCTTGCTAAAGCTAGGGCTGGCCTATACTACTTTGATGGATCAAATGGGGAAGAAAACAGGACAAGGTGAATCTTGTGTCTTGTTTGGTGCAATCTAATAAGGACCAGATTTGGTTACATCACCATCGTCTTGGTCATCCTTCGTTTTCTACTCTTAGAGTTATGTTTCCAGCTTTGTTTAGGAGTTGTGATGTTCAAGACTTTCATTGCCCTATTTGTGAATTTGCTAAACATAAAAGGGTGTCTTACCCTTCATCAAATAAAAGAACTTCTAGTCCATTCTCTCTTCTCCATAGTGATGTTTGGGGCCCTGCAACTATTCCCAATCTTTCTGGGGCAAGGTGGTTCATAATATTTGTGGATGATTGCACTAGGGTAATGTGGTTGTTTCTTATGAAAAATAAATCTGAAGTAAGCACTATTTTTCCTAACTTCTATAACATGATTAGTACTCAATTTGGAGTGCCAATCAAGAGGCTAAGGACTGATAATGCCAAGGATTTTTTCAATCAATCCCTCGCACATTTTTTCCAACAAAAAGGCATGATTCATGAATCATCTTGTCCATACACACCCCAACAAAATGGGGTGGTTGAGAGGAAAAATGGGCATCTATTAGCTGTGACTAGGGCACTACTTTTCCACCATAATGTTCCAAAAAATTATTGGGGAGAGGCTATCCTAACAGCCACTACCCTTATTAATAGACTGCCATCTCAAACTCTTGAATCCTATAGCCCTCTTCAACTTTTAAGCAATCATTTTCCTGATTTACATATATCTAGCTGCTGGAAACCAAAAATCTTTGGGTGTGTATCATTTGTTCATGTTCAAAACCCTAATAGAGGCAAACTAGATCCCCGTGCTCTGAAATGCATTTTTATTGGATATTCCTCCAGCCAAAAGGGCTATAAGTGTTACCATCCTCTCTCCAAAAGATTCTTTGTCTCGGTTGATGATACTTTTGTGGAAAATTCTCCCTATTTTGATCACTCTCATGACAGTACAAAAGCTGCCGAAGGAAATTCAGTTATGTTTCTACCTGATCTAGATCCCTCACCTCAAACTCCCTCCTCACCAGATTCGGTTCCTACAGCAGATACACCAGACAAGACTCTAGAGGAAACCTCACCACGTACTCCTCCCTTACAGGTCTACTCAAGGCGGCAGAAGCTGGCTACTAGCCTAGTACAGATCCAAGAATCTACTTCCTCCTCTGAACCTGTTAACAACACTGGCACTAGCAGCTCTCTTGTCACACCAGCGAGTAATACTCCTCTTGACTCCACTGCATCTATAACTGAACATTACACACCTCAAAATGCTCCTACCTTTTCCCCTAGTGATCTGGAATGGCCTATAGCCCTCGGAAAAGGCACCAAGACCTACACTCAGCATCCTTTACACCTGGTCCTATCCTACTCCAAACTATCTACACCATACAAAACCTTCTTAACCAGCCTACATACCATGGGAACTCGTCCACTTACCCAAAGGAAAAAAACCAGTAGGATGCAAATGGGTGTATACACTCAAATACAAATCTGATGGAACCCTAGACCGGTATAAGGCAAGACTAGTAGCCAAGAGATACACTCAAGTATATGGCATTGATTATCTAGACACCTTTGCCCCAGTTGCAAAGCTAAATACAGTGAGAGTTCTTCTATCTCTAGCTGCTAATCTAGGCTGGCTGTTGATGCAATATGATGTAAAAATGCCTTCTTGTATGGAGACCTAGAAGAGGAAGTTTACATGGACTTACCACCGGGCTATAGTACAGATACTTGTGGGTAGATAGTGTGCAAGCTAAAAAAGGCATTGTATGGTCTTAAATAGTCCCCTAGGGCCTGGTTTGGCCGGTTTACCCATGTGATGCTTACCTTAGGGTATTAACAAAGTCAAGGAGACCATACCCTCTTCATCCACCACTCGGCCACAGGGGGAGTAACAGTCCTATTGGTATATGTGGATGATATTGTTGTGACCGAAAATGATGATGAAGGTATGACTAGATTAAAGGAATGCCTAATTAAAGAGTTTGAAATTAAATATTTGGGAAGGTTGAAATACTTCTTGGGCATAGAAGTTGCACACTCAAAAGAAGGCATCTTTATCTCTCAACAAAAGTATATTGTGGACTTACTAAAAGAAATCGGGCTGCTAGGTTGTAAGGCTGCTACTACTCCAATTGAATTTAACCACAAATTGGGGGAGGTTCTAGAAGATAAAAAAGTGAGCAAAGAATTCTACCAAAGGCTAGTAGGGAAACTAATTTATTTAGCGCACACCCGGCCAAATATTGCATATGCAGTGGGGGTGGTCAGTCAATTTATGCATTGTCCGAAAGAAACTCACCTTAGAGCGGTTTTTAGAATACTTCATTACTTGAAAGGAACACCAGGGAAAGGCATTATGTTCAAAAGGGGACAGAGTATGATACTTGAAGCCTATACTGATGCAGATTATACAGGATCAGTGGTGGACAAAAGATCTACATTCGGCTATTGTACCTTTCTAGGGGGTAATCTTGTAACTTGGAGAAGCAAAAAACAAAATGTGGTAGCCCGGTCAAGTGCAGAGGCAGAGTTTAGATCCATGCGTTAGGGGTATGTGAGTTACTTTGGTTAAAAATCTTGTTAGATGATTTGAAAATCACTTTGGTGGAACCTATGAGACTATATTGTGACAATAAATCAGCAATCAGCATTGCTCACAATCCGGTACAGCATGATAGAACCAAACATGTTGAGGTGGACCGACACTTCATTAAGGAAAAATTGGATAGTGGTCTAATATAGACTCTATATATATCATCTTGTGAACAACTTGCAGATATTCTCACTAAAGGGTTGCCTACAGTTGTGTATCAAAAGTTGACTAGCAAACTTGGAATGGATGACATCCATTCTCAATCTTGAGGGGAGAGTGTTACGGATAAGGAGCCTTATCATTTAGAAGAGAAGGAGTGGCGGTTGAATGATGAGAAGATAAGGAAGCATGAAGATAAATCAAGTTTAAGTATTTTGTATAAATCTGTAAATTATAGATGATTATTGTTCCTACTTATTAGATTGTTATCCTCTCCTAGTTTTTAGGAGATTTATTAGCATACTTCTTGTAAATATAGGGTTTCATACCCATGGAATAA
Source organism: Diospyros lotus (assembly GCF_014633365.1). NCBI lineage: Eukaryota > Viridiplantae > Streptophyta > Magnoliopsida > Ericales > Ebenaceae > Diospyros > Diospyros lotus. The sequence goes on from NC_068340.1 coordinate 6,947,592, forward strand.
TTAAGAGAGATTTTCTATTCAATCCAAACTCTCTCAACACTATCTATGAGCTTAGTTTTTGTAACGCCTTTATAACTCATATAGTACTTAAGAATCTCTCACCAATTTTTCTTAGTCTTCCTTTACCTCTTTTGCTAAATACTTGTTCCAGTTTGTCCACTCTCCTTGTAAGAGCCTCTATTGGTCTTCTTCTCACATGACCAAACATCATCTTCTATGCTCATATTTTTCATATGTTAGTTCTTCATTGTGTAATATTCTATGCCATAAACAAAGCTGGTCTTATAATTGTGTTATGAAATTTTTCTTACCATGCTAAAAACTTCAGATGCACTTTTCCATTTTAATTATCACGCTTTACTTCTAGTATCCTCAACAATCTCCTTATCTTTTTGAATGATTGATTCAAGATATCTAAACAGATAATTTCTTCACCTTAGTCTTATCCAAGATACTTGAGTTGATTCAACATCCTCACTAATCTCTGCATATGGTTGTTTTATAAAATTGATTTTCTGACACCTCTGTTTCTCTTGTTAATATTTGCTCATGACTCTCCCAAAGTTTCATAGTGTGGGTCATTAGTTTGATTCCTCTATAATTTCCATACAACTCTAAACTTGTCATTTATTCTTGTAAATAGGCACTAATGCGCGATTTCTCCACATGTTTGGAATCCTTATTGATTTAAGGTTCTCATTAAATAATTTCGTCAACCAAAAACTGCGTTCTTCTTCGATGATGCATTTTCATGCTTCTATCAGGATATTATTTGGTCTAACTACTTTACCATTCTTCATCTTTTTCAATCTTTACTTCATTTTTTTTGGGCATATTCACCTATAAAACATGTAATTCCTTCCTTCTTCAGAATTACTAAGAAGTGGTAACATAACACTGGTTTCTTCCCCTTCATCGAGAAATTTCTAAAAATACTCCTTCCATCTCTCTTTGATCACTTATTCATTTACTAATACTTTTTGGTTTTTGCCTTTTATGCATTTCACTTGACTCAAATTGCTTGTTTTTCTTTCTCTCACTTTAACTCAAATTGCTTGTTTTTCTCTCTCTCACTTTAGCTAGTTTTTATATATGCATAAATCTTTCCCATCTCTTATGTCAAGTTGTTCCTATAAATTTTTCATATTAATTGCTTGTTTTGCTTATTTTTTTGGCCAAACTATACATCTTTAGGTTTTCTTCATTACAACTTATGTAAAGTCTTATAGCAAGCTCTCATAGTTTAGATCTTTTTTTGCTACCTCTTCATTCTACCACCAAGACTCCTTTTGGTTTGGGACTTTTTCTTTGACTCTCCTTGAACTAGTTTTGTCACAACTTAAATAGCATTACCATTTTTGTTTTGTTTTTTGTTTTTGTTGAGTAGCAATAGCCATTTCAATCCACATGTGCTTTGCCTCTCCTACAATCCAATCTGTTCTACAAATACTTTTTCCATGGAAATAATTTTTTTCACATTTTAAATTCAACTATTTGGTTGTTGGGGTTGGTTTTGTACCATTTTTCCTCCATCTTTTGAAATGGATGTCAATGACCATAAGTCTAACAACATAAGCGATCTTCTTGTATCATAAGAAAGTCATCTATTTGGGTAATTGAGAAGCCATTTTTATAAGTAATCAAGTGTTCATCTTGTTTCTCAAACCTAGTGTTTGAGGTCATTTTCCATGGCAAGATACCCTCACTATTTCTTTCCCTAAATCCATAACCTCCATGTGCATTTCTATATCCATTCCCTTTTCTATCTACATGACTATTTAAGTCCCCTCCTATAATTAATTTCTTTTCTCCAGGTATTTCTTCTAGCAATATATCTTTCTAAGATTTTGTCTCTATCTACATGACCATTTTGTCTTTATCTTTCTAGCAATATTCAGTCTTTTCCCCTGAATCAACTTTATCTACAATAATCCTGACTCCTATTTTCACATCCGCTACCCATTCTTTAAAGTCTTTTCCATAATAATCTGCACTCCATTCTTAGCCCAGTCCATCACTAACTACCAAGTTTATATACTGATTCTATCAAAATTTTAACCTTCTCTCCAACCCATCTCGTTTCTTGTGGCCCATAATATTAATTTTTCTCCTAATCATCATGCCCACTACTTAACTTGATTCTGGCATTTCATTTTAGAAACTGCAAAGTTACTGATACTGTGTTACTATATTCTCATGGTTTGTTCCTTTTCTTATCCACAAACAAATGGATGTACATGACTTTCAGAAGCCTTTCTTTATAATTGTTCTTACTATTTTCTATCATATGCATTGTCAACATGGCATGCTAATAGAATTTGTCTCATGGTTTTAAAATTTCAAAATTTGGAGATGCTAGGCAAATGAATTCAAATTGGATGTATTAGAGCTCAACACTTTCTTCTATTTGTTGATTTTTGCTAACAACAGAAATGACTTTAGGTTGGTTTGGTTGGATAAATGCAAAAAATCAAAAGCAGACACATTTTTGGGATGTTGAGTTCTGTAACTGGAAAATTGATGTCTTTCCGTCAATTATTTAGTGAGTGGAAGGAATCAAATGTATATCATTATATTATTGATTTTTGGATAGCTTTACATGCATTTTTAGGCCATTTCCTAATGGGTGAAGTTCTTTTTCTTTTTTTAAATAAATAATTGGTGTCATAACATGGTACCGGAGCTCTAGTTAGTTGTTGCAGGAGTTGTGGGTTCAAGTCCTTTAACATTCCCATTGTTCTTGTTTGTTGTGAGCTATTTGTGCTGGTTTTACCTATTTGCTTCCATTAATCTCTCAATCCACATGTCAGATGGTGTCTACATGTATGGAAAGTGTAGCTTGGTATACATTAGTGGTTTCATTTCGTAATAGCTTAAGCTTTTGAGACAAATTGGTTTTCATTTGAAGGGTGAGGTTTGAATAGTAAGAAATGTGAAAGCGAAAATTCCACTTTTGTTCTCTGTTCCCTTTTGTCCATTTGCAGATAAATGTTGTCCTTCCTTTTCTTTTTCTTTTTTATTTTTTTAAATCTTCCCTCCTACAAAATAGAGTAAGAATCATACTGTGGAAAGTGTTTTGAACAACTGGTGTTCTAATTTTAGATTAGAAAGAGATGTTGGGAGGGAAATAAATGTGAAAGCAAAAAACTTCCTTCTGTCCTTACTTTTTGTTTTTGGTCCAATTTCAAACAGATAGAAATGGTTCTCCTTTCTTACCCCTATCTTGTTATTTTCAACGTTGCTCCTTTCAAATTGAGAGTTAGGATCTTTTTTCTTTCACATTAACTTCTAACATGAGTACCAGGATCTTGTATTCTTTCACAGTTACTTTTACTAAGTCTGTTTTAGCAAATAAACTATAAATACGAGATTGAAATGCACATGCGTGGATAATCTTAACCTGCACCTTTTCATAGTGTGAGATGACAGGAGTTGTAGTGGATGTTGGAGATGGGGCTACGCATGTTGTACCTGTTGCAGATGGTTATGTCATTGGAAGCAGCATCAAGTCAATTCCAATTGCTGGAAAAGATGTTACTCTCTTCATCCAGCAGCTCATGCGGGTATGTTGTCTTTGACTATTACTCATATGAGTTTGTTAAACTGAGGCATGGAAGCCAATGCACTGTAACCGAGTGATATGGACCGTGTTAATGAAATAGTGATAATGTGTCAAAATATAATGTACTAAAAGTTTTTCCTGAAATACTATTGTGTCTTACCTTCCATTTCATTCTTGGATCTCTAGAATTTTCTCAAATTGGTTTCTATTTGGTAGGATCTGGCCATGGATAGAGATGGTTGGAAGCCTAGAATATATGTAGCTGATCCCACCTAGTGGGATTAAGGATTATGATTGTTGTTATTGTTGGTCTATTTGGAAATCCAGTTGTCAATGGAGATTTTCTCAAATTGGTTTCTATTTGGTAGGATCTGGCCATGGATAGAGATGGTTGGAGGCCTAGAATATATGTAGCTGATCCCACCTAGTGGGATTAAGGATTATGATTGTTGTTATTGTTGGTCTATTTGGAAATCCAGTTGCCAATGGAGATTATTCTATGCTGCTTCCTTTTGTTATGAATTGAGACCTATGTAGAGGCCTGCCAATATAAGACTCAGACATATCACTTGATTTCTACGCATCCATTACCAGTATAAAGACTGATGTTGTAACCTTATCACTGTTGCTGCAGTTTGAAATATCATTTAACTGTTACTGTTACAATTGGGAGCACTGTCGGTCTATGAATTCACCCAATAGACCAACAAATCTGAACTCTCTTTGATGCACTCTCTCACCGATTCAACCATACAACATAAACAGAAAATAAAGAATTGACAAAGAATAGAGTTAGAGCAATCAAACCACACGATACACCGAGATTTATCCTGGTTCGAACTGATTAAAATCAGTTCTACATCCAGCCTTCACAGAGAGAGCAATCCACTAGAAAACTTGTTGAATTCAGTACACAGAAATCACTCGCACACCCCAGAATCCTCACTGACAAAACAAGAACCCTCACTGCAAGAGTACAAAGATATCTTCTCTATCCTTTCTCGAGCAATACAGCTCTTTTTCAGTCAATGAGAATGATTAGTCTATTAGCCTCACGGCAGTCTACCCCATGCCTCTTATTTATAGACATAAGGGCATGAGTTACAATGAGAGAATATCTGGATAAATACCCTATCTACCCCTCACTCAAATTTACGTGCAATTAGCCTTTTTATTTCCTAATTGCCACTGCCGTATATAAAACCCAATATAACTGAGTCCTTCTAGAATTTTCAGCTACTTAATGCAAAACTTGAATAACATTTACACATCCATTCTTTGTCCCCAACTATAAAAAGTTTTCCTGTTTCCATGGATTTCTTTGAGGGTCTTTCTCACTCACTTTTTATCTTTCCTACAATGCTTTGAGGGTTACTTCTGACTAGATATTTTGAGTTTGTTTGTTTGTATTTTTGGTACTAACTTGAACAGAGATCCTTCTTATGGAATCAAGGAAATGGGTATTAGTTATTCAATTTTCATTGTTCAGCATTTTGACATTTTTTCTTGTAGGAAAGAGGAGAGCATGTTCCGCCTGAAGATTCATTTGAAGTAGCTCGAAAAGTGAAGGAAACTTATTGCTACACCTGTTCTGATATTGTCAAGGTAGTGATCTACTATCTTCAGAAGTTTGGAGAATTGTAAAATACAGATCCATGTTTCTTTCCTGTACTGTAAGCAAGTTAATAAAAGTTTAAAATACTTCCTATTACTTTTGAGTATTGTTCATTCACATGAACATTAAAAATTAATCCAGCATTTTTCTGATTACAAGCCTCTCTCTTCTTGACTTTAGGAGTTCAATAAGCATGACAAAGAACCAGCCAAATACATTAAGCAATATAAAGGTATTAAACCAAAGACAGGAGCACCGTACTCTTGTGATGTTGGCTATGAAAGATTTCTTGGCCCTGAGGTTTGTTTCTCCTTTTTCTTTGTTTTTTTTTTTTTTAAATTTCATTATTCTAGTTTTTGCTTTTTTTGGACACTGCAATGCATGTTGGTGGAATGATGATTTCGGTTTTGCTTGAAATCCATGCTTTTGCTATTACCTAGAAACCATTTGCGGTTTCAGTCTTGTTTCATTTAGGAGATGCATTCTTAGCTTGGCTTTCAAATTGATTGGAGCTAGTTTTACTGGAAAGTGAAGATATATTCTGGATTAATTAGTGAAAGAAAAGGGAAAAAAATGAAAAGAAAGATATATTCTGGATTCATTGTCTTCACTTGTTCATTGTCTTCTAATTACAATATCCCACCACAGTAGTCTGAGCATGCACTTCTCCTGAGAGGATTCTTAGATATGCCACTCTGTTTATCACTATTTAGATATTAACATGGTCGTCATATTTGTTGGATCTGACAGGACCAAGTATAATTTGACTAAATTTGACATACATCTTGGATCCATAAAAAAAAATTATCATACATTTATGCATTTTCAAGTACAGAGTATGGCAAATGAAGACTGATAAAATCATCACTGTTTGCTTTTTCTTTGATAAGTCATGCTTGGCAGTTCATATTGAGTAAATAATTATCCAGGCACGTGAGGCCGAACTTGTAGGATTCTTACTGAGTACATTGTTATTCTTACCACATCTAGACAAGGAACAAACAATACAACCTAAGGATTGAACACCGTGTAAGGTTTTCTTAACTATCATCAGGTGATCAGAGTTGGTCTGGAGAAATTTTGTTTATGATGACATAAAACTCGAAATGGTCCATGCCATCATTGATAGTACAAGGCCTTATTTGTAAATTCTGGATGCACCCAGTCTCCTGCAAATAAGGTCATTGAAGTCTGAGTGGTCTGGATAGTGTGAGTCAAAAATGAGACCCCGGAATATTCCCCCCCCCCCCCCCCCCCCCCTGTCTGATCCTTTCTTCAATCCTTAAACATGGACAATCTTTGCTGCTTGATCTAGAAGATTGTTGTTCATCACATTTACTTGTATTCAAGTTTGTTGTACATGTCTATTTGACATGTTAGAGAACTTAGTATGTGACTGGTCAAGTGGTTGGGGGGCAGCAGCAACTGATTTTCCTATTGATTAGAAGTGTTGTATAGTATCGTATATTGTTTGTGATGGATATGTCTCTGATGTACATAACCTGGATAATTAGTTTGTGTTTTCATGCAGGTTTTCTTTAATCCTGAGATCTACAACAGTGAGTTTACCACCCCTTTACCAGCTGTAATAGACAAATGCATCCAGTCAGCACCAATTGACACAAGAAGGGCATTGTATAAGGTGAAGTTGATTGTTTTGAGGAACAAGATGCAATTTTCATTCTTGGATAACGTAATTCTTACTTGCTTTTCATATTCATGACTTAGAGCTAGATACCAATGCATGTTGTGTATCTGTTAAAATATATTAATACAAACACATTTGCACACATCTTGATTTCGTTGAGAGAAAAAATAATAACATAAAAAGATAAGAGTTATCCATCTATCCAACAACTTAAGCTTTTAGATGAAATAGTGGTTAACAATTTAACAGATGTTTTAAATTTCATTAATTTTTGTAATGTTTGGGCAATATAAACTTGTGGTTTGCTACTTCACCATGTTGCTATCACATAATCTCTTCCATGTGACACGTGGGCCGCCTGCCACTTTTATTTCTCTCTGCCATCTCTTCGTGTAGCCACATTAGCCTGAGGCTAACATATAGAATGTGTTACTATTAGCCTTAGCCTTGGACCTAGGCACTAATGATAGTATCATTGAGCATAGTTGTTACTGTGAAGGATGGAGAGGTAAGCTCTTTAGGAAGAATATGAAAGTTATTCTCCTTTTTCAACTCCTTGCTTTGTCATTGATAAAGTCAATCTTTGGATTTGTGGTGCTTTGATTAGGAAATGTTTGATTTTTTCAGCACTAGGAAGGACCAGGGAGCTGGGTTCAATAGAGGCCTGAAAGGGGCTTAGTAGGTGGAAAGAAGGCCATAGCACTTCTACTAATATGGCTAGGTTTGCTTGGCCTCCCTCTGCTTTGTGGGAGACCTGTTCAGAGCTCTCCTCTCCTCTACTCATGAGAACATGCTTGGCCTAGAATGTATTTTCTCATTCCTTTTAGTCTTCTATTCCAATGTCAAGCTGATTTTCCCATGTTTCTTTGGGTTACGAAACATAAGACCCCAATGGGCATGAGGTTTAATGGCTGGATTTGAGAATTTTCAAACTTGTGCTAATGCTGTTCAAGGAACTTGCATTCCTTTGGTATGTGTGAGATAGGGTGAGGAGGGTGTGTGTGGTGGGGGAGCTGCAAAGCATTTCCCATGCCCTGTACTCTTGTATCTGTGGTGCACCCCTGCTGCTGCTCCATCAGGAGGGAGGATGTTATTGGTGCCATAAATGGGATGTTAAACTACGCAGAGCAGCCACCTGCCTTGAATTTGTGCTGATCTGGTCTTGGTTTGTTCCAGCACGTATACTGAGCCTCCCCTGTCTCCAACTAGTCTCTTCTTCTGTTGCCTCCAAGTTTTGTATTCTTCTTTTCTAACTTGGGCACCCTTGTTACCGTTTTTAAGATTTTCATTATTGCAGCTTTTCTTTCTCCCTCGAATAAGGCTATCTTGTTTGTGTTACTCAGTCCAAGCGATCACAATATCTTTTAACATTTTTTATTGGATGGCCTTGAACTTGAAAATTATGGTGCAGGGTTAGCTTACAATGATGCAGGTTATAGAAAGAATAAAGGGCAAATTTGATCTTAATATGAAACACCATTGGCATAAATAGATTCATGTTTAAAGTCAATTTGAGGTTTATTTCATGTTTTTACAAGTTAGTGGGCCACTTCTACTATTACTACTACTGTTGGTTATTAATATTATTCGTGTTCTGAAAGGTTTTAACAGTTAGGTTTAATGTTGATCTGATTTTGAAATGTGCGGAACATGAATGGTTGAGTTTGCCCATTGATCCTTAATTTGAGTCACCAGGTTGGATCTTATGTGCTCTTTTGTAAGGTTCAGTATATTCTAATAATTGATATATATATTTATTAGTTTCCTCTTGCTAAGACATGGCCTTGTGGAATATAACTAGTACCCTTTAAAAATACATATAATCTTTCTTTTTATGGTAGCCATGAAAATGTCTGATTGTCCTAATGTTAATGATTGTATCTTATACCTAAATCAATTATTCACTTTTACAAGTGTCGAAAGATAAGATTTATTTCTTAGTTTTATTCAATGGTTTTTATCTTTTATTTGGTTAATCTTATCTTGTTGTTACAGTCAAACTCTGATCCATAAGTGGGCTGAGTCTTGATCCTTATCCTTTTATCTTTGTTTCAAATTAAGTGGGTAGGTAGTGTCTTATTTTTAAGGAAGTGGGTTGTTAAACCTTAAAAACTGTATATATTAAAGTCTTATGCAATAGGAAATGAAATACGATTTTCTTACTCAAGTTCTATCATGGTATCAGAGTTGTAGGCCTCATTTCTTGAAACGATAGTACTTTTCTTCGTGTCCTTAAGTCCTACAAACTTGTACTACTGCAAGGACGAGATTCTACCCTAATTTTGAACCGAGAGATCAAGTGAGTTCTGTCTAGAGACCATGTCTATCTCAACCAAATCCAGTGGTGCATCTAAGGCACCTGTTACAGTAACTGTTAACGGAGAGAACAAGGCCACAACTCCAACCAGGGAATTGCAAAATATCGAAGTAGCCTATATAAACTAAATGGTAAGAATTGTTTGAAATGGTCTTTGTTGGTTCGCTCGTTCTTGAAAGGGAGAGACAAGCTAAATCATTTACTTGGCACTGGGCCTAAGAAAGGGGATCCTACATTTGAGGACTGGGATTAAGAAGAATATGGTAATGTCTTGGCTATGGAATTCAATGCTTTCGGAAATAAGTGATACTATCATGTTTCTAAGCACAACTCAAGAGATTCGGGATGCTGTTAAGCAGACATACTCTAAAGTTCGAGATGCAACCCAAATTTATGAGATTAAAATGAAAATCTCAGCTTCAAAGTAGCGAAATCGGTCAAACCTCAAGCTGAGAACAAAGGGGCATCAGGTAAGCAGAAAAGATAAGAGCAGGCATATGTGGCAAACACTTAGCAATCTAGGGAAGGGGATTCTCCAGAATCACTGACCGAGTTTAATAAGGAAGAAATTACAAAGCTGAGGTAGTTACTTGGGTCCCTAGAGAAACCAACTGGATCAGGTATCTGTACCTTAACCTTTTCAGGTATTTCTTCCTTCTCTCATCCTCTAAATGCCTCAAATATGACCCTCTCAAGTGTCTAGATCATTGATTCAGGGGCCACATATCATATGACATGTTCCTCCTAGAAGTTTATTTCATATACTCCCTGTCCTAACAATAGAAAGATAACTATAGCTGATGGCACAACAACTATGATAGTTGGCCAAGGTGATGTTTACTTTAATAACTCTCTTACATTAAGAAATACCCTTGCATGTACCTAAGTTGTTTACTAACCTTGTCTCGATCCAAAAACTCACCACAGAGTCTAATTGTAGGGTGATTTTCCATCATTCTTATAGTGGAATTTAGGAACAAGACACAAGAAGGATGATTGGTCATGCTAGAGAGAGAGGGGGTCTCTACTATCTTGAGGAACCCAGTGGATAGAAGGATAGGATAACTAAGTTCTCTCCATTATTTTTTCTGACTGAGTCCTCAAAGTCATGAAAAGAAAGAATTTGGTTACAGCACCGAACGTTTTGGTCATCCATCTTTTAATGTTCTTAGATTGATGTATCCTTTATTGTTCAAAGGATTAGTTGGAGAGGACTTTCAGTGTGACATACTTGAACTTGCAAAGCATAAAACAACATCTTTCTAGTTAGTATGAAAATGAGTTCTTTTCCATTTGCTCTTATCCATAGTAACATATGGGGTCCCTCTCCTTTTCTAACATCAATGGGGCTCAGTGGTTTGAAAAGGAGTTCTTTTCCATCTGCTCTTATCCAAAGTAACATATGGGGTCCCTCTCCTATTTCTAACATCACTGGAGCTCAGTGGTTTGTATCTTTTATTGATGATTGTATTTTTGTCACTTGGCTTTATCTTTTAAAGAATAAATTTGAAGTGAGTTCTATATTTCCAATTTTCTATAATATGGTGAGAACTCAATTCAATGTTGACATTAAAAGAATTTGTTCAGATAATGCTAAGGACTATTTCAATCAGTCGCTTTCTCCCTATTTTCAAACAAGAGATATAATCCATGAATCCTCTTGTGTTAATACCCCACAACAAAATGGGGTAGCTGAGAGGAAGAATGGTTATCTTCTTACTATTACAAGAGCCCTTCTATTTCAAAAAAATGTTCCAAAACAATACTTGGGAAAGCCATTTTAACTACTACTCATCTTATAAACAGGTTGCCTTCGAGAAACCTTAATTCTCAAAGTCCACTTCAACTCTTTTTTAAATTCTTTCCATAGTTTTCAATCTCCATTGGCCTAATTCCTAGGTGTTTGTTTGTGTAGCATTTGCTCACTTACACTCTCTAACACAGGGGAAAACTTGATCCTAGAGCTCTTAAATGCATCTTTGTGGGATATTCACCTACTCAAAAATGTTATAAGTGTTTCCATTCACCAACCAAGAAGTTTTTTATATTAGCGGATGTTATATTTGCTGAACAAAAACAATATTTTACTCAGCCTTCTCTTCAAAGGGAGACCTCAATACAGAGACCTATTCCTTCTTGAGTTTCTATCCTCATTAACTCCCTCTGTTCCACTCTTACTACCTGCTATTCCACCCTTACAACTTGCATCTAATAATCAATCCAAGGCCCAAGAACTGATACAGGAAGGTCCAACCCAAGAGCCTACCCACCATCCACTTCAAGTATACTCAAGAAGTAAGGGACCAGCTGCTCATCTGACACTTGTTCAACCATCAGACTCTACTCTTAGTCCTAACACTGGTCATAATGAGGTAATTTCTTCTCCTTCCACCTCTCCTAATGAGATTGAACCTATTGCTGAACCATCTAACTCAAGTGATAGTGAACTTCCCATTGCTAATCATAAAGGAACTAGAGCTTGCACAAAACACCCTCTACGTCTATTTATGTGTTGCAAAAATCTGTCCTATAGCCATAAAGCTTTTCTTACGAACATAAGCTCCGTTCCCATACCAAAAATAGTATCTAAGTCATTAAGTGATGAGAATTGGAAGGATGCTATGAAGGTAGGAATGTAGGCAATTGAAAAAAACAAGACATGGGATCTGGTAAGCTTGCCTAAAGGGAAAAAACCAATGGGATGCAAATGGATATTCATAGTCAAAATATAACTCAGATGGGTCATTAGAAAGATATAAAGCAAGGTTGGTTGCTAAGGGGCTATACCCAAACCTATGGTATAGATTACCTTGAAACCTTTGCTTTGATTGCAAAAATGAACACCATAAGAATATTGTTGTCTGTAGCAGCTAACCTTAGTTGGAAATTGCAACAATTTGATATGAAAAATGAATTTTTACATGGAAATCTAGGGGAAGAGATTTATATGGAAGTTCCACCAGGATTATGTTCAAGTGCGGAAAGGATGTTGTATGTAGGTTGAATAAGGCATTATATGGCTTGAAACAGTCTCCAAAAGCATGGTTTGGAAGGTTTACCAAAGCCATACTCAATTTGGGATACAAGCAAAGCCAAGGTGATTATACTTTGTTTATAAGACATTCTATTTCCAGAAAAGTAACTATTTTATTGGTCTATGTGGATGACATTATAATGACAGGGGATGACTTGGAAGGAATGGAAAGTCTAAAGAAATGTTTGATAAAAGAGTTTGAAATTAAGGAGTTAGACAAGCTGAAGTATTTCTTAGGTATTGAAGTGGCTCATTCTCAGTAAGGGATTTTTATATCTCAAAAGAAGAATATCTTTGATCTATTAACAGACACATGCATGGTAGGGTGTAGACCTGCTAAAACCCCTATTGAGTCTAATTATCAACTTGGTGACAACCTAGAGGATACAAGAACAAATAAGAGCCTATACCAAAGATTCTCAGTAAGGGATTTTTATATCTCAAAAGAAGAATATCTTTGATCTATTAACAGACACATGCATGGTAGGGTGTAGACCTGCTAAAACCCCTATTGAGTCTAATTATCAACTTGGTGACAACCTAGAGGATACAAGAACAAATAAGAGCCTATACCAAAGGTTAGTTGGGAGGCTCATCTATCTGTCACATACCAGGCTAGACATAGCATATGTTGGTGGAGTTGTTAGTCAATTCATGCATAATGCTAAGGAGGTACATCTGAAAGCAGTGCACTAAATTTTGCATTACTTAAATGGTACACTAGGTAGGGGAATCTTGTTCAAAAGAGGACAAGAACTAACTCTTGAAGCTTAAACTGATGCTGACTATGCAGGGTCAGTGATTGACAGGAGATCAACATCTGGGTATTGCACATTTCTAGAGGGAAATATTGTGACTTGGAGGAGTAAAAAACAAAGTGTCGTGGCAAAGTCTAGTACAGAGGCTGAATTCACATCAATGGCTCTTGGGATTTGTGAGTTGTTATGGGTAAAAATAATCCTAGAAGATCTGAAAGTTAGGTGGAAGGCTCCTATGAAGTTATATTGTGATAATAAGTCAGCTATTAATATTGCATACAATCCGATGCAATATGACCACACTAAACATGTGAAGGTTGACAGACATTTTATAAAAGGAAAACTTGAAAGTGGTCTGATTTGTACACCATTTGTGTCTACAAGAAATCAGCTTACAGATCTGCTCACTAAAGGGCTTCCTGGTGCAGTTTTTCAGAATATAACCAGCAAGCTGGGAATGGAGGGGGGAGTGTCGGAAGATAAGATTTATTTCTTAGTTTTGTCCGATGGTTTTTATTTTTTATTTGGTTAATCTTATCTTGTTGTTATGGCCAAACTCTGATCCATAAGTGGGCTGAGTCTTGATCCTTATCCTTTATCTTTGTTTTAGATTAGGTGCTTAGGTAGTGTCCTATTTTTAAGGAAGTGGGTTGTTAACCCTTAAAAACTGTATATATTAAGTCTTATGCAATAGGAAATAAAATACGATTTTCTTGCTCAAATTCTATCAATCAAGTAATGCGAAGATGATTGAAAGATGTAAAAGATTCTATTGAGACAATAATGGGATGTCAAGAAAGTACAGTAGTTAGAATGGGCAGTTGGTCCAATATAGTGTGGATAATACATGGATGGAAGTTGGAGTAGGCTGTCCAAGAAGGATAAAGTTAGCCCTTGCAAACATCCTGATAGTGTATGCCCCTTCAATCCTTTGAGAAAAATGTGTTTTGAGATTAAGTTCATTATGTATTTATCCAACCAATGTCATGTTTCCATGGTTCACAAGTTGGTTTCACAATATCAACTATGCGATTGGAATACAACCATATCAAGTATCTTTATTTACTATCATCTCATGGAACTTTTCCAAATCAAGATGGTGTTAGAATTTTATCTTTTCATTCTCTTGTCAGAGGGTTGCATTAGAAAGGGCATCCAAGCATAAAATTCTGCCACATTGTTTTTTGCATGGATTTGTATTGTCAATATGACTTTTAGAAGTCAATTGGCATTATAAATGTTGTGCCACCAACTCTAACTTGGTTAGGATAAGGTTTAGTTGATAATGATGTATTTATACAACCAGTAGGAGGATGGAACCTCGTTCGGTCTCCTATTCTTATTTTTCCCTTCTCTTTCTTCTTTATGCACAAACAGTCTTATTACTGTTCTCAGATAATTGTTCATGGTCCCCAAAGTTTCCAAAAGCCAACTCAATCACTCCTAATTTAATCAAACAACACTACTTTTTCCAGTTGATTTTATTTTAAAAATTTACTCATCTCTTAGGTCCTTAGTCTGTTTTGAAAATCTAGTAAAGCTCAAATTTTGAAAATTCAACCAAATTCTCATACCTATTCAAATTTTCTGTGTTGTTTTGGTTGGTTGACATTAACTTTAGTGGACACATGGGTACTTCAGCGGGCTCTACTCTAATCATATTTTGGAAAAAAAGACATTGCTTACTGCGTTTCCTACTAGTTTGGTGAACCTTCAAACCATCCAAGACTCTGACAAATATATTTTAAGCAGTTGAATGATGCCATGTGCAGGGAAAGGCATGTTATAGCTACTATGTTAGTATGTTAAGACTGGTTTTAAGATTTGATTTGCTGTGTAAATTTTAAGATGAAGTAATCTAGACTTGAGCAAAATCCTTGTGCAGCTTGTTATCTAGATTGAGCAATGTCCTTGTGCATCTTGTTAAATGTTTCCAGTATGAAATGATATTTATATACTACTTGGCATGAGAATGATGAATTTTACTGTGCCTGAGTTTAAGTAGGTTTCCTTTTGTGGTTCTGTGTTCACATTTTATCTTCTGAACAACTTTGTTATTTGATATTTATCTCAGAATATAGTGTTGTCTGGAGGATCAACAATGTTCAAAGACTTCCATCGTAGGTTGCAACGTGACCTGAAAAAGATTGTGGATGCTCGTGTTCTTACATCTGATGCTCGGTTTGGTGGAGAAATAAAAGTAAATATTTGGATTTTTTATTTTGTAAATAATTGTATTTATTCATAAAGCCAAGCAACAACATTCACAAGCCTTAATCCCACTAGGTGGTATTAGCTATTTGAATTCTAGTTCTTCAACCATCTCTATTCATGGTCATATCTTCTATAATACCATTATATCCTGTCATCCCTAAGAATTTTTCAGTAGTCATTTTCAGTCTTCTTCTATCGCTTTTTCTATAAAAACTTTTTTCATTCCATTCACTTGCTGCCTTATAGGTGTGTCCATTGATCTTCTTCTCACATATCCGAACCATCTTAATTGCATCTCACATATCTTTCTTTGATAGGCATCAGTCCAACCTTATTACATGCGATCTTGTTTTTAATGCTGTTTGTTCTCTTGTATGATCTCACATCCATCGTAACACTCTCATTTTAGTTATGCTCATATTTTGCCTACACTAATACTTAACTGCCCAACATCCTGAACCATGGAACAAAGATAGTTTTATTTCCATCCAATAGAACTTTCCTTTCTGTTTTTAAAGGGATTCTACAATTGCATTAAATGTTAGATTCACTTCTCCATGTTGAATGTTTTACCTCGATTTTGTAACATCATTAGTAAACTCCCTTTCTTTTTAAACAATTGATTCAAGATATATGAATTAATCTTTATATATATATAACTTGATTTTCAAGTCTTATCATCCGTACTTCCATTTCTACTAAACTTACATTTCATATATTCAGTTTTCAACTTGCTCAACTTGGGACCATTGGATTTTAAGGTTTTTCTTAATAATTCAAGCTTAATATTTGCACTTTCTTTTCTCTCATCCACCAAAACAATATTGTTTGCTAGTAACATACAACATGGCACCTCTTTTTGGATGTGCTTCAGTATGTGTCCTACACATGTTTCTACTTGTATAAGCAATTCGGGGTCATTTCTTTTCTAAAACCCTCTGCAAGACTCATCTGGGGACTTTTTTTATAGGCTTTCTCATGTCTGTAAATATCATATCATGCAAATCCTTTTGTTCATCTATAGACCTTTACATTAGATGCTTCAGGAAATAAATAGTTTCCATAGTTGACCTATTAGGCAAGAAAAAAGAAAAAAAAAGAGCTTGTTAAAATAAATAATATGAAGGGTCTAACTGCTGAATTCATTTTACTGCCAGGCACAACCGGTGGAGGTTAATGTAGTGAGCCATCCCATCCAGAGGTATGCAGTCTGGTTTGGAGGCTCTGTCCTTGCATCCACACCAGAATTTTTTGCGGTATGTTTGTATCTTTTCAATTTTGTTTCATACTTAACCCTACCACTCGGATTAAGGCTTGTGATTGTTGTTGTTGTTGTTGTTCTTGTTGTTCTTTGTTTCAGCTTACTTAGTGTTTTATTCGGTGTTTAGAATGTGTAGATCTCATAAAGCATATTGATTCACTGTAAATGTGCCACAATTGTGTGCATGCAGTTATATTTCTGTGTGGTTGGTTTCTAATTACAGTTTATAGTTTTAGGAGTAGCATCGATACTAGGTTTAGAATCTTTAAATGTCCAGTGATAATGATGTTTTTTTATATTGGTACTTAATTATGCTCGAAGAAGGTTTTTGCAATTGGTAGGCATTGTTGTGAATAGAGAAGGCACTGGTTCTTCAAATTCTCCGTTCACTGGAGAATAACATGACTCTTGAATTCTACGGTGGCCCCTGCATATTCTGAGTTCAAGATATCTATTTGCCCCATTTTATTTCAGAACTTGCTTTTTAACTTTGATCCCATTTTATTTCAGAACTTGCTATTTAAATGTCCGGTGATAATGATGTTGTTTTATATTAGTACTTAATTATGCTTGAAGAAGGTTTTTGCAATTGGTAGGCATTGTTGTGAATAGAGAAGGCACTAGTTCTTCAAATTCTCCGTTCACTGGAGAATAACATGACTTGAATTCTACTGTGGCCCCTGCATATTCTGAGTTCAAGATATCTATTTGCCCCATTTTATTTCAGAACTTGCTTTTTAACTTTGATCTCATGAATATGCTAGCTAGACGCTGCCCGACTTTTTTTTTTTTTTTTATATTTTCCATAGACTAGAATGGTATCTTTTCATTTTATGATGAAATGAAAGAGGATAGTGTTTCAACTTTTTGTCTTTCTTTTGGTGTATTTTAAGGTGAATATTTCAGCATTTGTTGGTGCATTTTTACATACCTGTATTTTTTGAATGTCCAAAGTACGTCTATGATATCAAGGGACCATGTGTTCTGGAAGAGAATCCTGCCATATCTTGAATTTCCAACTTGCATTTGTCTTTAGCACTTAGGGTGTGTTTGATAGCATGGAAAATGCATGGAAAATGTCTAAATAAGGGAGCACCTTATTCAAGATATCATTATCACTTTTCTTTTTGTCCCCGAAATTGTGCAATTTTCACCATTGTTGTTGTTTAACTTTTTTGCAACTATCTGTCCTTAGTTATTTGTATTTGTGTGTTAATCATGTTGGATGGCACAATTTTAGTTTTTTGGATTAACTAATAGTGGTCCATCTGCAGGCGTGCCATACAAAAGCAGAATATGAGGAGTATGGGGCAAGCATTTGCCGCACAAATCCTGTTTTCAAGGGGATGTATTGATGTGAAGACACCGTTCCGGAAGATGTTGTAAAGGCAATTCATGATCATAATGCTTAGGCGGAGCACCTTAACACCTTATCACTTAAAAATGTCGTTCCTGGATCCTGTCTTCACTTGACATCCATGTATAATTACAAGCTTAGATTGTGGGAGGTGTACAGTAGATGTCGAGTGTCAATTGTAAGAAAAATGAGTCTCATGTTCTTTTGTAAGGGAGCAACCAGTCTTTACACGCAATGGGATGCTGATGCTTCTTCTGGCGTTCCGGCTGGTGCTTCAGAATCTAGATAAAGAGCCACCATTTTGTTGGACACTAACCAAGCTGATAAGCAGTTCTATGTTCAGCTTGTGTTCATCTTAGTTGAAGGCTGATAAGAATTTTTTGTTTTAATCTGGGAGTCAATATTCCCCTAATAGGACATTCTCAGTTAGTAGGCTGTTCAATTCATTTGGATTGGAGTGGGGAGGAATAGAGTTGCCATAATGATTAGAAGTCGGTTTTATTTGTATTCAATCTGAACTTTCGATCCATGCTTTGTACATTAACTTCAATTTCACATATTGATGATTTACTGTTTGGAAAATTCTTGTATAGTTGTGATGCAATTTCCTCAGCAGCAGGTTATTGGTTCTAAATTCCATTCCGAGTTGCGCACAGAAAATATTTCCATTTTCAGCAGCATTCCAGACCCATTGATTACCCCCTTTTTAAAGACTTCCAACAGATTGATGTTTGTCTAGTTCTTTTCTGCACACACTATCTGGTAAATCTGGACTGAAGTGCACCGTCCAACATCTTATGCCATTGTTACAGAGTTGAAATTTGTATGTGTGTATTCAATTCAATCATGAATGCCCAACCCCCTGAGACCAAGTTAAGGTGAAAAAAGATGTGCTAAAATTGTCAGTTTAATGTTTGTCGCATGTTCTGGCATTGGTAATTGGTAAGGTGCAGTGCTGTATTCAAGTTGAGAGGTTGAACTAAATTTACCTTACAGTCTTAAATGGGTTAAATGTGTATGTGGGCTAGGTTAGATATATATACTTTAAGAGTAATGCTATTTATCTTCAAAAGAGATGAACAGCAGTGATGTAATAACTCGTATAAAGGGAAGTGTGTAGAGTAATGTTAATTCAAATTTTGATTATTGGGTAACCTTTTATCTTTTTCAAATTTTAATTATTGGGTACTTTTTTTATCTTCTTCAAGCAAATACTTTTCTATACATGGACTATCATATTACTGCTATTTATTTCAACTGAAAATATGTAGTATTAGTCATAGTTTAAAGATTGGTTACTTAAAAAAGGGCAACCATTTGTTGCAAGCATGTCAATCTCAATGTCATTGCATGTCTAGGCAAACCAAACCATACATCTCCATTGGTATGCTTGCCAGTTTTAAGTAGCATATTATTAATTTGAGATATTGTATTTTCTTATGGAGTTTGATTGTGTTTCTATTATTAGGGCACCTTTTACAGTTTTTCGGGTGGGTTTCACTGAAAATACCTTTCAAGTTTAATGTTGAAGTCTTATTGGTTTCACTAACTTGATTGTTGGTGCTCATCACTCACTCTCTCAAGTTATATGTCTCATAGCATTTTATTGCTTGTAAACACAATTAAAGAACTATTGGATTTGGACATACGACAGATCATGTATATTGTAAAGTGGGAGATGAGAAGGAAGTTAGTTTGTGAGTTTAAATTAAATTAAATTAAATAGAAATGTGATCCATTAAGGGCTATATTAAATAGGAACGTGACCCATTAAGGGCTATAATAAAATAATATTATTATACATTATATATATGATGTATACATTTTTTATTTTCCTTATCTTAAGATGATATATTCAATCTGATATTTTCATTTTTTTTTAAAGCACCATCACGAGCGCCCCTGCTGTTTGGTCCCACAATTTCAGCAGAAGAGGTAAATCAGGAAATTCAGTAAGCATGGTTCGACCCCTAACACAACCGTAAACGTGAGGACGATAAGCATTTTTCATTTTTCAGAGTCGCTCATTGCCTGTTGAACTATCTCCTAATCAGAGTTCAAACACGGAACCTAAAGACCCAAAGAACAACACCCCAACACATTTTTCTTTATCAATTGATCTACGCCCTAGGGACAATCCGATCTTATCATTAATCCTTAGCCCTCTTTCCTCTTGCAATATTTTCAAAAAAAAAAAAAATAGAACAAATGCAAAACCAACCATCTTTTTAATTTAATTATTTAGCAAATAACATATTACTTTCCCCTATTCTTTGGGTAATTATTAATATATTTTATGCTTTCTCAAACACCATAAAATTAATATAAAGAAATTTGTTAAGAATTATATATATATATGTATATATTAAGATGGCCATGCAAAATTCACCGGAAACCACAGCATTTGTCTTATTACCCGCCATTTGAATATTCATCGTTGCCGATCCAATTTCGTAGCTTTGAAGTCGGAAACCACGAAATCACCTCAAAACAATCTTAATCTTTCTCGGCTCTCCTTAAACCCCGCTTCTTAATCTACACCAATTGCAGTGGAGGGCTATATATATACATACATATATGTATATATATAGCCCTCCACTGCAACCCCATTCAAATCATCTCTCTCGCAGTGTTCTCCATCAATCCATCTTTCTTCTTCCAAAAGGGAATACTGCTTCTTATAATCAATAATAAATAAACCCATCATCCTAAAATGGCCCGTCAGGTTATCGTTCTCGCCCTTGTCCTCTTCGCTCTTGTCGGAATGGCCTTCGCAACCGCAGCCGACCATAAGGAGGCCGCCCATGCCAAGCCAACCACCCCCGCGGCTTCACCGGCCGCCCACGACCACGCCGGTGGCCATTCCGCAGCACCTGCCGGCGCACCGCATGCTGAAGGAGTTGCGTCTGGCCCCACCGCCGAAGGACCCAACAGTGGTGCCGCTGCCGTTCAGATCTCGGCTGCTGCCGGCGTCGCCGCCGTCCTCGCCGCCGCCGCCTTCTAATTAAGTTAGCATTTATTCATGATTTCAGTCCGGAGACGTGTGACGAATAAAAGAAATAGTGGGTTTTCGTTTGATTAGTCGGATTGAGCCCCTAAGAGCGGAAGCCATTCTTTTGCATTAAACGTGTTTACGTGTATGAAATTTAACCCATAATCTATATATTATTGCCTTTTATATTACAATGATTATTTTCTTTGCGGATGATTTGGATTTTGATATGCATACCAATATCGATCTAAGCACAAAAACCCATTTGTAAATCACATAACCAACAAGTTTATTTCTTTTTATATCTCGTGAAATTTATTAGTATATCGTGATATATTTGAAAATTTTGTTCATCATTTCTTTCTCTTCCCTTTTTTTTACTCCAGCAACCAACCCTTTCGTGGTTGCATCCTCTCTCTCATCGTCGTTGCACAAAAGGAGAGATGTGCAACGATAGTGAGAGACGATTATTAGAGTAAAGAAATGTGAGAGAGAGATATTTTGTAATTGAATTAGAAGTATTTTCATCATTTGAGTCCTGAACCCCACAAAAGAGCTTTCTATTAATTCTTCTAATTATGAAAGTTTTGACTTAAATAATCATCCTCATAACTTGTGTGGAAACATCAAACTTAATCTTTTTTTATTTTGAATTTAATTTGAATAGCTTGATTTTTTTTTTTTTTTTTTGGGTATAGTTATAAAGCATACACACCCTATTTTGTTGATTCCTAAAATCAAATTAAGGATAATTTTCCCTTTTTTCCACTCAACATGTAAGGTGGGTCAATATTTTTGTTAAAAATGTTATTTTCCTTTTTTTAATAGTGTATAGATAGGGATAATAACAAATCATACGTGGATTGGATATATATCTGTTTTTACTCTTTGCTCATGAGACTTGAGCTCATATAGGTTTCTTAATTTTTTTGGATGTCCCTATTCAACCGAATAAAATCTCAACTTCATACTCTCTCTAAATAGATCAAATTTATTAGATATCCATTAAATCGGATAATAATTATCATCCTTATACAAATATATTTTTGCTTGAAAATTAATGTTTCATGTAAATTATTATACTTTTTGTCGTACTTTTATATGAATATTTTCTATAAAATTCAATAATTAGAAAATCGTCAATGTTTTATTTTCTATTTGGTAATTTTTGTTAAAATATTAAATTTTTAATTTTCGTATCAAAACCAAAAATAACTTATCAAAAATTTGTTGTTAAACCATTTTTTTTTTACTTTAAGAAATATATTTCTCATTTTTTTTTTTGCCATTCCATCATACACCAAAAAATAAGTATAATACTTTACTAGAAAAAAAAAATTTACTTGAAAACAAACTTAGCCTAAAACCATAATATTGTGATGAAATACCACACATACACACACAAACCATTACCTAAGTTTTCTTTATACCAAAACAAAATAATATAATCTTGCATGTATTTAATTTTATTATGATAGACTAATAGCTGAACTAATTCAATCTTTGATTAAATCAATGTTGATGAAGCTGGTGAATTGGATTATCAAGACAAACCAATGGAAAAGTGAAATCCTTGGTGTACATGTATAAAATAATTATTGGGTGTCGTAAGATTGTGGATTTGAGTTTACATTCATGCAGGTAGTGTATTATTTGCGCCTATTTGAGAGGTTAGGGCATGAGTTTCGACCTGAATTTACTCGTCCAACCCATTAGTTCGAGCAAGTGGGCCATAGTTTATAGAGAGGGTGTAACGGTCTGGGCCAAAAATTGCTATGTGTCGAGGACGACTCCAATTTTACGTAACAAAAAAATCAAGATTGCAAATGTATGTAAAGAGAAGAAATGTACGTAAAGCAAGATTGCAAATAAAAATGTATATAGAGGAAAAGGGAGAGAAAGAAAGAAAAGTGTAGGAATGAAGTAGAGATATGCTTTTGTTCATTTCACCATATGCTTGTAGTGCACCCTTTTTAATAATGGAGGTGTGTCTTTGAGAGATGAATTTTGAGGTGTTTTTTTGTGGGGAGTCAAGTATGTCACGCACACCCCTAATAAGGTGGGGTTTCATCTAGTCATGTTGTTAACATATATAGTCAATAAAAAGAAACAAATAGTATATATGTAATAGTGAACATGCATTAAGATGAAAGGAGTGGGAAGTAAAGAACTTTGATACCTTATTTTTTATAAGGCCTCTTGTAAGGTCGTGTCAGAGCTTAACATTTATCATCATTTGGCATCGAGGATTTAGTTGAATCATGTCGGCACTGAAGTATTATTGGATCCACAAAGTATGTATTGTGTTCTTGTAAAAAAACAAGGAGGGCACATTAACTTTAGGGTAAATTGGATCTTAAATCACCGAAACTTCTTGTAGGGCAGCATGACATCAATTTTTGGTCTGGGCCCAAGAAAAGTCAAGGCCTCCCACAAGGACATATTGGTTTCATGGTAGATTACAACCACAAAATACTAAGCCCTTCATAGGGCAACATTAAAATTAGGATTGATATTCAATTTGGACCCCCACAAAGTCAAGGACTCTTGGAGGGTTATCTCAACTTTGGGGTAGATTAGATCCACATAGTATTGGAGCCTCTTGTAAAAAAACATTAGCTAGGATCGATCATTGATCTTAAGCTTGAGCTTGCACAGAACTATGGACTCTCATAGGGCCATATCATTTTGGGGTAAATTCAACTTGTAAAGTACTTAAAGCTTCTCATAAAGCATCTCACCATCAAGGTATAAAGCTTCCAACTCAACATAAAGTTGATACCTGTCATAGGGCCAAGTTGGCTATGAGGTAGATTGAACTCGTAAGGCTCAATTCGTTGTGATATATAAAGTTGTTGTTTTGGAGAATGAGTTGGATGGAGTTTGGATTTTCAATAGGATTCAAAGTGTTAGGTTTGCACAATTATGTCACCACGCACCCAAGGAGAATGAATTGGGTGTTACAAAAAATACTTGAAGAATTGAAAATTTTTGCTTGAAATGATGATGAAGTGCTATGAAACTGTAAATGAGTAATAGTATTTGCAAAGTTTGAACAATTTTAAAGAAAGAATGAAAAAGAAATGACACAAGATTTATAGTAATTCAGCTAAATCGGCTTACTCAACTAACTTAGTTCTTCACTAAAGATTTTCAAATACACTAACACCTTTTACTTGAACTTAATTAGGCCCTCTAGCAAGCAACTACGAAAATACAAATCCGCATACCAATAATCTAGTAGGCCCTCTAGATCACGAGTTAGGCAATACAATAATAAATTTTACGGTTAATAGAAAATCTAAGGATAGCTCTCTTAGTTACATTGAAACTCAAAGATAAGAAATATACTTTGTCTTTGAATGAAAAATGAAAGCTTAAAGGGACTTGTAAGATGAAAAATCAACTTGAGCATTTGCACTTGTTCATTAGCTTCTCCACATGTTGCTTCATGCTCTATTTATAGCTTTCTGGTCATCCAAGTAAAAAAATTGAAATAAATGACCATTGCCCCATATTAAATGCCTGAGAACTAGTTGTTTTAATTATGTTAGAATATAAACTATTGATAAATGCATAAAATTTGTCAATTGTTTCTTTCATGTCAACTACTTCTTTCAAAATATTTAAATTTTCAAATAAAATTTCAAAAACTTTTAACATTAAGAAAAAAAAATTGACTTGGATAGACAAAATGTTGTCTGTTTTAGACATAAAATCGACTGTTTCAAGGAATGATCGACATATTATAGTCATTATTGACTACTTTTAAACTTAGAATCAAACAACCGAGAGTTTGAAAAATGTTTGTCAATAGTTCTTAAAGACTGTCGACTATTTTTGTAATATCCCAAAATTTGGGAAATAAATAATGATTACTAATTTGGTCGGAGCAATTAATAATTGTTAAATATTTTTGGGTTTAAGAGAAATATTAATTATTAATTATGGTGTTTGTGGAGATTAGTGAATTTTTGTGGGTTAAAAGGCAATATTAAATTGTTTGGGTATTTGGAGAATTAAGTAAAATATTTATTTAGAGAAAATAATTATTTATTAAGGAATATTTAGGAAAAGATTAAAATAAAGTAATTTGGGAGAATTTCTAGAATGTTTGATGTATAAGTGTAATAAAGGAAATGAGAGTTAGGGGTGTATGTGTAGGTTTTTTGGAAGTTATGGGTTTAAGTGTAGATTTTCGGAAGTAGCAGGAAGTCATTATAAAATTAATTAAGTGTGTCTACATTACCAAGGAAGCAGCCAGCCTAATGGCCGCGTGCACGCTGGTGCTGGCGTGAGGCGCGGGATCGAGCCAAGGGGCTGGCGCGCGGGCTGGGGAAGGAATTACTATTTTTGGGCAGCAAGGGAGCACTGAAACGGCGCCGTTTTGGGGCGCCAGTGCAGGCCCCTTGCGCAGCCACGTGGCGCGCGCTGGCGCGCCCAAGCGGCTGCTCCCCCGCCCCACTTATTTTGCACGCTTTTTAAGGCCAAATTGGCCATGTTTTTCTGCCGACTTAGCTACTTTAAATTGCCTCAATTAAAGGTAAAATTGAGATTAAGTTGGGAGGAAATCAGTGAGCGAGCAGGAAGCATCTGGAAGAAGAAAATGGCGCGTTGAGGCTGGAAAGGGCGAGGAAAATTATGAGAAGTTGGAAATTAAGTCAAGTTTAATTGTGATTTAATTACTAGATGATTATGTATTATTAATTTGTATGATTAGAATTTAATTATAAGTTTAATTTTATTAAGTTTGGGTGATTAAGTTTGGTGTGTAAGTATATAAATACACTGGCGTGAGAGTGTATAATATTTTGTCTGTGAGCATGGGTGTAAGTATATGTATATATGTGGAGGGTGAATTTTGGTGACCATTTAGTCGTGGAAAGTGAGCAGTACTTGAGTTGGGCTTGATGCGGTGATAAGCAAAGGAATATATATGTAGATAAATATGTTATGGTTGAGATAGCAGTGAATTGTGTGTGGTCGTGAATATAGGAGAATGGTTTTAATAATGAATGTAAGTGGAGTATATGTTTGTTGATAATACATAATTGGAATTTATGATTTCATTAATTATCAGGAAACGCTACTTCGCAGTGGGAGGACAGGAAAGGCAAGAAATAGCCGTATAAAGGCAAGCTCTTAACCCTCTTCTCACGCTATTTATTTCCCGTGAAAGTCTTTGAGGTTTCTTGTACTCTAAACCCTCCCTCACCTTGACTTGGTTCTACGCATAAATAATAATAATCCGCGTAGTAACCATTTTATGACTTTTATTTTATTAATGAGTTTATTGTTAATGAGATAAGCCAAGTAAGGATGTCATGGCGTCTTTTATTTCGACCGTCACAGAGCTTCGTATCGCTCCGCTTCCCTTGGGAATGATGCCGAACCCGTTGGGGTTAGGTTCTTAGAGAAATTGCTTATGGTCAGAATTAAGAAAATGTGTTAAAGAATTTATTATGTATGTTGAGATGGCTTTATGTGAATTAAAAGGAATGAGAATGGTAATGTGATGATATGTGAATATGTACATGAAGGATTATGAGTTATGGAGAAATGTTATGTAAAGTTAAGCTGGAAAGATATAAAGTCAATAGTGTCAGTAAGTGTGTCTCAGGGTATGGGTACAAAGCCACTGACTGTTGATCGTGGGTCGTGGCAGTTGATGGCTGGATGTATGGGCGCCAGTCATCGGTTGTTACGATAAGCGCTAGACGGCCAGAAGAGCTGGTACTCCAGATTCCCGCCTTGGTTTGTGCATTTCATGATGTGTGTGCTACAAGGGCTGGGTTGCATTCACGTGGGGACATGCTTTGTGTGTGACGGGATGTGTGAACATTTACATGACCCAGTTGGTCTAAGAGCCAATTTGGGTACCCTAGATGAGCATATGCATTTAGAGCATGTCGCATGTGTGAATTCTTATGTGTGGGCATAGCAGGGCCTGATGCTTGGTTTATGGGGGCCTTGTCATCACGTTTATGCTACGGAAGCCCTTGCATTTCTTATGTGTTGCATTGCATGGTTCTAATGTTACTGTTATTCTGGACGGGAGTACCGTGCCAGGTGTCGAGAGTACCGACTCATGTGAGCTTCGGCTCGGCTTAGATATTAGCTCGGGGTTGGCCCGAAGGAATACCAAGATCGCGGAAGTATATGATTATGTGATGTATGACATGATGAACACATGAGAATATGATGGGAATCAGGAAAAGTATGTAACAAGTATCAGGAAAAGACAAAAGTTGAATGTCAGGAAAAGTCGACCATGTCAGGAAAAGGCTGGTCTAAGAGAATGATGATATGGTAGCCTATGTTAGGCTACAACAGGTTTGTATGTGGGACCCGGGTGCCAATGTTTGACTTATGTGGGCCCCTGGTTCCTTATGTGCAGTTTATTTTATGTTATGCATGTAGAAGTAAGGTACGTATAGCTCATGACATGGCGTGATTTCATTGAGATGAATTGCGTGGGGTGTCATGGGAAGAGTCCTATCCTAAACCTGTAACCTTTCTTTCTAGAGCTTGCTGAGTCTCGCGACTCATGTTGTTTTACATCATTCCAGGTCAGCATATCCTGAGATCGCAGATGTGTTCATCGGGGTTTGGGTCCAGACCGTCAAGTCATGGTAGCCAGTGCAGAGCTCTCCCAAAACTAGATCCTGGGTGTCATCGTGTCTTAATAAGGTTAATGTTTATGTTTTCAGAGTTTGTCGCATGTTATGTAAGCCCAGATGGGCCCAGGTGATGAATGGTTTGTAAAGATTATGATGAGATGTTATAATAAAGAAAAATTATGATTTCAAAAAAGGTTATGTGTGTGTTGTAGGTGCATCATTGTTCAATTTCATTTTTATAATGACCCTCTCACGGATCCTCTATCCGCAGTAGGGGCTCCGGGAGGCGGGCCGTTACAATTTTAGCTTTTAGACATAAAATGGTCAACATTTTAAAAATAACAAGTTGACATTTTTTATTTTTAAGACAATCTAAAAGACAAAAGACATAGATCAATCGACAATTTACATAAAGAAGTCGATAGTTTTGCCTTCATCATATGAAATAAGGATATGATTTTTGAAAAACAACATACACAATATTTATATGATTTGTGACCCATATTTCTTAAATGGCAAAAGTATAATTTCCAAGATAAGATACTTACCAAAAGAAAAAAAAAAATGGATTATATGCGGCTTAACAAAGTAATTGGAAAAATTAACATCTTTAGCCCATTTTGAACTTCCAAAGATATGCCTCAATTTCAAAAGCCACAAAATCATTTTCATAAATAAACCACAATGAAAGTTTTTTATCATCAAAATAATATCAAAAACATAACAACAAAAGGCTATAAGTTTGGGTCAAACGAGGAATTGCTAAGGCAAAGCTCACTTTAGAAGGAGTGATAGAGCTACAAATTGGTTGGTTAGGGACTTTATTGTTGAAGACCTTGCATTAATGCCAAGAAAGACATTTGTGGTACTAATACAGACAAGATGTAGGAATAGAAGCTGACATGTGGCCTCGACTTCTTAATAAAGTTGTAGATTTCTAGGTTGGCCTACAATAGGGTACTTCCCCACACGATCTCAATCTCTACAGTGGTTAAATATAAGAATAGCATTTGTGTTCCAACAACTATGGTGATGGATTTCCGATGGTTTGGTTGTAGTGTAAAGTGATGGGCTTTTGTTGTCTTTTATTCTCATAAATAGCTTCACTTAAATACTGTAAAAGGGTTTTATCAGTGTATTATCAAGACTTAGATTAATGGAGAAGCATTGATACACAATGAAAACAATTATATTAGCAGTTAAAATGAGGGCAAGATCATGCTCTTAACTAGGGTATAGGTTAAGTAGCAAACAAATGATACGTTGGAATTAATACTAGTAGATTACGAGTTTAATACTTGACCTAGATAAGGGTCAAAGGTTCACTTGCGATTTATTTTTTCTATCAAAATTGAAGATACAAGCGACATGAGACTGAGCAAGAACAATAATTCTAAGGAGAGCAAGATCATATGTAAAGTGAGATAGTAATGAAAGAAAAAGAGAGATAGGAGCAGGGACGGATCCAGCCAGTTAGAATGGGCTGGGCTGGGCAAAATTAGAAATGGGCTGGGCTAAATTAGGGGTGGGCTATTACCAAAAAATTAACAAATTTACATTATAAAAAAAAATTATTATGAGCTGCCCTCGGCAACTCACTAATAAATTCATCTCTAGAAATGAGTATTAATAGGTTTGCTCTATTTATAGATAGTGCCGTCTTGGGAGACTAACTCCAATAATATATTAGCATGTGACAAGTAATTACGTTAGTTGTGTAGCATAAATTAAAAAATTACATAATTTATTGATATTTATTGATATTCTTTTCTAAGGTTTCGTTTATTTGTAGAAAAATATTTTCTTGAGAAAGAACAGTTTTTAAAGAAAATAATATTTAAAAAATATTTTTTTTTCTAAAATTTGTTTTTTGTTATTATGTTGTAAATTAAAAATTTTGTTGAAAGACCATTTATAGTGTTTGATTAACATTTAGAAAATTACAATACTTTTTATCATATCATCAAATCTAGAGATATTGCATAGAAATATAAATAAATTTCTATAATATAAAGATAAAAATATAATAAACACATTATAAAATAAAAACAAAAACATAATAATATCATATATAATCAAAACAAATAACCAACTAATCATAAGTTTTACAATATTATAACTTTTGCATATATAATCTTATTAAAAGTAACAAGGTCGGATCTACCATTCTCAAAATATTCATATTAATAATTATATATTCATAATAAAATAAGAAGCATGAGTTTAAATTCAAGTAACACTGCTGATAATATAGGCTTCTCGTGACGCGATCTCGATCCCAATCTACCATGTCCCTTGATAAATTTTTGCACTCCAAATTTTCTTAATTTATCACTTTTAACTAAAATAAACTTTTATAGTCTTCTTATTATCAACTAAGTAATCAAATACAAATATAAGAGTAATTTCATCGTAACCTTCTATCTTCATCAACATCAACATCAAATTGATATTTGCTTAGCTCTTGAATTATGCTAAAGAATTCAAATCATGGTGCAAAAAATCATTTTTTCATTGCACATACAATCAAATTGCAAAATGAAAGAAAAAGAGAAGAACTAGAAAGATTCAAATCAATATCATCAAATGGTAAAGAATGAGAATCCAATTGGCAAATCCATTTCATTCACAAATCAAGAACAAGAATGGGGCATTAGCAACAACAACAACAACAACAATATCAAAAATCTCTCCCAAAAAATCATTCTCGAAAATCATAGTTTAAGTTCAGTACTTGTGGCAGCTATTGATTTCTTATTTCAGGAAAATTGCAAGGGGGCTTGAATGAGTTAATTGACACAAATTGTTTTGCATAAACTAATGAAATTGAGAAATTAGAAAAAAAAAAAAAAGAAACATGAAAGTTAAAGAAAACATCAAAGAAATGACTTAATAACCATATGGAGATGGAGAGAATCGAAACTCCACATTTTTTCCACTCGCTATGGTGGTGGTGACAATACATGTAACGTTGGAGTAAATGGCTAATGGTGAGTAGAAAAAGGAATTTTTTTTTTTTTTTTTTTTAAGAGGGTGGGGGCGGGCATAGATTGGAATTAGAAGCACTCTAATGCATAAAGACACGACTTGCTATTAATGGAGAGAGAGAGAGAGAGAGAGTCTGCGTGTGTAAAAGGCGATGTTTTGAGAGACTAGGGGTGTGAGGAAAACGGTTTACCCTTTTTAAGATGATAAGTTGTTTTTCAAGAATTAATACAAGTTGAAGATTTTTTAAGTCTTGTTTTTTTTACTATTTTTAAGTCGTTTTCAGTTATGAGTTTTTCAAAATAATGAAAACGTGTTACTTTCATATTTTCAAAAATAAGAAAAATATTTATAAAGAAAATTCAAAATAATAAAAAGTTATTTTGGCTGTTTTCATCACAACATATTCAAATTTTTCAAAACGCAAAAAACGTTATAGGCAAATAGAATGCGTTTTCAACCATTTCAAAACAGACAATCAAAACACAAAATTGAAAATAAATTTAAAATTCAAAAGTTAAAACTAAAATACGGATAGAATAATTTCTTAGTTTTTATTGATTGGAAATCTAGTTGATTTTTCTGTTTTCATAATCCAAAAATTGAAAAATAAAAAAAAAAATCCTATAGAATACTTTTCTGCAAACAAAAAAGAATTAGAAGTAAAAGAAAAAAAAATGCATGATCTATAGCTCATCTTTATGAAATTACTAGTGGTAAACCAGTGTGATACACAATAGAGTTTAATTTAAAAATAAAAGATTAAACTCATTATTTTAAATAATTTTAACAAAATTGATAATTATAGTTTTTTTTAATACTCAGTCTTTTATCAAAATTTAAGTTTAATTAATTATTCGTTATGAATACTCTTAATTCAATGTACCGCCATTCAATGTGCTAAAAAATAATTAACACATTAAGTAGGTTACTTGACAAAATACCTATAATTTTATTTATTTATAAATAAATATTATAAAATTTATAATTTATCTACTCAAAGAGTTATTTTTTATTTATTATATTATAAATATAAATTAAAATTCTTAAATGTGAGTAAGAATAAGTTTTTGAATAATAACAAAACTTTAAAAATAAAAATTTTGATTTCTTTCATAGTTTTAAAAATATGATACCTTAAATATTAATTAACAGTTAAAAACCAAAGCATTTGACAACCTTAAATATTTTTTTATGAATTTGTTAAGATATCACATTTTCAAGATTATAATATAATTATTAAAGTAAAATTAATAGTTAATTAATCACTACCTTTGATTTAATGTAAGTTTTTTAGGGAAAAAATTCACTATTGATTGACACTTGGTAAAATACTTTGCTTGACTATCCTATTTTAATATTATATATATATAGAATAAAGATATAAAAATAAGATTTTAAATAAATGGATAATTTTCTATAACTTAATTAATAGTTCAAATTATCTATTAATATTTATCAGAAAATTCATACAAATTTAATATAAATTTTAGAGGTAAAAATAGTTTGACAGATTTTTGGAGGAAAAAAAAATTTATAAATTATTTTACTTTAATATAATATATTATATAAAGATAATAATTTATTTAATAAATAATTTTCTATAACTTAATTAATACTTTAAGTGTATATTCCTCATAAATAATATTTATTTTTTATTCATTGACGAATTAATTAAATATTTAATATTCACATATTAATCTATTGAAAAATCCATGATTAGTATTGAAAAACTCATGTATTTAAAATTTATTATTAATTTTACAGTAATGAGTACTTATTATTTGAAAGCAATTGGAAATTTTAAATTATTAATACAATAAGTACTAAATGAAAATTATTAATGTAAGTTTTGGAAGAATTTTTTTTTTTAGACTATCCTATTTATTTATTTTTTTTGGTTAAAGTATCATCACGAGCGTCCCTGTTGTTTGGCCCTACGATTTCAGCAGGAGAGGTAAATCAGGGAATTCAACAGGCAGATTTCGACCCCTAACACAATCGCAAACGTGAGAGCGGCAAGTATTTTTCATTTTTCAGGGTCGTTTCTTGTCTGCTGAATTATCTCCTAACTAGGGCTCGAACACGAAACCTGAGACCCAAAAAAAACACCGCAACACATTATTCCTTTGTCAATTAATCTACAGCGCATTATTCCCTTGTCAATTGATCTACGCCATGCACTACTATCCGACTTTTATATGTGTAACCACGATACTTTTTATGTTAAAATTTTACGCAAGTATGATTTTTCCGTTGATGTCCGGGTGGACAGTGCCCGTTTGCGCAAAAAAGATCCAAGTATGAGATTGGGTCGGACCGGAATAGCTTGAACCCGAATAAGCTTCTGAAAAGAAGCGGGACTGCGGAAGGGTTTTAGGGCTAGTAGTCAAGAAGCCGAATACGCTTCTGAAACCTTCTAGGGTCTCTCTCTCTCTCTCTCTCCATCAATTGTTATCGCCGGCGATCTGGTATCAGAAGCACCAGAAAAAGGAGAAGTGGTGGTGGTGGAGAAATGGCGTTAGCGTTCGATGAGTTTGGAAGGCCGTTCATTATATTAAAGGAGCAGGAGCAGAAGACGAGGCTGCGAGGTCTCGATGCTCAGAAAGCCAACATCTCCGCGGGAAAAGCCGTGGCTCGCATCCTTCGGACCTCCCTTGGCCCCAAGGGCATGGACAAGATGCTTCAGAGCCCCGACGGCGACGTCACCATCAGTATGTATCAATACATCATCATCTCTCTCTCTCTCTCTCTCTCTCTCCACCGCTACATATTTACATACACTTAAGTCTCAAATGTGTTCGATCTTGGTGTATTATGAATTTGCTTACTTTGTTTAGAGAAACCAACTCTGGACTTCTTGTTAGATCGAATCGGTTGAGGCCTTTGATGCGTAATACAGCGGACGTACGTACTTATTTTTTTAAAAAAATTCGATAAGCGAATTTGCCTGCTAATCGGCACGAAATGGTCTCCTGCACGGTTTGTTAGTCGAGCCTGTTACGGTTTTTTTTTTTTTTTTTACTGTAATGCAGCATTTCTTCACACGGATCTGCTTCTATATTGTGTATGGATGTATGCACAAATGTGTTGGATCTCAGATTGTTTTAAACTTGCTACTAAAATGAACCCTGGACGGTTTGGTAGTTCGAATCTTGCAGGGTTTTTGTACGGTGATACAGCATTCTTCGTATTCCCATCTGTGTGTGTGTGTGTGTGTGTCTACGCACTTCTTTATCTCTATGTATTTATGCACCGGAAATGCTATTTGGACACTCAATACAGAGGGACATATTTGTTCTTACTGTATTGTAAATTTTCCAAGTATGGGACGTGAAATAAATTCTGTAAGCTTGAGTTTTAAAAGATTAATCTACTGCAATACATCAACTTTCACATAAATCTACACATGCTTAGGGAAAAATGCATTTCTAGGCCATTGTTATCAAATTATAATTCTCCCTTTTTCTGCTTGTTTGTGCATATCTATAGACTAAATTTGTGTTAACCATGTACTAAATTTGTTTGCGAACAGATACATGTTCCATGGGGACAATATATGTTCTACATTTGCATTAACTGTATACTATCTGTATAATCTATACTTAATTTATAGCGAAAGCTTCTGAAACATGTGCTCATTTACATCATTGCATCCAACTATACATTTTATAATGACATGTCCTTGAAAGAAATGTTTTGGCAGTGAAACCTGTTAGAATACAAGATGGTCACATAATTCGTGCTGTGTTTCTAACATGGTACAAAGATGTCTAGGTTGGATTGTAACTATAACTCATGATTGGGAATGCACATAGGGTGACCCCATACTAAGTGGTTCAATTAAGTATCTGTCCTTGAGTGTGGGTATGAGCGTAATTGAATTATGGATTTACAATCCATAAATGGAAATGGCCACTCTTCCATTATGCTAAAGTGCGGCATCAACAACTCTTGGGCTAGTTATAGAATTTTGGAGAATAATCTGTTTTTGGGCTGCAGTTTTGTGTTTGTCATATAACAGAGAGTCTGTAGTGCATGAGGTTCTCCCCTTGGCAAGAGTCTATTTGTATGTATTCCTCCCTTTGCTATTTTGCAAAGGAGCTGTTTCCACAAGTTGAAATCCATGTTTGTAATATATATATATATATATATATATATATAATTGTGCACAAGCACAAGCAGAAGCTCACGCACACAAAAGCCTTCAACTAGAAAATAAGATTCTGTGATTTTACTTAAGCGAACTGATGCCTCTTATCCTCTAGTTGTGAGCTTTCTTCCTTTCCCTCACCTTTCATTTCTATGATGTTAGCAAATGATGGTGCAACAATATTGGAGCAGATGGATGTTGACAACCAAATTGCAAAGTTAATGGTTGAATTATCTCGAAGTCAGGATTATGAAATTGGTGATGGAACAACTGGAGTAGTTGTGATGGCTGGTGCACTACTGGAACAGGCTGAGCGGCTGTTAGAGCGTGGCATTCATCCTATCCGAATTGCAGAGGGCTATGAAATGGCTTCCAGGATAGCTGTTGAGCATTTGGAGCGTATAGCTCATAAGTTTGAGTTTAGTGCAACTAACTTGGAGCCATTGATTGGACCTTGCATGACAACTTTATCATCCAAGATGTAAGTATGCTATCTAGTACCACTTGTATCATATTTTTATTTCTTTCTATTATCTTATGTAAGCTGTTCTACTACTCATCCATCATAATAGTTCTTTGGATATGATGTCATAAAATTCTTAGGTTCATTTAGTTTTCTTCTTGGTACATTAATTGTTAACAATTTGTTGTGATTCTTTTTGTTATCACACATCCCCTATGCTTTTTTTCTAAATGTTTTGTTCTGTTTGTTTGTGCATGCATGTTCTTCCTTTCCACTTCCAATGTCTTTGTGTTTGTATGGTTACTCTTCTTTTGTCTTCTATTCATTAATGGCTGAAGATATTCTGTTTCCTTTAAAACATGATTTTGCACGGGAAGTCTTCATGGTACTGCTTGGGATAGTCATGACTTTTTCAGTGTTTGTAGAAATAGCTGCTTCAACAATAAGCAATGATTGTTATGAGTAATCCTAAAAAAATTTGTCCTTCTGGCATGTTGTAGTCCATGGTATATCAATATTTGAAAGCTATATGTATAGTGTCTAAGTGCATCATCTAAGACATGCCCTTTACCCCAGTTTGTTTATATCCAATTCTTATCTACAGGAAGTTGTGTAAGGTTTGTCCTGCATGTGCTTTGTTTTTCAGCATTTGTACATGTAAAAAGGACATTATTGGTCTAATTAGTGTTAAGAAGAGGTTAATTCATGAATATAACAAAACAGGCAATAATAATTTAAGCATTGGTGCTTAAAAAGAAAAATGAGTTGGGCCTGTTGGGAGTGTTACTGTGTATATGATTATGACGTCACGAAAATAGAAAAACTAAGAAACCTGTAGCTTGTCCCAGGTGATTGTTTATGGGAGTATGAAATTGAGGTCTTAATTTTTTTTGAAAATTCTTCTCACCTGGTGTGATTTTACGCCCCAATCATGTATTCATGGATGCTATCAAGATTTTTCCTACCCCCAGCGACAAATTTTATAATTTCATAGTTTATTGAGTACATTTTAGTATTTTACTGGCGTCATGTAGAGGTGGAAATCATAGTTGAGTACGCCCATTGAAAATCAATATAGTTTTCCATTAAGAAGGGAAATTTTATTTTATTTTATAATTTTAACTTCACTCACTGCAGAATTAAAACTTTTAGTATGTTTATCAACATGTATATTGAAATGAGAGAACAAAGGTGGTCTGCACTATGCAGTTATGCCAATTGAATTGGCAACAAGATATTCATTTTAGCTGCATCATGAGGTTCTATACATTCAAGAAGTTAATGGCTGGTGTCATCATTTATCCTCACATGAAGGATACCAATACGGTGGTGTTTGTATGTTGTACAAGTTGGTTTTACATACCTACTATGTGATGGAACATGGCCTTATCAATTATCTTCATTTATAGTGTTTAAAAAAGTTTGCTTAAGCATGCTTAGGGCTTTTTGTGTGAAGCTCAGCGACTTTAGCTGAGTGTACTTAAGTTGTGCTTATAACTGAGCTTTGAAGTGCTAAAAAGCATTCTTCAAAAGTATGCCTAGTTTTTTTTTTAAACCAGATGATATGAGTGGTTGGGTTTGTTTAAATTTTTGCAATGGTGTGGATATGGAATCCTTACCCAGGGAAGGTTGTTATCAGATCTTAAAAAGATTTGAATAAAATCATATATATATTTAAAAATAAAAAGAAGACTTGGATGCATTTATTGCACGATAAATATTGAAGGAACATGTAAGTAGGTGTAAATTAGGAGATAGCTAATTTTTTTTTTTGATTGTTGTAAATTAGGGATTGTTGATTGATTGTAGATTAAGGATTGATTGATTGGAAATTGCTATAAATTAGGGGTTGATTGATTGGGGATTGTTGTAAATTAGGGATGATTTTTTTTTTTTGCTTTTTTGCTATGATTGCTTTAACTTGTAAATGGGTATAAAATGTTGTCATGACCCTAGGAGCAATAAAGGGGCATTATTGTAATAGGGTATAATAGTTAGTTAGGGATGTTTTACAAGTTGTTAGAAGCACATGGGTGCTCTTAGGATGCTGTTAGAAATTAGTTAAACATCTAGCTATGCCTATAAAAAGACCAATTGTAAGAGGAGAGAATTTATGCTTGAATTAAATGAATGAAAATCTAATTCTTTCTCTACAATTCTCTCCATTCTCCCTCTTGTTTCTCTCTATTGCTCTCCTTCATTTCTCTCTACATCCTTCCCCCATTTCTGTCCAAATTTCCCTCTAAACATTCTGTTCTCAGTTCTACTCAATTAGATCCTTCCGATTGCCAATCCAACCCTGTTATGAACCCTAGGTTCATGACAAATGTATATGAAAAATGGTCATCTTTTGTTAAATTTTCATCCCTCATTCTTATTTAGTTTTTTCAATGTTTTTTGATAGTTTATATTTTTTATGCTTCCAAAATTTATACTCTTTATTTCATTTATGGGTGCTTCACTTCATTTAAGCATGCGCTTCGCTTTGCGCTTGAGGTCTGAAGGGTTTCTGTGCTTAAGTGCACTTAGCACTCTTGTAAACACTGCATTCACTGG
Organism: Diospyros lotus; assembly: GCF_014633365.1. Classification (NCBI taxonomy): domain Eukaryota; kingdom Viridiplantae; phylum Streptophyta; class Magnoliopsida; order Ericales; family Ebenaceae; genus Diospyros; species Diospyros lotus. The sequence goes on from NC_068340.1 coordinate 6,985,127, forward strand.
CATTTCATGAAATGTTTCCTTATGAAGATGGTGTTGGAACTTTGTCTCATCATTCCCTCACTAGAGGGCTGGTTGGGAAGGGCATCCGGCATAAAATTGTCACATTATTCTTTTGCATGGATTTGTATTGTCAATGTAACTTTTAGAAGTCAGTTAACATTATGAATGCCATGCCATTGACCCTAACTTGGTTAGCATAAGGTATAGTTGATAATGATGGAGGATGTCAATGCAGTGAAATAGATCTTATTAGGAAAGTGCTTCAAACTTCTGGTTTATGTTGGTTTGCTATTTTATAGTAAAGGTCTATTTCCTCAGCTGTTTGATGTAGGACCATTTCCAAAGCTGTTTGATCTGCCAAATTGAGCCTAAGAAGAGATGGAACTTATTAAAATAATAAAAAATGCTGAGGGCAGCTATCAACTGTGATTAACTTGGTGTCATCCTCTGTAACTCAAAATGTTTTTTTTTTTTTTGGGATTAATACTGCATTCTGATTACATTTTTCTTTTTGTTGCAGTGTGAATAGATGCAAGAGCAGTTTGGCTGAGATTGCTGTTAAAGCAGTTATGGCGGTTGCAGATTTAGAGAGGAAGGATGTTCACTTGGACCTTATTAAAGTGGAGGGGAAAGTAGGTGGGAAATTGGAGGATACGGAACTAATATATGGAATTGTTGTTGACAAGGATATGAGCCACCCACAGATGCCAAAGCAAATCGAGGATGCAAAAATTGCAATATTGACTTGCGCATTTGAACCACCTAAGCCAAAGACCAAGCATAAGGTTGATATTGATACAGTGGAAAAGTTCCAGACTTTACGTCACCAAGAGAAGAAGTACTTTGATGATATGGTTCAAAAATGCAAGGTAAGGTTGCAGCTTAAGTTCTAGAAAGTATATAGGAGGCTGGCAAATAATTTACAACTTTTCTTACCCCAAAAAGAAATGAAGAAAAAGATCATTAGAAATCTTCTTTTAGAATTCCATGTGAACTTTGTGTTTTTATGGACTCAATCATTGTACAGATTGATTTTATTTATCTCTAAAAGTGTTAGCTAATGTACTTCAGTTATGATAATTGTTATATGTGCATGTACCAGAAGGGTTTCTTACAGTAAGCATCAAGGAGTAATCAAAAGTTGTGATATGAGAGGAGATGAAATTGGACACACAGTGAGACTGGAAATTGAGAGAAATAAGGGGGGTTAGTTAATGTTTGATTATATTGTATAATGGAAATATACATATGGTTCATTAAGGGACATAAAAAAAAAAAAATCTGCACGAGTTAAGTTTCGGATTTTGTTTGGAAACCAGAAACATGTCATCTTCAAAATCGATTAAACAGCCACTGATATAATCTTATATATCTGTGAAACTGATTGTAATATAAAAGAGAGGTATTTGATTGGCAGTTAGGTCTATGAGGAACTTGATTGTCTTCACAACTTTTTCCCGTCTTATTGTAGGATGTTGGTGCTACTTTGGTCATCTGCCAATGGGGTTTTGATGATGAAGCAAATCACTTGTTAATGCATAGGAACTTGCCTGCTGTAAGATGGGTTGGTGGTGTAGAATTAGAGCTGATAGCTATAGCCACAGGTTTGTCTCTAATTATACATGCCAGCTTTTTGATCATTCTTTCCTTATGTACTGGTGCTTTTACTGTTATATACCTTCCTCCACTAAAATTGCTCTACTGGTCTTTTTCTGTAGGTGGGAGGATTGTGCCAAGATTCCAAGAGTTGACCCCTGAAAAGCTAGGCAAGGTATGTTTTTATATCCATTTTCAAGCTTTATGTAAATCAGCATATTCTTTTTAATTCTATTATTTCCTTGTGTTATTAGCTGGAATATTTTTTACTCTTTTCCCTAACTGAAGATCTGGTATGCCCAAAAAAGGGGCAGGATCTCTGTCCCTCTGCCCATACCTTTCCTTTATTCTTTCCCTCTGTCCTCTTCCCTTTCTTTTTTTTTTATATATATATTTCTTTGCCTCTCTCTCTCCCTCCCCCTCTTTCTCCCTCCCAACTTTTCAGAGGGAGGGAGTTGGTCTATCATTTTATGTTACGTATAAATGACCCCCAACCTAAAATAAAATGGAATCTGAGGCCAAGTCTTTGATACCACTGCCCAGAGATTTTATTTGGACGTTGATTGGAATTTTAGAAGCAAATATTTGTGTTCTCGCAAACATCAATATTTCTTGTTTTATTTTTGTTTTTGGTGGGTCATAAGAAGTCAGCACCAAGGAAATGATATACTATCTTTGGTTGGCCTAAAGATGACTTCTAACTCTTTCATAACCCCCCCCCCCCCCTTCCCCGTTCCCCAGCCCTGCCGCCGCTGGAGCTTACCATGTTAGACCTTCCTCCCTCGGCACAATTCCTTCTTGGTTAAATGAAAATGCAATCCTAATAATCGTCAGCATAATTCTTAGCCTGAATGCATATCTTATTGCATGTATATGATATATTATAAGGTGAAGCTACGTGTTTATATTATTGTGTCTTCTTGGATCTCTAGTTGGTTTGTGTTATTTATTTTGGTACTTATTAGGGAAGTTTTTTGGTCATGAAGTCCCTGCATCTCATCTATGTTCTCTGCATTGCTTCGTGTCTTATTTTCACTTTAATGACTTCGACATTCTGAAGTTTGTTTCACTACATTGAGTTGGTGTAATATACTAGAAACACTGATTGGATTTTTACTATACTTGCCCATGTAGGCTGGTTTGGTGCGGGAAAAATCATTTGGCACCACAAAAGATCGAATGATTTATATAGAGCATTGTGCAAACTCAAGGGCTGTAACCATATTCATTCGTGGTGGTAGGTAACATGTCCCGTGGGACATTTCTCTTGCAATTACTTACATTATATGGTTGAAGTTGGTTGTTGGTAGATATCATGGTGGTTTATATCCGTTACAGTATATGCACATTCTCTTGCTGTTACAGTATATGCACATTCTCTTGCTGGATGCTATTGAGTACTTACTGCATTCTGCCTATGCTTTATGAGCTCAATTATTCATAATTTTTTCATTGGTTTATTTTGTGATTTTGTGTATGACCTGTCTTTGTTTCCCACTATACATTAATGAATTGTCTTGGGATGTAAAATCACTCACAATCTTGATATCTTGAATAAAAGCTGATTTTCTATTAGCAAATTAAGTGATGCCTTTGTTTTTATTTGGAAGAACTGCTTCTGCTTGCATATCTGATTCTCAAGTGAGAAAAGAGACTGGAAGAACTTGTGGCATTATGATTTTATGTAGCTTTATCTTGCATTCTCTTTATACTTGATTGTGCAGTGAATTGTAATTGAATACTTGCCTTTTAAATTGCCAATTAAAACAAAATATGTAAATATATACAACAAAGGAAGAAGGAATGGATTGGGGTTATGGAGGCTTCTTCAGGAATCTAGTTGGGGGGTGGTGGCATCACATGTATACACAGACCACAGCTCATACTAGGTTCTGGTTCTTGTTGATGCATTAGGTAACAAGATGATGATTGAGGAGACAAAGCGAAGCATCCATGATGCATTATGTGTGGCTAGGAATCTCATTCGCAACAATTCTATTGTGTATGGTGGTGGCTCGGCTGAAATTTCTTGCTCACTTGCTGTAGAGGCAGCGGCTGATAGATATCCAGGAGTTGAACAGGTTAGAATATGAATAATGGTTATTCATTTATCTTCCTTGACCAATTTCCCGAACATTTAAACCTGATTTTTGGCCTCTTTGTCTGCAGTATGCCATTAGGGCTTTTGCAGATGCTTTGGATTCTATCCCTATGGCACTTGCAGAGAATAGTGGCCTCCAGCCCATTGAAACACTGTCTGCAGTGAAATCTCAGCAAGTGAAGGTATAATTTTGGAAACATGGCTACTATTGTATAATATTTTAACATTGAAGTGGTAATGATCATCTGGTGGTGCATAATAATTTATCTGAGCATGATTTTTGGATTGATTTTGTGTATAGGAGAACAATCCTTGCTGTGGTATAGACTGCAATGATGTTGGCACAAATGACATGCGTGAGCAAAATGTCTTCGAGACTTTAATCGGGAAGCAGCAGCAGATGTTACTCGCAACACAAGTTGTCAAGATGATCCTAAAGATTGACGATGTGATCAGCCCCGCTGATTACTGATTATATTGGGTGCCATGCATGCTTTTAATATCAAGTTGTCGTTTGCCTGAAATGGTGACATCCACGCTTATATTATTTAGGTGAAATGGTGACCTTTTGAGTGATTCTACATAATGTTTTGGTACATTGTTATTTGTCATTTGAACATTTAAGTGGTGGTTATGCATTTTGCCTTGGTGGTTGTCATAATGGATTTTGGTAGTATCTGAAGATACACGCCCTCATTTCCTCAAAAATTCAATTATTTGTCGTTTGCTAAATAATTGAATGTTAGTTGCACCAACGCTTAAAGGGGAAGAGGTTTGAGTAGTTTGCGGGTTTGGCTCATTTTCCTGGCAAACAAGGCATACGAGTTTGCCTAGCCCAATGCAATTGGTAGGCAATGTCTAGAACAAGGATGTTTTTATCGAAAGGGTAAATTGCACAAAAATTCCAAAACTTTTTCTCTGTGTCTTAAATTTGAAACCCCCAACGTTAATGGGGTTGGTTGCTAGCAGGGGCTGGATGGTGGTTTACCCGACTATTGCTTGTATTTATTATAAATTTATAGATACATTTTAACCTCTCTTTTTTTAAATGGAAGATCAATGTTCATATAAAATGAATGCGAAATTAAAATTAAATATTACTATAAAAGATTAAAAATTTGATTCAAAATTGAAGTAAAGGTAAAAGTTGGATTAATGAAATGTACAAATTCTGTGAATGATGTTTCGATCGAAATTATATTTATATTAGTTGAATGCTATGTCATGTCTTGGCTTTGGCTTTGGCTTTGGCCTTTTCTTTTTAAAATTATTGACTACAAATTTATTGTAGGGCATTAAATGTTGGGTAATATGGTATTAATACATACTTAATATGAAGATGAGGATGCTTAATAGATGCATATCATATAAGAAAAATTATAATTAAAAATAAAACTATTCTTAATAAGGTATATGTTTGAATGATTCTTATATGATTAAAATTTTATTAACATGAAAATTGCTTTTATAAGGAATATTTTTATAAAAATTTAATTTAGCGTTTTGGGTTTGATTATCTGGAAAATATTTTTAGCATTGTTATTTATTTTCGCTCAATGATTAAAATTGTTTATTTAAAAAAATTATTCCATAGGTTTGATCAGCAAACACTATTATCTTGGTCTCTTGTATTAGCCTTGTCGCATTTTTGCCCCCGTCCACTTAATTTTAGTTAATTTTTTTAGGTAAATTATATTTAATATTTTTTAAATTAATTAAAAAGACATAAATATCTTTAATATCTAAAAAATAATAGTAACTTTCTTTTAACTCTATCTAGCCAAAGATAATAATAAGAATATGGATTTAAGATTCTTCTACTTATTTCTATACTTTCGTACTTATATCTCATACTCGTAGATCACTTTTACTTAATTCCATATTTCCATACCTATAGGATATCAATTAGTTGATGGCTTTAGCTTTTTCTACTAGGAGATGACTAAACTATTATCAAATTAGGGAGAGATTAATAAATAATTAATTTTTAAATAATCTTTATTAAATATTAACATTTGTAGCATAAAAAAATATAACAAAAATTATAAAATAAGTAAAAATTTTAGTCATTTCTTAAATATTAAGTATATCTTTACTTTTTTTTTTTTTACCAAATCTAAAAAAGGCAAATAATGAATTTATCCTCAATTCTTTTAAACTGATCAAAATATATTAGTCTTCATTTCTCGCCCTCTACCCCTCCCTCCTTCCTCCGGCGCGTCACCATCTCTCCTCTCCTTAACCGGTAACCACGGCGGCGACTGCAGGCTCGATGGACTCTCTCTCATGACATAACCCTTCTGGGTTCAGCCATAGCTGAACAGCCTGAACCCAGTGGGTCATCGCGACGCTGAAACCACTTAGTTTCGTGTCTCTCTCTCTCTGTGAGAAGCATCAAGGATCATTTATAGGAAGAAGAAACTGATAAAAGCCCTCCATATATATATGCCCCGCAACCCCAGCATAAGGTGGTCAGTGGTCAACAGTAGCATCACCAAGATGCAAATTGTGGTTTCATCTTCAGAGACAAACTCGAACCAATTCTCTTGTCTCAACTGAAAGATGCAATCGCCGACCCACCATCCCTAAAAGATCCTTTTCTTTTCTTCTTTTTTATATAATTTTCATATAAATATACATAAATAATATTATGTCAAAAACTGTTAGAAGAAATATATATATATATATATTCAGTTGAAGACTATTTTGGATAAATTAAGATGCTTTTTTTTTTTTTTGTTTTTCTGTAATTTAAAAATATTTTTATAATTATTATATAATTTAATTTAATTTATAAAAGAATTATAATACATTTTTCAAATATGTGTGAACTCTTGACTCTCTCATATTTTAAATTCTAAAAAAATGGGTTCTTCTGTTTGCACACAACACAAACACAATTATATTATCTCTTTGTTTTTGTATTCAAGTTGGGATTGGTGAAGTTTATAATATTACTTAAATCTGTTATATCTCTGTGTTTTTTTTTTTCTTTTATCTTATAAAGATTTAAGTTTCTAAACTCTCAATATTTAAGAGAACAATTCTCAAACATCTTATTAAAGACTTGATGTAATCTTTTGTGACGTTAAGATTATGATTTTATTTATTTTATTAATAAAGTATCCAAGTAAGAAAGAAAACTAAACAAATGATGAAGAAAGATACTCATCTCTGATACATGTATGTATTATAAGAGTTGAGTTTTACAGATAAGATAATATAAGACTATTTTCATAAATGAAAATGACATCCCGACTTGAGATACTCCATGCAATATATATATAATATGCTCTCTTTTGCTCCATTTTTTTGTTACCTGTATGAATCTTATTCTCAATCCTAAGAAGTCTTTTTAATAACTCTTATTATGAAGCCACAGAACCCATTATTATTATTAAGTTAAAATAAAATGAGCATTAACAAATGTATCAGCTATACAATGCTGCTGCTTGAGCCTTGAGCCTTGATGAGGCCTGAGTTTGCGAGCCTAACATAACAACCAATGCATTAATTTTGGCTCTCTCTCTCAGGCCCTTCCAACCTAACCTTGATCGATTCTTCACAATCCTTTCTATTTACAGAATAGACATAGACACATATGCAAATATGAACACCCAAATATGCAAAGCACTGGCATCTTATGCTGCCTAAGATGATGACAGACGGTATAAAAGACCAAAGCACTGGCATTAGTTGTTGATGTCAGAGACACTACTGTGTCATTGACGACTAACCAAGCTCGACGTCGACACGCTCTGGAGTTCCCCTTTCGGTCTGGTTCGCTGCCAGCTCCACGCCCAGCTGACCTTTGTCGCCAGCGCCAAATGCGTATAGCTTGCCAGTTTCCGTGAGTGCAAAGGTGTGGGCGTTCCAGTATATGGAATTGGTGAGGCTAATCTGTACCACCCTCTCCTTCACCTGCTTCAGGGATGTTACTATCTGCGGGCTCAGAACGTTTGAGTGCCTATTCGCCTGAAAATCATCGATACAGTTGCATCAGCTCTTCTTACTACATAGAAGCCAGCATCAAGACGGACCCAAGGATCCCAAACAGACAACAGTAAACTAAAAGCAAAGCATGCATATATGGAATGGATATCGGCAATCTTGATTTCATGAAACCAGACAGTATCGTGAGCACTGTGGATCAGCAGCTTATCATGTAGTGAACTTGCCAGCCAGCGGCAAGAGTAGCCGAGACAAACATACAGCCAAACACAGGCACAGTGACACAACAAATGTAAATACAGCGATAGCTGAAACGATAGAGGAAATTACTTCCGACAATACAGTAATAATGTCCAGGCGAAACTCCATGTTTTTGCATAGCATGGAAGTGAAAGTGAAGATATACCTCGCATAGAGTTAACTAGGTAGAAGAAACATATAGTTGAGGGGATTCTCAGTTAGAAGCATATACTTAGGGAGACTAATGCAGCATCTTATCCCTGAGCCTCATAAAGGAAATATTTATATCAGAAATAATGCAGGAAACATCATACCTGTCCATCAACATCACCATTGTTATGCCCCAGGCTGGATGATTCTCCACATCCGAAAGAGTATACATCACCATCTTCCGAAACTACAAACGTTGTATAATCCCCTGTAGCAACATGAACAGCCTTGATGTTATTCAACGAATCCACCACCTTCGGAACTGATTCACAGTCTTCATTCCCATGACCCAAGCACCCATAACGCCCCCAACCCCATGTGCAAACCCTTCCATCCTTCCCCACAACAGCAGCATGCCAAGCACCAGCAGCAACCACAACAGGCTGAATATTCAACGTCTGAAACCTTTCAATCAATCTTGGGGACTTCTCATCGGTTCTGGTGCCATGACCAAGCTTCCCTCCCAAGCCACATCCAACAGAGTACACCGACCTGATGTGTCATCAAGTGAAACATCACTGTAAACATTTCCATGTAGTACACCTTTTTCATAATAGAGAGTGATGTAATTGGAGGTGACCGGTTGGGTAACACAATGGACAAATTCATCGATAATGCAAATACTATATATAAGTTTAACAGGTAAATAAATTAAATGAGGAGAAATTGGTAAACGTAACAGGACTAATGCAGAAATACTTTAGATCCAGTGCACCCTATGGAGGACACAAGTGCGGAGAAAGTATTAGTCATTTAGGAGAATGAGATGTATTTTCAATGCAGAATCATGTCCTTGAAATAAGTGATGAAGTTCAAGTATCGCTGCAGATTATTATACTTGATGCAACCCAGTTCAGGATGCTGATTAAACATTGGAATAAGCCCAACTCAAGTGATGAACAAGAAGCTCACATGCCACTAGATTGACAAGCCAAAGCAAGAAGGTAACAGTAGCCAGCTGCAATTTGAACCACTGGTATATTCTCCAGTGCCCCCAGTAAAGGATGGGGTTCCAGATCAGTTGTGTCTGTTTGGTGACCAAGTTTGGTTTCTTTACCCCAAGAGAATGTATAAACTCTTCCTTCTCTTGACAATACAGCAGTGAAGAAATTCCCAATTGCAGCTTGCACCACAAATATGTTTTTCAAAGAGTCCACCAGTTGTGGAGTGGTAACTTGCTTACTTCCCTGAATCCCATACTCGCCTTCGCCAAATGAGTCTTTGCCAAAGGCGTAGACCTGCCCAGAATCACTAATCAGCATTGTCCGGCCAGCCCCAGCAGCTGCTTGAATAATACGGATGCCTTGAAGAGATCTGCAAAAGAACAGGTGCCATTAAATTTTCTCTCGACCAAACTGTCTCCCATGCAATCACTGGTATGACATCCTGTCTTAAGTAATAGAAACATAACAACCTGATTTGACGAGGGCGCCACTCTTCATCAGTAGTGCCATGTCCAAGCTGTCCTGAGCTGTTGGATCCAAACGAGTAAACAACTCCTTTTGAAGTCACGGCGATGCTGTGACCTGGTCCTGCTATTGCTTGTGATTTTTCTCTCCTCGTACACGCTTCTCCAGCCAGTAAGAATCTCAGGACCAATTTCCAGGAGCCCCCACATCTTTGCTTCAAATCCTGGCGTTCATCTTCAGTCATTGGCTTGAATATTGCTCTTTTCTGGCACATGTCCAGGGCAGCAAGCTCTGATAAGGACAGCTCATGATCGGGGGCAAAGTGTGCAGGCTTCCTGAAGAAGGAACAGGTTGCCTGCAACACAACATCACAATTCAATCAGCAGGATCATCAATTCTAAGATCAATAAAGAGGTCCATTATTAGAATGAGAAGAAAGGGCACTTGCCTCTAGTCTTGCAAGATCATGGGGATCCACATTACATCCCGTAAAAACGTGAAGAACAACCGAGGGATTGGCAGACAACGGAAAATCTCCAGGGCTTGCATCCCCAAAACAATGCCGTTGTTGTCGTTGAAATGTTGGTACAGCAGCGGCGACAAGAGCAGCAATTGATTGTTCAGGAATATTGTGATATTGGATAGCTGGGGTTCCACTTGCTGAGGCATCCATGGGCACTGCTTAACTGCCTTGCAGTGCCCAAGCTAGGCAGAGGAGAAGGTTGAAATACTGGAATTTATCTGCAAAAATCACTAAATACGTCAATGATGGATAACGGAGTAATTTCAAGATAAAATTTAAGCTTCAAATTCTTTAACTAATTGGAAGTAGAACAGAGAATCTTGCGCAGAACTACCAACCTTAAATTATGTCCTGTTCAGGAAAGTTTCAAGTATCAGGCCTGCACCCAGAAAAGGAAAAGAATGAATGAAAGAAAATAAGCAAATGCATTGAGAAACCCTGAACTGGAAAACCAAATATAAACCAAGTAACATTACAAAGTTCCGGCAATAAGAACGTATACTGTTATTAGATCAAGAAGAAGATGAATAGATAACTAAGCCGTGATGAAAAAATAAACCCCTCTGAACTGGAATGTTGAGTCCCTTAAACAAGTAAAAGGGTTGGAGGATCCAAAAATAAACGCTCAATGATAAGATTATGCTGGAAGTACAGAAACAGCCGAATTCAGACCATCTGAATATTTGGTACAAGGATGAAAATAGAAATGACTTGAAGATGTGAACCAACAAGTAAAGTGAACTGAGAGACGATACAAACATTTAAACTCAAGGAAACTGCGTCCTGAAGGATACTAATCCTTCAACAATGGATATTCCACACCCAAAAGCAAATCAAAAGGAAAGGAATTTCCGCTGCAAAAGACGCGCTTTACTTCACGTACCCAACAATGAAAATTTTCAAATACTCAACAATGGAACCCAAATAATTGAGATTCGTATGATCAAACCGACCATCGGATGCAAACCCAGAACAGAGATTGCAGTAATACAACCAAACAAATTAACCACATAAACAGTAAGTCTGATCTTTAATGTGCCAAAGGTCAAAAGATCATCAGACTAGCACATAATTCGATGAACACTGAAAATGATCGAATAAATAACACAATCGCAAACGGGTAACTGTTGAATCTGTACATTATAATTGTTCAAGATCGGAAAACAAAGATTACATGTCATAGAAACCCAAGATTCCTCAAAACCCATGTGAAATCTGTCAACTATCCAGGACGAAATCCCCCAAAGAATCAATTGTTCAGATCAAAAATCAAGAACATCGGAACGGACATCTGATCAGACGCAGTCTCGGGGGAGTGTTCCTCAGGAAAATTGCTGACAAGGGCAGGAGAATCGAAGGATTTGTAAGGGATGTTTGGAAGAATTCGATGGAGAAAGGGACGGAAAAAGGGAAAGAGAAAGAGAGAGAGCGAGAGAGAATTCAATGGTTTTTGATGGAGTAGATGGATTGAAGTGATAATTTTGGCTTTATAAACACACACACACACACATATATATATATATATATTCTGTGAAATGGTAATGGATGGTTCTCTTCTCTACGTTTTTCTAAGGGGCGAGGCGAGTGACCAGATGAGGTGTCTCTTTGCGGTGATTGTAGAGGGTTATGTGTTTGTGCATTGGGATGCCATCACATATATATATAGTCTAAATTACCTGAGGCATCCCCGAGTTTTGCTTAAAACACACCAACGTCCTACTGTATTAAAAATCACAGAGACTCCCTTCCTATTTCTCATTTTAATTATGCTTCTTAAAATTTCTTGTCTACTTCTCTTCTACATAACTCTCTTTACCTGAGAAGAGTACTTTTAAAATAAAATTTTAAGAGATGTCAGTTTAAGAAACTTTAGGATTTCAGTATACTAAAATGGACAAATTATTCGTACATCACTTGTGGTTTGAAATATTTATATAGATATCACTTGTAATTTATTTTTTTTACCAAACTAGTCAAGGACTTTTCTAAAATTGACACGACATATTACTAACATTGTTAACTAAAGAAAAAAGTAAAAACAATTAAAAAAATGGTTAAAGGCCAGACCTCAGGTAGTTCTAGCCATTGTCAAACTCAACTAGATATATTTTAGACATTTGATTAATTTCAATAATAGTCGAAACCTAGTAAAAGAAAGAATAAGAAAAAAGGCCTAATCTTTGTCGAGGTTGCTTGCCTCTTTTCAATCGATGATAAAAGAATTACAATTCATGTTTTTCTAATGTAATGAACAACGATCAACAATGATTTGACTCTGAAAACCCTTATTCATGGTTAGTTGGTTAGCTCTTTTCCAATCTCTGAATTGGTAGGCTCATTGTCAACAACGCAACAACTTAATTAATAGCAGGGTAATTGTTGTCAATGACAAAAGTTTAGGCTCGATCTTTCCTCTGATGATTATTAGCAACCTTGATAGAATAAAACAACCTTGATAGAGTATGTCATTTGTGATTGTTGCCATCCCAATCCCAATTCGTGTAATTTTAGTTTTGTTAAAACTCAATCGAAAGATAAATAGGTAATCAATTGTCTTTGTCGATGGTAGACGACCATCTTCAGCTTTAGATTGTTTTTACTTTCTCTTTATTTAATATACAAAATTAGTATTAATTTTATTTTAGTTATAGTTTAAGTAATGATATTAGTAATGGAGGGGTTTTGGAGTTTTTAGAAAATTATAAGGATTAATTTGATAAAAAAAATAAACCTTAAGAGTGTTTGAGCAAAAGACCTAAACCACAAGACACACACGAGCAATTTACCCTACATGTGTAAATTAGCATATACATATATATATATATAACAACTAAAAACGTACAAAATATAAATTTTAAAAAAATTACAATAGCAAGACGCTACCCGCAAACCCATCAACGGGTTTTTGGTGCTAAAGAGAAAAGAAAGAAAAATTAGAGGAAAAAAAAAGAAATCTGTTGTTGCCATGGTTGCTAAAGAAAGAAAGATAAAAGACTGAAAGTACTTACATTTAAAAAAAAAAAAAATTATCGATACTCACAACTCATTAATTAACAAAAGAGTTTAGGGTTTAGAGTTTTATTGAGAAAACAAGAAATGAAGGAGAAAGATAGAGAAACCATCATCACTATACTTGCTAGATAGGAGTAAGAATAAGAAAAATAAATAAGAATGGTGTTTTGGGTATTTTAAAAGTAACTTTCTTATTATAGGAAAAATGTGATGTATAATGCATAAAGTTGAAAGAGATTTCTACCTTTTTATGAAAGTGAGGATTCACGTGTCTTTTTTACTAGAACACATAGGTTTAGTGTGTAATTTACACTATTTATATATCAATTCTTCTCTTATACTAGAGGTCAAGCTTGTTCATAAATATATTTAATTAATTTATGTATATATCTATATTTCTTTATTTAATTTTTATTGTATTATAGACAAAAGACTATTAAAAGACCGTAAAAGCCTAAAAAGCACAAAATAACTTTTTAGGCAAAAAATGTATATAATTTCCTTTAATCCGCGGAAGAGTCTCACACAATGCACAAACTAGATAATTTTAAATTTGAAAATCCCTCTGAGAGTCATGTGAAAATGATAAATATTATCTATAAAAAATTCTAATTTTGATGACATTTTAGAATTTCAGGATAAATATTATCTATAACAATTTTAATATCAATAAATTCTAGAATATCAAGATAAACATTATCTATAAGAATCTTAATTGTTGGAGATTTAAAAAAACTCTATACTCCTCTATAAATAAACAAACACTTATTCTAAAAAATGTACACTAATTTTAATACAACATTTAAGTTTTCATTATCTTCAGTGTTTAATTTAAATATCGAAGTGTTTGCACATGAACTTTCCTCTACCCTCTAATAGTTTTCTTTCTTACAAAGTTAAGAGACTTAACGATGATGTTTTCACTCGATAAATTCATTATTGTGTTTGATCAACAACAATTTTATAAAATTATCTAAACATAATTCACATGTAGTTTATAAAATTAATTAATTATCTACACACTAATTTAATGAAAATTTTTAATTTTTTACTCATTTAGATATGTAATTTATTAATAAAATAAGTTAAATTGTAATCTTAACAAAAGAGATTGGCTTAATGTTTTTATTTAAAATTTAAATTTATTACTATAATATCTCAATAATAACTATAATGCTTAATTTTAATTTTGTGGATAAAACCACAATCACCCAACACTTGGATTAAAATTATATAGAGACTGGTTTAATCTTTTTGTTTAAATTTTAAATTTGTTACTATAATATCTCATGTCAAGCATAACTATTCAAAGAGGACATTTTTGGAAACTAGAAAATGCTTAAATATAAAGGTCCTTTGCTTAAATAATAGAATAGATACAGGGAGTAAACATGATTTTGTATCTAGGAAGCCCTCTTGGATTACTATTTATTTTGGCAAATATTTGAGCATAAACTAATTTGGATACCTATGACTTTGAAAAATAATGATAAAAATATCAATTAGAAATATTAAACTTCTGTTGCTTCAAATAATAATGCTGTAAATGTAGCTTGAACAAGTTTAGAACTTTACAGCTTCAAAATCAATGTTGAAACTACAATCTTTAAATGCTGAAAGTAAATTTAAACTTGTTGGAATGAAAAGCAAAATAAACTAGTGCAACACACAAAATTTTATAGTGGTTTAGCTTAACAATCTAAATCTACTACCTTGACTCCTCATCAAACATTTCGACCAACCTACTAGGTAGCTTTTAAAATGGGATCAATTACAAACCACTTTACTTGTTTTTTCAAGGATTAGTCGAAATCATTGCCTTTTCTGATATCAGGCGTAACCACTTTACACAGTTTTTTTAGGGATCAGGTGTAACAGTCCTCCTCTTACTGGGTGTGTTATGCCTTAGGAAATTTGAGTCTTATTTTTTTTTTTTAATTACATCACTCCCTAAATTTCCCAAGCCTATCTAGTGCTAGACGAGATATTTACACTAGAAAATAAATACAAAGCGGAAGCTGAATCGAACCTGCTCATACATATATGAATAACTGAACATAGCATTTATTACAAAGTTATTACATAAGCTTTCGAAATTAAAACAAATGTGCTTAATTCTTAAACTATTCAAATTACAACATAACGTGGCACATTTCCTCATTTCTTGACGTCTCGCGTCACTACATATCTCCAACCTCGGTATCATCACTGCAAGTCCCGACTGGAACGTTGAATGTTCCAGGGGCAAACCTAAGTTAGATGATAAATCATCTAAGTAGGGGTACATAATGTTATGTCATGTGTGTATGCAATGTCTTACCTCGTAGGTGTCAACTGCACCCTCATGCTACTTACTATTTTAGCGGCCACCTCTATCGAAGCCGGGGTGTATGGGTGCACTCTTGGTAAGGTAGCGGTGCCAGTTCGTACTCCTTACGGCCTCATATGCGTGTGATCAATGACATCAACGTGTAATTATGCATTTCATAATCATGTTATGGATGCAATCTACGTGATGGGTACATCTCATAGTATGTCAATATGATGTAAGCATTCTAAAAAATATAATCGTACTAAACTTGAAATGGTACACTTACAGTTAAGTTGTCTCAAAAAATATGTCGACCTCGAAAATTGTGCCGAGCAACTATTTCTTAATCTTATCACCCTCGAGGACTCCTAAAATATTAAACTTATTTTTAGAATATCATTTTACTATTTTTTCATAATTTCTATCATTTCTCTTTATTTCTAAGCCTTATTTCTTCAAAAATTGCATAAAAAATATCTAGACTTTCATAAAATCTAATTTCTCTTTACTAATATTCCTTAAATAATATTTCTAACATTCTGAAATTTTTTTGGAAATTTTTGAATTAAATTCCTATTTTTCCTTATTTCCATAATAGAATAACTATTTAAATAAATGACTAATTTAACATTTTCCAGAAATATTTTTCACAAAACATGACATAAACAAAATTCCAGTTTTAATAAAATTTTTTGCAAAATTTTATTTCTTTTGTTTTTATTTTTTTCATTTTTCTTTCTTTTCTTTTCTTTTCTTTTTTTTTTCTATTCTTTCTGGCGGGCGCGTGGGAGGCACGCGCCTTCTTCCTACTTGCGGGCGCGTTCAGCCACGCGCTCGCCTAGTTCGTCTTCTCCGGCGGCCTTCTCGCCGCCAGCAACGATGCCGGGCATCAAAGCTTCAAAAGAAGCTTCTCCTCCCCTCAATATTGACCTTCCGAACTCGATTATAGCTTTAAAATTGAGAAAAAACAACACGAAGTATCTCGATTTAGCCTTTGAAGGCTCGGCTCTGACAAATCGCGATTTTCTGGCGAGCTTCGATTCTCCCTCCTTGCTGCTCCGTTGGCCACCAAACTCACCAGAAAGCTTGCCCACATCTCGAGGATCAAAACCCCACTCACGAAAGCTCTCAAACACTGCCCAAATACCTGATCTTTGAAGTAAATTTTCGGATAAATGGGGCTTGCTTGATCACGGCTATTTATAGCCAAACTCGGCCGCGAACGACCAAATCGAATGTGCCACGCATCCCTGAGGCCATTCCTAAGGCCATCTCCCATTAATTTCCCCCCCTCTCCCTGATTGCTTGTTGCAGGAGCGATCGTGCGCCTGCTCTAATTTTTTCCAGATTTCTAGATTTTATATATATATATATATATATACATATACATATACATATATACCTACACATATACATTTATACATACTTATTTTCATTTACATACTTATACATACTTATATTTACATACTTATATAATTTCTGGCATAAGCATGCTTTAATTAAGCTAAATAAATTAATTACATAAGCATAACTTGATTAAACTAAATTAATTACATATCATATAAGCATAATTTAATTAAACTAAATATACTATTTATTTATAATGACTTAGGGTATTACATCAGGCATACATAATCACAACACTACCTTTTCAGGGATCAAGCATAACCACATATAGCTAATAAAAGCTAAGGTTTAAGAACACAAAAGAAGCTTATAATAACAACTCACAACAAAATAATAAGGCTTTTCTCAAATACAGATATTATAGAATAGGATAATGAGGCACACTCTCTTTGTTTTTGATATGAAATGTATGCTTTGAAGGCTCTATTGCTCAAGAATGATAGTGAAAATTTTAGCTCAGTATCAGCTCTAGTCTTTTTGAATCAGATTTGTCCTTTATAATTTTCCTTGCCTCATAATCGTTAGTCTTTTGTCCAATGGTTTAAGTTCATAAGATTTTCAAGATATATTGTTGAGCCAACTTACTCATATTAATTAAGTTTTGATGATTAATAAAAATATTTTTATGATATAAATGTATTTCCTTCTCATATAAAATAAATAAATTTATTTTGAATTAAAAGTGGTTACAAAGAGTAAATTTATTTTGAATTAAAGATGGATTGTCTTTAAACATGTTTCCTTCTTTTGATCATTTATGTCTCAAAAGTTTATGTTTGAATTTTCATTTACTGATAAATGCTTTTATTACTTATGCAGAAAGTATATTTATTTTGAATTAAAAGAGAATTACTTTTAGATATGTTTTCTCTTTCTCATACAAAAAGTAAATTTATTTTGAATGAAAAAGAATTGGTTTTAGACATGTTTTTTCTTACTTATGCAAAAAGTAAATTTATTTTAAATTAAATGAGATTATTTTTAGACATGTTTTCTTCTTTTAATCATTTATATCTCAAAACTTATATTTAAATTTTCAAATCTTGATTTCTCATGCAAAAAGTAAATTTATTTTGAATTAAAGGTGAGACATGTTTTCTTATTGTTTGAGAAAGTTTAAATATTTATTGAATTTCAAACTTCATATTAACCATTTCTTTAGTGGTTAAAATGTTTATAAATACCCCCCAAACTCATTTTTTGAGTATCCATTACACATCCAAAGCTCCCAAAAGCTCTCAAGCTAATTTTCAAGCATTCAAAGGCTCTCAAAGATTCATTGTTCATCTACCAAAGAGTCACAAGGCAAGAGGAGAAAAGTTCTTCAAGTCTTCTATGACAAATCCAAACTTCTCCATTTGAGGTTACAAATTTATTTATTTATTATTGCTTTGTATAATTTGTTCTTAATTGCTTATTTCCAACTGTGGACAAATTATTTGTAACATTTAAATTACTATCGTGGATTGTATAGGTTTTATAGAACCGTTAAAATTTAGGTGAATCTAGTTTCTAAGGTAAGATAGGGAGAAAACTTTGATGTTAGTGGTTTTCCTAGAATCTATTGTAATCTAGGAGTGTATCTAGTTTCCAAGGTGAACTAGTGTGAAAACCTTGGTGAGATTAGTGGAACCCTAAGAGAAAGGAGTAGGTGTGTATGGAGATATCGAACCACTATAAATTGTCTTGTGCCTCATTTATTTATTTTTGCTATATATTATGGCTTGCAATTTATTAATCTCAAACTTATATATACATAATTATAAAATCTTAATTTGTTTAAAATTAAATAACAAGAATTTAATTAAAAGAAAATAATTTATATATATTCTTAGAGAAAATAATTAATCGATAATATTTATTAAAAATGAGAAAAAATTTAAAACACTTAATTCACCCCTCTTCTTGAGTGGCCATACCTTAAGGGACCAACATATATATTTATCTTTTTGTTCCAAATGGTTAGATATATAAATTATGCTTGAAGAATGTTTAGAAGGCCTTTTTGCAATTGTTAGAACAAAATTGTGCACTTTTCGAATGTTTGTAATAGGTATTTTAATGGCTATAATTTTTTATTTCAATACACTAATAATCGAGTGGATACTTGATAATACTTGAAAATTTATGAAAATAATCGATTAGCAGATCTTGATTGCTTTTACAGAAACAGAGACCCAATTTCTGTTAGCTCAAACATACTCGAGTGGGCTTTTTTTCTCACTCTATTGCAAAAGAATAATACTCGATTGCATGTTTTATGATACTCGAGTGTAAGATACATCACTCAATTATGTATTCCTCCTACTCGATTACTTTTTCAAATATATAGAATAATACCCTGTTCAAAGATTCTCACTCGATGGGGACATTGAATAATTGATTATAGAGCTGTCATCACAACTTATTGCAATTCTAACTTAGATACTAGATCTAGACACATTTGAGATATGGAACCCCTACCCGGATATCCCAGCCAAGCCGAAGAACCCAAGTAGGAGACCCAAGAAAGGTAATGAAACAGAAGAGGAACCACCCTGGCCTGCCATGCATGCTCGATTAGGATCACCTGTACACATATAAAAGAAATGGGCAACGGAAGCATAACTCACATCCTAGGCATGCATACAAAAGATAACCGGCCCACAAGGTTACATGGTATATATATAGATACAGAACAGTGCCAAACACTCAAAAGATAAACAACCATGGCATGACACCACAAGATACTCATTAAAACATGATATGCTAGAATTGCCCTGTACACCATCTATTGGAATAGCTTAAGTACTGCTAAACTTGCCCCCACACTTAGCTAACAAGAGTATGAAAGGAAAAGAGTAACCCGCACCCCACGTGCAACAACCATACATAACATGTCCATGAATCACATGACAGATATAGAGAAATGTCGTATAATAAAATATGCACATACCGATCATTGGGGCCCACATAAGACACAACGACACCCAAGTTCCTGTCACAAACTTGTCACTGCTCTAAAAGGCAATATGTGCAACTCCCCAAGCCAAAGCTCCATCGGGCCGACACTACCGAAACCTAAAATGACACGCTAACCACGTTTGTAAACCAAACCTTAGCAAAGAGTAATCGCCCGAAAAGCATTTGTAACACACCCACACAACGCCAGAAACCATGCGATGCACATATATAAGGTAGTGACATAGTGAGCATAAACGTGATACATAGCCCCCATAAACCATGCATCAGGCCACGCTCGCCCACATAAGAAATCACATACGATGCAGTGCTCGTGCCTAGCTAACCTAGATATTAAAACTATCTAGCATGTCTATGGCCAAGCACACAAGTCATAAGAATCCCCTAAATGCATAATCCCTAAGCCCCTAATTCATTTGAAATGACAAAGTACTAAAAATTACAAAAACCACATGCACTATACCCTCGACCACAACATCCTTGCACTACCCTAATGAGAACCTACTCACACAACAATCTAGCTTCATTCCAACAACAAAGTAGAAGGGGAACCGAGCCCTTCAAAGCACACAAGAGGAGACCCACCAACTAAGCAAGGGTTCAACTAAGATGGAGGAAGCTAGAAAGTAACATGCTTATCTGAGACTAACGAAACCCCAACTACAACCACTAGTAATAGTAAGTAAATAAACTGAACATAGAAGTGGTAGAATCTCTTACAAGCTGAACATCGGTTGTTATAGAAGTAAAAACAATGGTAAGAACTTGCCTGAAATGAAGAGGAAATCGAACCCCAATAGCTTGGTCGAACCCTCATATTTCTTTCTCTTATTCTTCTTCCTCTCAGTCGAACCCACGAACTTCCCTTCTCTTCTTTACTCTTTCAGTTTATATAGGCAAAGAGCAGAGGAAAGTGGGTTTAGACATGTGGTAAGACTAGTTGAGAAGCATCCACCACTGACTTGAAGTTAGTTGGATTGAGAAAGTGGCCTGGGAAGACAAACGCAAAGAAGCTTGTCCGAATGCTAGATGGGATATCCGAATATGGAAGGGCCTATTCAGATGCCAAAGCCACATATCCGAATGTTAGAGACAAAGAACTAAAGGCATATCCGAATACCTAGCCCTTTATCTGAATATAAGAGACAATAACTCCATAGGGTATCCGAATATCAAGGCTTCCTATCCGAATATGAGACTCAAGAATCCATAGGGGCATTTGAATACCATGCATTGTATTTGGATACCATGCCATTTCAAAGGAGATATCCGAATAACCCTATAGGTATTCAAATGCCTCTCCAAAACTCTAGTATATCTAAATATATCAAGCATTATTCGGATATCAAGGCCAAAGCAAGCACACATATTTAGATGCTTCATACTTCCATTTGAATACCAAAGCCCAAAACCAAGCATGCATTCAGATACCATCTTCTAGCCCTTAAACCCAAAAGAAAAACACCCACATGCTCATGCAAATGAATACCATAACATGCTAGTTAAATCCCAACCTCAACAATGGGTCATTACATGATACTTGGTTCAAGCCATGTTTTAACCCAAATAAAGATATATCATTGATAACTAATACTTTTGACCTTAGATTAAACATTTTTAGAATTTTTTATTAAACCAAGCTAACACTTGAGTGAAATATATCTAATAGTTGATTACTAAAACAAATACAAAGAATCACTCTTTGTTTAGCCCAATCTATTCAACTAAAGCATAGGTTTACTTGACTAATAAAAGCATAATACTCAATTGAGCATAGCTCATAGTCGATTACTGTTAAGGTAAAGAGACCAGACTTCATACAACTTAATTACCACTCAATTGAAAGATTCTTTTAATTGATTGATTGTACAAGCACATAGACTTGATATTTAAGCTCACTTTTCTCACTCGATTGGATAGATAACTCACTCGATTGCTAATTTGTTAACTTGAATACAATGTTAATCACTCTATTAAAGATTAACAAAGATATTTGACATTAACAAACATGTACTTGATTGGGCCTTACAATGCCTAGTGAGATACTTGAATACAATAAGCCAAAACATTTATCTACTCGACTACTATCACATGACTACTTGAGTGATGGTTTGAAAGTTGTATAAACTAACTTTCGCATTACATTCACTTGATTACTTAGAATGCTCTACTTGACTAAAAGAATGAGATATTCTAATAACACATAATTTTACTTGAATGCAAAAAATAATTAATTGAGTACAATACTTGTTACTCAACTAAGAACTTTCCTTTCTAGATTAAAGGAATATCATTCTCTTTAGCTCATATATCAAAACACAGCAAGCTAAATGAGTAAAATGATATTTCATTCATATTTATCCAATCAAAATCACACATAAGTCAAATAACTTACTCATTATTTGACTGAGACAAAGCATCTTCTCGGTTATAAATATTGAATACTTAATTAGTTATTGAAAGATAGATATAATTATCATTACTAAACATTACAACTTGATTTCATTTAAGCTCCACTCGAGCTCAATTAGCAATTTGATGATTTTGACACCTTCGACTAACTTAATTATCTACTTAAGAATTTGACACTTAAAACTTGATTCAACAACTTTTAAATATATCAAGCACTTGAATTATTTGCTTACTAAACAACAAATATTCATCACTTGAGTTCTTCAAGTGTTTATCCATTAATTTGAGAATATTGAGAACTTTAAGAATTTGATACTAAATATCAAATAGATAATCTATGGATCAAAATTCAAGAATCACTATTTGAGTATATGATCATTCACTTAAGGATTTTATATTTGATACTCGAACATCCAGATATGAACATGAAACATATTGTTCTTAAACTTGAGTAATGTTGCCACATATTTGAGCACTTAGGATATCATTTTAATCGTAATGTTTTCTTTTAAGTATCATGAGCTCCAAATGACACTCACACAATATGGATACTTAAGATATCCCTTAAACTCTTAAAGAAAATCATATTAATAGATAAGATAACCTCAACAGATATGAGAACATTAATAGATAAAACATATTGAAGCTCAACACATCCTTACATATTTAAAAGATATGAAAGCATTATGAGGACATTAAAGTTTTCCATAGAGCATTTATCATCAAAATATTCTCAACAACAAACTCAATAGTTGTCATAGAGTTAATTAAGCTAAATTAAAGTAAAATAAAAAATAAAACTTCAAAAAGGGAATCTATTTCTCCATTGGCAATGGATTCCATCAAATCAACCCTATCGTTGGTGCCTATCGACAACGAGTTCTAGCTGATGGAATCCATCTCCAATAAGATCACTAGAGAGAGAGATGAAAAGAATATGAAGAGGACACAAACCCACGATTAATGTTTGTAATGATGGTAGTGTTGTGCCAATGAGGTGGTGTCATTGCAACTTACAATCAATTTTCTTTCTTTTTTTATTTTTAATTAGAGATAATATCAAGAAAATATTGATTAAATTTAACTTAATTTGCATTTAATTAACTTTTTATGTGTTAAAAATTAATGAAAGGGGTATCTAACATAAAATGTAAATCGCAAGAGCTTTTATTGCAATTTTTTAATCACACGACGGTCTTCGTAAAAATTGCCCAATTTGAATGTAATTTACCTTAATATTTATATTGAGCCAACTTGCTCATATTAATTAAGTTTTGATGATTACCAAAAATATTTTTATGATATAAATATTTTTTCTTACTCATGCAAAAAGTAAATTTATTTTGAATTAAAAGAGAATTTATTTTAGACATGTTTTCTTATTTTAATTATTTATGTCTCAAAAGTTTATATTCGAATTTTCAAATTTTGAATTAAAGAAAAATTATTTTTAGACATGTTTTCTCTTACTTATACAAAAAGTAAATTTATTTTGAATTAAAGGAGATTACTTTTACACATGTTTTTTTGTTTTTGTTTTAATTATTTATGTCTCAAAAACTTATATTTGAATTTTCAAATCTTGATTTCTCGTGCAAAAAGTAAATTTATTTTGAATTAAAGGTGAGACATGTTTTCTTATTGTTTGAGAAAGTCTAAACATTTTTTTAATTTCAAACTCCATGTTAACCCTTTCTTTAGTGGTTAAAATGCTTATAAATATCCCCCCCCCAAACTAATTTTTTGAGTATCCAAGTGCTTCCATTGCATCTTCAAACCACCTGACAGCTCTCAAATGCTCTCAAGTAAAGCATCCAAGTAATTCGAGACTCTCGAAATATTATTGCACATCCACCGAAGAGCCACAAGACAAGAGGAGAAAAGTTCTTCAAGTCTTCTACGACAAATCCAGACTTCTCCATTTGAGATTATAAATTTATTTATTTATTTAAATATTATTGCCTTGTATAATTTGTTCTTAATTGTTTATTTGTGTCCAAGTGTGGATAAATTATTTGTAACCTTTAAATTACCATTGTGAATTGTATAGATTTCCTAGAACCATTAAAATCTAGGTGTAGTGATTGCCTAGAATGCATTGTAATCTAAGTGTGTATCTAGTTTTCAAAATGAGTTAGTGTGAAAACCTTGGTAATTTTGATTTAGTGGAACCCCAAGACTGGTTAGACCTTGGGAGAGTGGATTAGGTGTGTATGGAAACATCAATTGTGTTGTGCTTCATATTATTTATTTTTCTTATATATTGTGGCTTACATTTATTATTAATCTTAAACATAATTTATTATATTTATTAAATATATTTTTCAACAAAATATTTAATCAATACTATTTATTAAAATTAAAAAAAAATTTAATCACTCAATTAACCCCCCTCTTGAGTGGCATACCCTAAGGGACCAACAATTTATATCTTAGATTTACATAAAAGAAGAAAAAATTGAATATTATGGAATAATATTCATATTTGCAATATATAATAATTACATTAAGAGCAAATTGTTCATACATCCCATGGTTTGGGTTATTTTTTTAAATACCTCCTATGGTTCTTTTTTTTTTTTTTAACTAAATTAGACAATAAACTTTCTTTAAATCACCAAAACACCTTTTTTTTCAAAATAATGTCATCAATTAAATGATATTAAGGCAAAATTAAATTTAATCTCTCCCTAACTAAAAGAAAAATTAAAAATCTAAGATATAAAAAGAAAATCTTTGTAACCCATCTCTTAAATATTTTAATCTTAAATATGAGAGAAAATTATATTACAAAAAGGTGGAATAGACTGATATATTATGAACTTAGGATCAATTTTTAATTTTATCTTGTTTTGACCTTTGCTTCAATTTTTAATTATATTGAACATTTACTTTTATTTCAATTTTATTCTCAATCGAGCAAGCGCGTGCCGTCACATACGTGGCAGATGATGTGGCGGTTGATGTGTCAAATAATGAACATGTCAGCAAGAACGACATCGTTTCTAGCTTGCTTGTCAATGAGCACGGCTAAAATGACGTCATTTTGCTATATTGTTCTTCGACTTCTATTAATACATTGTTGTTTCAGTAGAAGGAAAATTGGAACAAGGAGTGTTGCTTTCTTGGAAGAGAGCAGCCAGAGCCCACCTCTATCCTGGAAACCATTAGAAGCCCAAGCCCACAGATTTCCTACTCAACCCTGTATTTCTCATTCGGTGACGGCAGTGGGTCCATCGACATGGAAGGGATGGCGGTGGTTTTCGACAACCCATCTCAGAAATGGAAAGAACCCACCACCAGCTCAGGTTTAGGACTTAACTCGAAGCTCCACCTAATCTTGCCACTACTCGGTGTCGACTCCGCCGCTACTGCTACGACGGAGAAATGTGGGCTAGGGATCAACGACTGGGAGGGTGTGTTGTCTGAATCGGTCTCTGCCTAACCAACCCAAAAGCAGTCCATTCTTTAATGGATCATGGGGTGACGTGGATGGCCCCTCAATGGGCCTCAACAAGCTTCTCCAAATCGACGCCCTTGTCTCTGTTCTTCCTATTCCTCTTCCCGTCTCTCTCACCGTTGACTTCCCTCTCTTCAAAAACCTAATCGCGAAAGAGGGGGTTTATGCACAGGAAAAATGATATTGTTTTTCCTTGTGCAACAACACGACAAAACGACGTCGTTTTGGCCGTGCTCATTGATGAGTAGGCCCAGAAACGATGACGTTCTTGTTGATGTGTTCATTATTTGACACATCAACCGCCATGTAAGTGGCAGCACACGTTTGCATGATCGAGGATAAAACTAAAACAAAAGTGAAAGTTTGATTACCAAATTGAAACAAAGGTCAAAATATGATAAAATTGAAAATCAACCTTTAAGTTTAGGATATATCAATCTATTCGGACTTATAAAAAAAGATAACTTTTATCTTTGTTTCATTTTGGATGTCAACAACAGTAATCAATTTTATTTATGTTTTTTACCAAAAAAAAAATTGTTTTCACTTTGAACCATAATTTCTCTTACTAAACATTGTTAAATTAGTAGGGGAAACGTCAGGGTAATTATATCTTCATTCATTCTTTCAAATTTAACTTTAGGATAATTATAGAAACATACTTAAAGATTGTTACATTAGAGATGCCAAATAAGTTCATGTGTGTGCCCAACTCGAGGTCGGCTTGACTTACTTATTTATGTAGGATTGAGTCGGACATAACATTTTTGGATTCACACTCTGACCTTTCTTAGGGCTCGGCTCAACTTGGGCACGTGGGCCTGTAGGCCTGACTTGTGTGCTCAGCTTGTTAGATTTGATCGAATTTTGATTTTATAAAAAAATAAAATTATATGTAATTTAAATTTTTATATTTAATTTAATAACTCTAATAATTTAAAACTTATATGGCCAATGTTATACATTCACAATGAAAATTAGTAAATCTCAAGTAATTTATATCTCATACACAATTTTACATTTGTTACAAAAAAATTTATATCTCGTACACAAAAAGTTATAATCACCTTGAAAAATTCTAAATATATATCTCATTCACATTTATTGGATTTTGAATTCAAAATATGAAATAATTTTTATAACTTTTAAATATTTATAAAATTTAATACTTTTAAAAATAAAATTCAAAACTACTAAAAATTTTAATTTTCAAACTTCTAACTTCTATGCTCAAAATTTTTATTTTATAAGTGAAATTTATATTTTTAAAAATATTTTTATATATTAGATATTAATTAAATAAATATTTTTTTAATTATTTTCAAACTATTTTAAAAGTGTTTCGATCTGGTGGGCTTTTGCTAGGCCTAGCTTGTTAGGGCTCACGAGTCTAGCCCTAGTTTAGCTCGGTAACCTGACAGGTCGACTACCTCTGGGTAGGCTCTTGGGCCAAGCAGGGGCCCTTGGTTTGGTTATCATACGGAGCTAGATTGGCCTGTCGACTAAAACATACATGACTTGTAGCTCCTGAATCCAAAACCCAATATCGAGGGTAACTAAGCAAAGAACAAACAGAAATAGAAAAACAGATAAAGCCTAATCAGAAGTAGAGGCATCAGGAATAGGTTCTGCATTGATAGTCTTAGCAATGGTGAGATGTGAGCTTAACACACTCAACAAATTTTGATATTGTTGAGGACTTAACGATTACATAAAACCTTCAACTTCTTGACTCTGAGAAGAATTATAATTTAATCTAGAAACCTAACTCAATAGGATTTTTAGCTGGTTAAGGGATATCTGGTTAGAAGTAATGTTTCTCTATCTCGACCTATACCTGGGAGGATACCCATGTGTTGGTTCCTAATGATGGCAAATATATCCAAAGAGAGGGAGTGAATTGGGATTTGTATAAATTTTCGATAATTTAAAACTTTGATTGTTGGTAGAATACTAGGTTTCGAAATATAGGCTATATGTTTCGAAATAAACATTTTTGTTAAGTAGGTTTCGAAACCTACTATATATGTTTCAAAATATACCTTACTATTTTGCTAGTTTCAAAATATAGATTGTATGTTTCGAAATATACTTTTTCTATTTTGCTTGATTCGAAATCTTTTACCTTGTATTTCAAAATAACAATATTTGAAAAGATGATTTATATAACTAAGAGTATACCAAAAGTGTTTGTATATTAAAGATATGTTTGTATGTATGTATACAATTAAGCTTAAGAAAACCTTTTTAGCCTTTGATGACAATCTTATGGAAGATTAAACAAGCATGAGCAAAAGGCAATAATTGATAAGCAAAAGCGAAAGATTAAATGCACGCAAGATATATAGTGGTTCGGCACCCCACCTAGTCTACTATCTTCAAGCTTACCCACTTGAAGGATTTTTCAATCCCAATCACTTTTTACTTAGTGATCAACCACAACAAGGGTTTTATCACGGTTCATCCTAAAACCTTACAAAGTGAGTTTTTACGGGCTCAACTCAAACCTATCACCAAGTGAGTTTTTACGGGCTTAACTCAAACCTTACACCAAGTGAGTTTTAAGGCTATACTCGAACCTTTGACACAATGAGTTTTAGGCTCAACTCAAACCTTTACTCCACAAAGAGTTTTAGGCTAAACTCAAACCTTACAACATTAACAAGATAATAAAATTTATCTTTCCAGCCCAATAAAATGTATAGCAATGAAATGCCTTACCAATGGCTGCACAAACCTCTTGGTTTGAGGTTAGGAGAGCTAGAAAGATGATACTTCGGATTTCAGTTTACTTCTCCTTTTTACACCACAATGCATATTAAGCATTGTATGTATGGATTTTCTTTGAAAGCTTGTCAAAAGGATTTAGATCACCACTTGTGCTTGTGTGTGTATGTGTGTGTGTCTAGTGTGTTCTCTCTTCTTGTGTCTTCTTCTTGTCTTCAAATACCTACTATTTATATCAAGAGATAGAAATCTAGCCATTTTATAGCCATTAGTGTAACGCCCCGTAAATGTCAATTTAATTTAATTTTGGGGGTAATTTAAATTAAAAGAAATATTAAAATATCTTGTTGATATTAATAATAATAAGAAGTATATTAAAAGAGGAGTAATAATATATTAATGATAATATTTAACCATAGTTAATATTAAAAGGGGACCATGGCTAATATCTAATTAATATGTAAGGAAATGAGAGGGTTAATTTATAAGTTCTGAAATGTCAATTTGCTGGAATGTCAATGTGCTTGGAATTAATTAATAAGAAGTATAAAGCAAGCAGCAAGCGGCCACTTTAATTTTAAGTGATAAGCTGAAGCAAATTAGCATTGAAGGCACAATTAAACCTTTAATTCTCAACATTTGAAGCCAAGCGGCGTCGTTTTCTTAAAGAGGCGGTGGCCTCCAAAGCTGGTCCAAGCAGCTGCCACGCGGCTGCTTCCCATCCATTCCTTTTGCTTATATTTAAGCCCAAATTCGGGCGCATTTAACTGCAATAGAACAACCAGCAATTCCAATGAGCGCGCGAGCAAAAAACCTGGAAGATTTTCGAGAAAAATCAAGATTAAATCAAGTTTAATCAGCGATTTAAATTGCCAGGTATGTAGAGCAGCTAGTAATTAATATTCTGTACGGTCAGAATTTTGTTTTGCGTCCAATTTTATTAATTTTGACAAATAATTGGGATATTACAGTTTGTATAATTTTTACTGCTTTTGGACCCAACAAGCCCAAGGATATCTCTGTTAAGGCAAGTTCTTCTTACCTATCTCGTCGTTTCTGTCGTTGGCGATTTATTGGGCCTCCCTTCGTTTGTTTCGGCCATTAATTAATTATGAAGTTTTTAAACGGTTAGTTTAAGATTTAATTTATTAAATGGATCTCGTGGGTTTTATTCGTTGGTTGCCTACGGGGGTTTGTGCCACCCCCTGCCTGTTGGGAATGATGCCGTACTCACCCGGGGCTAGGTTCTTAGCGGTTCGGGTATTAATTGGATTTTTGGTTATTTTCTGGCTGAAGCGGTTGTGCAGTGGGGGCTGGGATCGACGGTTCGGTGACGGAGTGACTGTCGTACGGTCTACCTTAGGCCGCCGGCGAGTCTCTCCTACCCACTGACCGTTGACCGGTGCCAGGCATTGCTAACTTGCTTAGCCATTATGTGATTATAGCATGACTGCTTATATTTTATTCTCGTTGCATGGCTTGATGTGCACATGGGTACGGGCTGCATGTTGGGATTAACATGATTTGGTTATGCTTGGTCACGGGCATTTTAGCTTGATTATGATGCATCCAGCACGGGCATATGCATCGTGTGTGGCTTACTATATGGGCGGAGCATGGCCTGATGCTTGGATGTATGGGCGCCTGGTATCACGTTGATGCTCACTACGCCATTGCATTTTATGTGCATTGCATGGCTACTGATAGTATTTAGTTCTCGGACGGGAGTACCGATCCGAGGGAGCCTATGGCTCGGTTGTCGGGAGTACCGACGTGGATACGGGTGACGGGAGTACCGCCCCGGGACAGTGCGCACAGGTTTGTTGAGGATATTGTTGCCTTCCAGGGCAGCGGCAGGTTGGTATGGGACTTGGGTGCCAGGTGTCTTGTGTGGGCCCCAAGGACCGGTATGTGCTTTCACTATACTGCACTGTTGTGTTGTAGCATCTCATGACTTGTGTGTACTTGTGGGGCTGTGTTTGGGATGGTCTCTTCTTTTATTTATAGCCTTTCATTTCTTATAAACTTGCTGAGTCTTGCGACTCACCTTGCTTTCCATCATTCCAGGTAAGGGTAAAGCAAAGGCCGAGGGCGAGGATCGTTCCATTTAGCAGCCGGCCGCGTTGGTAAGGTGTACAGTTAGCTGCCCCCGTCATCTCTGATGTTTTGCTAGAGTCGCTGTCTTTTATTTTTGACTGTGCCAGGTTGTCATTTGTACCTCCTATTGTTGGCACAGGTGTCTGTATCTTTTTATATATACTCCTTGACCGCTGTCCCAGCGGGGTACCTGCGGACATGCATGTATTTCATTTTGCTTCCGCTGTGGCATTTCTTTTATGAATGCATGTCAGGGCATTTTGTCTTGTATTTGTTTATCTTCCCTTACGTAAGCGCTTTCGTTTGGATAGACCGGGTGGTTGGGATATCCGGGCGGGGGTGCTTACAATTAGAGACATGACAAAAAGTAGGTTTCAAAACATAACATATGTGTTTTGAAACATCACAATTTTACACTTAGGTTTCGAAACATACTCATCATGTTTCAAAACATACAGCCTTTCCAGCTGTACTTACACTTAGAGACAACATTGAGTGGGAGACATAATCTATTCCCACTTTGAATAATTAAAAGCACTCACATTCAAATTTGAATTTAAATCTTATAGCATGGAGAATGCATTGAACAAATAATTTTGATAAAAACAAAATTGCAAAACAAATGCATCTCAATTTTTTAAATGATATGCTGACAGAATGTCAAAGGTTTCGAAACATGATATGTATATGTTTTGAAACATACTTATCTGGAAATGAGGTTTCGAAACATGACATATAGTTTTCGAAACATAGTTCAAAACCTAGTTTGAAAATACATGCATTGCAAAGATGTTTCGAAATAGCATACACAAAAATCATTGAAAATCTTTTCAAAAGGGTTTCGAAACACGCATAGAAACATGACATATTTTTAGAAGGATATACTTGAAAGCACACTCCATAGCATGTAAAACATGACATATTTTATTTATATTTTACCTTTCATTTACTTTAATACATAAATGTAAATAAGAAAATACCCCCTATTTGGAT
Source organism: Diospyros lotus (assembly GCF_014633365.1). Classification (NCBI taxonomy): domain Eukaryota; kingdom Viridiplantae; phylum Streptophyta; class Magnoliopsida; order Ericales; family Ebenaceae; genus Diospyros; species Diospyros lotus. Next base: position 7,016,537 of record NC_068340.1, read on the forward strand.
TCAATAAAAATATTTTCTTGAAATATTGCCACCTCCAAAATATATACTTTCTATTTCTTGAAAAAATCGTTTTATCACTAATGAATGTTAGTTATCAAAATATCGGGAGATAGTTTTCTAAAAAAAAATATTTTCTTATATGTCTCCTTATAAGGTGCTAACCATCCAGAATTAGTCAAAACAAGGTTTTGAAATCTTGATACTTGAAATTCATTTGGTTTTTATTTTCACAAAGTAATACTTGATATTGAAATTGATATATGTTGAAAACCATACATTTAACTCATGACTTAAGGATTAAACTAATATATTTTTTCATCATTAAAACTGATATACAAAAGTACAACAACACAATGAAGCTTGTAGCATTTGTCAATTGTATGCCTAGTAAAACCACAATAATAACTGCACATGGACATCTCCTTCTTTTGAGATCTACCTTGATTTAGCCTATTATTATCATGTTTGATAAAGAATGTGATCGAATCAGAATTATTAACAGCAGTATGAATATTTCTTTGATTTTCCTCTTGAGTAACTAGGGCAAACACCTTGTTAATTTGAGAAATTGGATCCATGAGGAACAGTCATCCCCTAATTTGTGCATAAGAATCATTTAGGCCCATTAGAAATGACATTAAATATTCAGTGTGATAGTGATCTGCTAAGACCTTTATACCACCACATGAACATCTTCCATAAGAGCAGTTTGGCCTATAATTGCTAATTTCTTCCCATACGATCTTAAGTTTTATGAAATAAGCACTGACAAATAACTGGCCTTGTGTTAGGTTCATCAATTCTCTCCTAAGCTGAAATATCTAAGGGCCATTAAATTGTCAATATCTTTCCTTAAGATCATTCCAAATATCATAAATAGATTCAAAGAATATCACACTTGCAAATATTTCTTTAGAGACAGAATTTAAAATCCAAGAGATCACAATATTGTCATTTCTAATCCAAGAATTGAAAAGATGATCATCACCTGGTGGTCGAGAAATCAAGCCATTAACAAAACCTAATTTGTTCTTTATCAAGAGAGCAATTAGCATCGCGTGGCTCCATGACGCATAGTTGTCTCCGATCAGTAGTTGAGAAACCAACAGCAATTTAGGACTATCAAAATGATGCAGGAAATAAGGATTTTGAGGCATCGTCAATAATAGAGGTGATCATTGATGGAGAAGAAATTTTCGAAAATAAAGTTGCCATAGAACAAGTATGAGCGATCGATTAGATTCGAAGGAAATGAAAACAATAATAGAATAAGATCGCAAGATTCGCGATCGCTAAAAGTGAAGAAGAATACCAATGGTAATACCAATTTACAAAACTCCAAACAATGGAGATTCACGACGACACTGGAAAAAAAGCAACACACGGCATAGATCCAAGAAGGAAGGAAGCATACCTAGAACTCACGGCGTTAGAGATTGACAAAGAATGTGAATCAAGTCTAGGGTTTTGAGGGTTTGTTTTGATACCATAACAGCGAGGAAATACACGAAGAGATAGAAAAACCTCATCGATTCTCTTTACTTATTGAGATCTCGGCCTTAAATATAACCTAGAACTAATACAATCAAATTACAAAATGCCCTTACAACAACAAAAATACAAATGATAAGAAACTAACAAATAACAACATCAATGTGTAAAATACAATACAAAATAGATAATAAAATAAAACAAAAATTATAGCTCCATCTATTACATACAATCAACTTTAAGTGAATGAAAAATGACGTTTAAACGAGTTCTCTATCAAAAATAAACCCATAATTGAGTTAAGGGTCTCAAGTAATAAATTTTAAGAGAGTTAATTTAGTGGATTTTAGTCCTATAAAAGATTATGTAGTCTTATATATATGATTTTTAATAAATAATTAAAAATAAAACAATATTTTTATTGTATCATTCAACAAAATATTTTCATTTTTGTAAGAAATTCAAAGTTAGTGACAAACAAGTTGGCTCACAAACCCGAATCAACATGCTCTATACATGGGTTGTGTTGGACCAAACTCTTCTAAATGTGTAGTTAAGAGATTATTAATATAAATATAAAGATTGAATCACGTTAAATTTTTATATTATTTTTTTAAGTATCTATTGTTTATACAATTCAATGTTCCAGCAATAATTGGTTAGAGCCTTTCTAGAAAACATTATATATATAGTAACAATCCATTTGTTATGAGTTTAAGATAAAATTACTCGTAGGCTAATTTATAGTAGTATTCAATTAAATTCTGGTAATGCATGCATCTTTCTCTTTTCCATCAAACCACCACCAATGCCAATCATCCACTGCCTCAGCCAATCACCACCATCCACTGCCACTGCCGCCTATCACCTTTGTCATCTCCAATAGCCTTCGCCAATATCCAGGGGCGGATTTAGGGGGGGCAGGCACGGGCTGCAGCCCCCCCCAAGATTCAGCCCTCCCCCAGATTTGCAAGGGAGGAGGGCTGAAATGGGTTATGGATCTGGGGGCCAGCCCTCCCCCAGATCTACTCCTAGATCCGCCCCTGCCAATATCATCCATTGTCTCCAACGGTCTTTGCCCATTTTCCACCTTAATCGCCACCTCCACCGACCGCCTCGACCATTTCTCTCTTCTTCAAAAATTTCAAATTAATTTTTGTACAAAAACACTGTAAGAACATACATGAGGGAGTAAGGTTCCTTTTAAAGAGAAACCCATATATATATATATATATATATAGTTTTTCATTCTACGCAGCCCTGTCTGAAAACAAATAGATTATATATAATGTTGGGATGAGACGAAACTCAACCCTAAATCAACCCTTTATAAAGTAAATAAACAGTCTGATTTCATACACGAATGAATAGACAGAATCATACACAGAAACTTAAACCAAATCAAAAACAGAGAACACAAACAACTTTACCGTGGTTCACCCATTAAAAAGGGCTACGTCCACGTTGAGCTCTGGCAAAGGGAGCTCACTGCACTATTGGGAGAAAAATCAGATTACAGCCTTGGATTACATACAAATCACTTTCTGATCTCATTGTACAAAACTGACTCTCAAATTAAATCAACCCCATAATCACAAGCTACATATTAGAGACTTACACCTTTGAGAGAAAAAGAACAAACCATCTATACAGAAAGAATAAACCAGAGAATGATCGAACAAACCCTAATTGAAGCAGATAATCGGAGGCTGTCTTGCTTACCATCTCGAGGCGACTGTAGCTGATATAAAGAAGACACAAATAGTGCAGATTGCATCGAATAAAGGCACAGTAGAGCATCGACGATCGGGGAAGAGGCAGGCTAAAAGATAAAGAGAAGCAGCTAAAAGATAAAGAGAAGCAGCCAAATGAAACGGTGAAGGCAGTTTTCGTTTTGACCCTCCACTCAAGGCCCAAAACATTGCCATTTTGGGCAACCATGAGGGTTTCCAAAAGACCCTCTTACCCTTCCACAAAATGCTGTCGTTTAAAGCTTCACTCAAATACAATTATCTCCACCTTGAAGCTTCAATCATTAAGGGACAATCCTCCAACAGTGCAGCAAGCTACAACCTTTGCCATCATTACTCATGTTGGTTATTCTTTCAACCAACTATGACATGCAGTAAGCCCAAACAATGTTTGAACTTGGCTGCAATCACAATTTTTGTCCCTATATTAGCTAGGTTGTTTTCTGTTGGGACCTTTTGAATAGTTACGTTTCCTTTGGCTACTTGCTCCCTTACAAAATGATACTTTATATCTACATGTTTCGTTCTTTCATGATATACAAGATTCTTACACAAATGAATGGCACTCTGACTATCAAAAAACACTACAACTTTACCTTGTAACATATGAATTTCTTTCAGCAAACCTTTAAGCCAGATGGCTTCTTTGAACTCATCAGTGACAACCACATATTCTGCCTCAGTGGAAGACAGTGCAACCAAAGGCTGCAGCTGTGACTTCTAGCTAATGCAATTACCTCCTAAGGTAAAGAAATTGTAGATTTCTTGTCACCAAAAGCAATTGTAGATTTTCGAGAGTCCTTGTCACCAACAAAGTCAGAATCCACATATCCAACAAGATAAAAAACATCACATTTCTTTTTATAAAATAACCTAATATTAGTGGAACCATTGATGTATCTTAACAAGTATTTTAAAGCTTCCCAATGAATTTTACCAGGATTAGACATGAACCTACTAAGTAAAGAGATTGAAAATGCTAGATCAGATCTGGTACTAATCATTGAATACATAATTGTTCCAATGACATTATCATATGGAATTTTTTCTATTTTAAGTATTTTAGAATCAGATATAGGGTACTGTTTCTTAGATAAAATAAAGTGACCAGCCAAGGGAACATTCATTAGTTTACAACCAGACATGCCAAACTTTTGTACAAATTTTAACAAGTAATCATGTTGATGAATTTTTAGACAAGAGTTACTCCTATCCCTTTCAATGATCATTCCCAAAACTTTTCTAGCAGGTATTAAGTCTTTCATATCAAAGTTGGTATTTAACAAGGATTTTAACTCACATATTTTAGACTTGGACTTGCTAATTAATAAAATGTTATCAACATACAGTAGCAAGTAAATAGGAGTATCAGATAACATGAAATAGAAACAATTGTCATATTCACTTCTGAAAAAACCAATCCCAGTTGCAAAATTGTCAAATTTTTTATACTATTGTCGATGTTTTTTGTTAACATAACCAACAGGCTGTTCCATATAAATTAGTTCTTCTAAATCTCCATGCAAGAGGGCAGTTTTAACATCCAACTATTCTAATTCTAAATCATGCTGAACAACTATTGCAAGCATCATACGAATGGTTTTAAATTTTACAACAGGAGAAAATATTTCAGTATAATCAATGCCCTCCCTTTGAGTAAACCCTTTAGCTACTAATCTAGCTTTAAATCTTAAGGGATCAGTGGGTAACATACATTCTTTGACTTTGAACAGCCACTTACACTTTATTAGCTTTTGCTTCTGAGGTCTTGAGACCAATTCCCAAGTGTTGTTGGTTATCAAAGAGTTCACCTCTTCGTCCATTGCTTGCTGCCATTTTAAACAGTCAAAAGAGCTAACAGTCTCCTCATAAGAGGTAGGCTCACTACTCCTCATCTCCATACCTGCCATTAAGGCACAGTAAACTAAATCTGAGTAAGAGTATCTTGCAGGAGGCCTTATAGTCCTCCTGCTTCTGTCCCTTGCCAGTTGATAGTCCCTTAGATTCTGTTGAAGAGAGTCATATTGCTCTTCCTCACCTTTAGGGACTACAGATGGCTCCTCATGATCACTTTCATGGTCAGAGGGTAGGTTAACTTCGGGGTTAGAAACATCTGAGGAAGAAGTAGCTTGCAGATCAGGAACTACTGTCGGTTGCTCCACATCATTTTAGGTATCACCAGTTATAAGGAAATCATCTGGGGTGCTAGGTGTGGGATAGTCTTCCAAATTTTCTGATTTACAGGGAAAATTGGATTCATTGAATATAACATCTCTACTTATAATTATCTTAACTCCACTTGAACTCCTATCCCACAACCTATATCCTTTGATACCATCTTGATACCCCACAAAAACACATTTGATGAATCTAAGATCCAACTTTCCCACTAATTGGTGGGCATAGGCCTCACAACCAAAAACTTTGAGGTAATTAAAATTTAGTTTTCTACCTATCCATTTTTCTTTAGGGCACTTTAAGTTTAATACAGTGGAAGGGTTATGGTTAATCAAGTGAGCAGTGGAGAGGGCTTCTCCCCAAAAAGTTTTTGGTAGGCCAGCTGTAAACGGAAGACACCTAACCTTTTCTAACAAGGTTCTGTTCATTCTCTCAACCACCCCATTCTGTTGGGGTGTGTTTCTCACGGTTTTATGCCTAACAATACCATGAGAGTCACAAAACTCATCAAAATCTCTATTACAGAATTCTAATCCATTGTCAGTTCTTAGAGTTTTAACCCTCTTGTCATATTGGTTTTCTGCTAAGGCTTTCCATGTTTTAAATTTGTCTAAAGTCTGATCCTTAGTTCTAAGAGGAAAAACCCAAACCTTCCTTGTAAAGTCATCCACAATGGATAGAAAATATCTGTTCCCACCGAGAGTAGGCTTTTGAGAGGGACCTCATAAATCAGCATGCACATACTCTAAGCATACCTTCATCAGGTGAGTTCCTTTATGAAAACTCATCATGTGTTGCTTGCTCAGAATGCATGACTCACAAAAGTTCAAAGGGTCTGTAGGCACTGGACCAAGGTAGCCTTGGTTTGACAGAGCCTTTAGACCTCTCTGGCTCATGTGACCAAGTCTCAAGTGCCAGAGATCTGTCTTATCAGCTTTAGCCATGCATGTAGTAGACACATTAACAGGGGACAATGAATAACTATTTAAAAATATAGACCATGTTTTTTAGTACCAGTGAGAATCAGGTGTTTGTCCTTAAGACATGCATATACCTATTTTCAGCTTTATATGAATAACCCAATTCATCTAAGGTACCAATAGATATAAGATTTCTTTTTAATCCAGGCACGTATCTAACATTAGTGAGTATTTTAACTCTGTTATCATGCACTTTAAAAGATATATCACCTATGCCTTGAACACAACAAGTTTGATTGTTACCCATATAGACATTTCATGTTTCTTTGTTACTAAAATTTTGAAACCACTCAATGTTTGGGCACATATGAAATGAATATCCAGAGTCCATTATCCATTCATTAGCAACAGTTGAGCTAGAAACAGTAAGAACTTCAGCTAGGTTATTAGAGTTGTTAGCAGCTGTCGATGCATTCCCCCATTGTTTTTGTTTCTTTAACAAGTCATAACAATATTTCTTTATGTGACCCTCTTTCCCACAATGATAGCATTTTCATTTAGGCTTTTGCTTACCCTTTTTACCTTTACCCTTAAATCCCGAACCCACAGTTTGGTTACAATTCCCTGTGTTATTTCTCTTATCAGATTTACCTTTAACAAACAGGTTGTTAGCTGATTTCTTAGAAGAGTTCAATTCTAACTCTCTTGCCTTAATTCCAAAAATAACAAGATCTAAACTAGGCACAATACCAGTATATTGCAAAGCATGTTTAACCACATTATATTCATCAGGCAGTGAGTTTAAAAGGATCATAGCCTCACTGGTATCACCAAGGGCTTGATCTGTTCCTTTTAACAATAAACTAAGTTTGGTAAACTCATCTATGTTTTCATTCATAGATTTAGAAACATTCATCTTAAAGCTAAATAGCATAGCCTTTAAATAAACTAAGTTCGGAGTAGACAAAACAAAGTATAATGAGTCAAGCTTATTCCATAGTTCAATAGGGGTATTCATGCCATCTACCTTACGTATAACACTATCACCGAGATGTAAAAAAATAAGATTGAATGCTTCTTCCCTTACCTCAGCAGCTCTTGCGAGTTGTTTTGCTGTCCATTTCTGTTCATCAGTTTTAAGTGCAATAAGCACTTTATGAAGAGAGAGCAGGACTCTCATCTTCTTTTTCTAACTACTAAAATTGCTTTTACTGTCGAATGTACCAATTTCAAATCGAGTTGATGTCATCTTCGCTTTGCACGAAGGTACCCTAAGAAACCCTAGACACTGACCAAGACTCACTCAGCAAAATAATAGACCGACGAGAGACTTTCAGTAAACCCTAGGAACCTAGGAAAAACGACACCACGATAGTAAACCCTAACTGAGATAAAACTCAATCGTGGATACTGCAAGTATAAGGGCTCTGATACAACTGTTGGGATGAGATGAAGCTGAACCCTAAATCAACCCTTTATAAAGTAAATAAACAAACCGATTTCATACACAAATGAATAGACAAAATCATACACAGAAACTTAAACCAAATCAAAAATAGAGAACACAAGTGACTTTACCGTGGTTCACCCATTAAAAAGGGCTACGTCCACATTGAGCTCCGGTAAAGGGAGATCACTACACTATTGGGAGAAAAATCATATTACAGCCTCGTATTACATACAAATCACTCTCTAATCTCACTGTACAAAACTGACTCTCAAATTAAATCAGCTCCATAACCATAAGCTACATATTAGAGGCTTACACCTTAGAGAGAAAAAGAACAAATCATCTATACAGAAAGAATAAACCAGAGAATAATCGAACAAACCTTAATTGAAGTAGAAATAGGAGGCTGTCTCGCTTACCATCTCGAGGTTACTGTAGCTGATATAAAAAAGACACAAGCGGTGTAGATTACATCGTATAAAGGCACAACAGAGCATTGACGATCGGGGAAGAGGCAGGCTAAAAGACAAAGAGAAGCACGCCAAATGAATCGGTGAAGGCGGTTGTCGTTTTGGCCCTTCACTCAGGGCCCAAAACGCTACCGTTTTAGAAAACCATGAGGGTTTTCAAAAGACCCTCATGCCTTTCCGCATAACGCTGTCGTTTGAAGCTTCACTCAAGTACAACATATAGGCGCTTCCCTGCCGCTGGCCACAATAAATATGAGCTGTGAGCAGCAATAAATGTGACGTGAGGTGTGAGTGAGGTGATTTGAATTTTGATTTTATATTTTGACTTTTGAGTGATTAAGTTAAAATAATTGTAGTTGTGTGACTTTCAATGCTCGTATTCGTCATTACATCGAAAAAGATAAATTGCATATTGGATATTTGATTATTGTACAAGGCAAGAATCAAACTCGAAATCCATCGAATTGACACCGATATAATACTTATCGGACCGTTCGATCTATATCTTGGGAGTTCTTTTGAGTTACTAATTTAACACTAGACAGCATGTGAGAGTGAAAAACTTAAGAAATTGAGAAAGTTATATCCAAAGTGTTAAACTAATAAAATTTTAATGTCTTATATTAATTATTAGAAATTAATAAAAAATTTAAAATAAAAAGTAAAACTATTTATTTAACAATATATGAGATTAAAAATTTTAAATTTTTATTAGGTATGATTATTTAGTATAATATATTGTTTGTTGTTAATACGATTAGTAAATATTTACAATACAAAGATATAGACATTGCTATTGTAATAGATTATTTAAAATATCTTATTTTTTAAAAAAAGTTATTAAAAAATGACTTTAAATCGTTTATAATTTCTACTAAAGAGATTGCAGAACAAATAAATATACAACTAAGGTTTCATGAAAAATGTACAAGAAGAAAAAAATAATTTGATGAGAATAAAAATGAGAAAATAAAATTATCTATTAAAGAATCTTTTAAAATTTACGAAGATAATTTTGATTCTCTAATATTGATCATTTATATTTATTTTCAAAATTAAAATTTTTAAAAGAAATTATAATTATAGAAATAAAAACACTACTTGCAATACTAAATTTTATATATAAAAAAGTAAATTCTTTTCCAAATACATAGATACCTTATAGAATATTATTAACAATTCGTGTTACTATAGTTTTAGTAAAAAAAAAAAAAATTAAGTTAAAATTAACAAAAAAAAAATTTACGTTTAACTATATCACAAGAAAAATTAAGTAATTTAATTATATTATTAATTAAAAAAGATTTACTTTTTCAACTAAAATACAAAATTTTAATTAGTGTTTTAATCTCAAAAAGTGAAAAAAAAATAATTTTATTTTTATTTTTTATAAGACCACTAAAATATTTATCACCTAAAGTCCCACCAACCCTTAAGCCGCCGGGTTTGAAATGACACAAAAACTATAGTGAGAAAGAAAGAGAGAGGAGTCATCCTCATGAATTGGTTGCTTGAAAATAACCTCCAATAAATTTAAAGAGTGATGTGTAAAACTTAACCTCATATAAACAGAAGTCACATATATTCTTAGAAAGGCAGATAAATGAAACTGTAAACGCAGGCAGGCAGGCAGGCAGGCTTTCATGCTTGATTTAAATCATCATCAGGTGCTCAGACAACAACTACAATGGCAATGATGCGATCACCAACAGAGGGTACAGAATTATTACAACTTAAAGGGTCTAGAAATTAGAACTTAAAAAGTTACCACCGGCGGCGAAGAGCAACCACTAGTCTAAGTAGTTAGCTGGCCGCCCATATCACATGAAAGTGACGTTAACCTTTAATTACTTCCTTATTCCTAAGCCGCATTATTACGGGGAGGAATAATTTGCTACAATACTACTCTTTGTGTCTTGTGTCACATAATTAACGGCCTAGTTTTTTCCTTTCCTTTCCAATCCATACCAGACAATTATGTACTATTAATTCTTGAAAATTTTCTCTGTAAGAGAAAGTCCAATACATTATATATATATATATGTATACACAATCAATTAGTATAATTTGCGAGTGATTAGAGTAAAATTGCTTGTTTGAGAGGGACAATTTTACAATGACTGCAAGCGTAGGGCTATTTTCTTTATTAAATAGGATTTTTTTAAATAAAATCATCATATCTGTCGCATTTATTATTGTCAAAATCGCAATTCAGCTCGTACGATCTTACGAGTCATGTAGATTTAAATGAGTCAACTCGCTTATAAACTCAAATTTTTATAGAATCGAAGTTAACTCGCGATTCAATATTATAAACTCGATAAATTTTGAAATTCACATTATATATAAATTAATGTTTGAAATTTTAATTATAGATGAATGATGAGATATGATGGATTTAATATTTAAAAAAATTATATTATTTAATATTTTTAAAATCAATAGATAAAATTATTTGAAAATAGGTACATACATGTATTTTGTTTATAAGGAATATGGCTGTAAAATGTAATAATCATATTATTAAGAAATATTAATATTTTTTTTTTATAAAATTATGTTATTCTGAACATATATTTATATACATTAAAGGGTATTTTTAATTATCTTTAAAATTTTATGATTTAATTTTATAAATTATTTTTTTATCTCACTTAAAATCTCAATTTTAATAACCTTGATCCCACCCATACATTTTTGAGTTAAAATGAATAATATTGAGTCCTTTGTATCATATAAGATACAAATTTAAAGGTTTGTATCGAGCACAAAAATAATTGTACAAATAAATGACAAAAGAGTAAGTTATACATTACAAGGGGATTCTTTTTCTAGCAAGGGTTTCTTTTTAGGTAGTGTTTATTAAAATGAGTAAGATAAGATTGTATCAAAATAAAGTTAAAATATTTTGCAAAACAAAATATAGAATAGTCAAGATCAGACTGTGAATCATTTTAAGATTTTTATCAAATTGTTTATTAAATTTTTTAGAATGCACTTGATGACATATGCATGATTTTTTATTATCTGTAAAGTGTAAAATATGCTTATCTGAATAAGGGAGAGATAAACATATTTGAAAAATGACAAATAAGAAATCACATGACTTCTATTCCAATTGTCGCCAAATAAATTTAATAAACACATTGTAAATGACAAAAGTCTAAAATATTTTTAAATTTTATCTTTTTCGTCTATAACTTAAATAACAAATACTATCTTAGAGAAAATTGTACAACTATACCGATATGCCTTTGAGCAAAAACAATTAACTATGCAACCATAAAAAAAATTAAGTTTAGGATTGATGAGTTATGTGTAAAGTGACAAGAGAAAAGTAAAAATTAAAAAAGTAAAAACAAGTCGACCCGAAAAATGGGCGAAAGACCCTGGGTAAAAAACCCTACGACGGAAGACCTTGGGCGAAAGACCGATGACTAAGACTGTTGTGCTACCAACATGAGATTGTAACTCCTAAGATTGTCGAGCCTGAGATTGTCGCACCCAAGACTATTATGCTTGAGATTTCCAACACGCGACTGTCGCACTAGAGATCACCAAACTATTTTCTAGTACTAGAGGGTCCCACACAACGCGCAAACTAGATAACTTCAATATCCAAAAATCTCTCCAAATGCTTGTTTGATTGGCCATTTTTTTCATGAAAAATTAGCCATTTTTCATGTAAATTCTAGTTTTGGTGGTGTTTGATTAGCCATATTTTCTAGGTAATTCCAATTCTCACTTTTGCTCACGTGATGCCCAATTCTCACTTTTGTTGGAAAACCAATTCTTAGGGGGGGCTTGGAAAAGAAATTCTAGGGAAGAAGAAGAAGAGCGGAAGCACAAAGGAGAAGAAAAGGGGAAGTGCGGCCAGCAGTCTTGAGGAGGAAGGGAAGCGTGGCCGACGATCACGAGGAGGAGGGGAAGGGCAGTTGGCGATGGCAACAATAGCCAATTATGGCAGCGATGGACTAAGCGAGAGAGAGGGCGAGCGAACGAGAGGGCAAGCGAGAGATAGTGAGCGAGAGTGATGGGGAGTAGCCGAGGAATGAACGGCGATGGCGACAGTGGCGGCCAGTGAGGACGTCGATGGCAGCGGCGACTCCTTCGACTTGTGTATGTATATTTGTGTATATATATTTGATTTTTTGAATATTTTGTGTAGTATATTTGATTTATTTTTAGGCAATTTCTAGGTAGAAAATTAAGCCAATCAAATATCTTCAATTGACATTTTTTGTAGAATTTAATTCTAAATTCAATTGCCTAGAAAATATTTTCTTTCTACTCAAATTCCATGCTTGCAATCAAACGCAGAGATGAACATCCTCTGTAAAAATTCTAATTCTGGGGGACTGAAGATTACTCCACACTCTTATATAAATAAACAGACTCTCATTCTAGAAAAATGAACATTTTTGACACTTGTGTGAATACAAGTCTCGAGCTTTCAACATCTTTACTGTTTGACTTAAGCGTTGTAGTATTTGCATGAAAATCTCTTCGCGCATTCTGATTGTTTTTTAATTTCCTTACATATTTGGATGACTTGACAATGACATTTCCATCTCATAAATTCATTGTTGTGCTCGAACGACAAAAAAAAAAATTAATAGATATATTCAACATTCGATACCTACGCATATATTGTCTTTTAACTTAATATTGTATGCATGAGAATTGCTACAAATATCGTTAGATACTAGCATTCAATCAGAGCCAGCTCAACTAACTTGGAGGCCTTAGACGAAAATGTTTGTCATGGTCTTTTCAAGAGTATTAATTTTTTTTTATAAAAAAAATAAATAATACACTTTTACGAAAAAATTCTATCATTTCATTAAATTAAAGAAGAAAGAAAAGTAAAGTTCAATCAACTACAAAATACGATAATCTCTTAACAATAGTGGATTTTTAATTAAAATATAATATCTGAGAGATCAAAAGAAACTAAACAATTTATTACAATAAACAAATAAATAGTAAAAATTGAGAAGACAAAATTGGGAACAATGAAATTTTTTTTAGAGTTGCAATTGAAAGATTTATAGTCAAAAATAAATTTACAATCTAAAAATTTATGAGATATTTAAGAAGAAACGATAAAAATTAGAAAGAGAAAATTGAGAATAATAGAAAGAGAGAACGTAAAAATTAGGAAGAGAAAATAAGGAAAATAAAACATTATAAAATGATTGTTGGGTTGGATGTCCGTAAAAACTTGGACTGAAAATTTGATTTTATTTTGACCTCAATTTTTTTAATAAAATATTTATTATTAAAAAAATAAAAATATATATATAAATTAAAAAAATTTAGGACCTTTGTAAACACGGGACCTTAAGTGATGATAACTTTATGCTCGAGTCGGCTCTACATTCAAAGAAATGCAGTGTAAACGAAAAAAAGCATAGTTTAATATAAATAGGTGAGGTGCAACTAAAAAAGACATAATACACTTGAAATAAATAACAATACCCTATGAGTAACCTAAAATGATTGAGTCGCACACTCTCGTGTCGTGATGAGCATCCAAGGCGGATGGGGTGTCTCAAATAATAGAGTACACTGTGAAATTATTTAATTATTATTCAGGGCAAGAGGACAATGGGATCATCGTAAGGGCCACTTAGTATCCTTTCATGGGTATCCTAAATACTGTGTACCCGTGCTTAGGGACATCCTATATTTCTGTGAAACCCTGGCTGATAGTTTATTGGGAAAAATGTGTGGATCCATGCCTTAATTTATTTTGTACCTGCAGGCTGCTGCAAAATAAGTACGCAAGAACAAATCAGGGGAGACACACATATTCTGTATTTTTTTTTTCTTTTTTTTTTAACGTATTATCACGAGCATCCATGTTGTTTGGTCCCGTGATATCAGTAAAAAATGTAAATCAGATGACTCAGCAACCAGTTCGATCCCTAACATTTCACAACAAACGTGAGGGCAACAAGCGATTTCTAATTTTTAGAATCGTTCTAGCCGCTGAACTTCTCTCCTGAACAAGAGTCGAACATGAAACTTGGGGGTCTAAAAAATAATGCCCGAGAGTGTCCTTCCTTTACCAACGGAACTAGGCACTGAGGGCATGAGATCTTGTGTATTCTCTTAATCATAATATGCTGCGTTACAAGCAACAATATTATTCTAACTTCTAAGAAACCTACCCTAGCTATATTATATATACAGTATACAATTTTCTTATATATCATGCATATAGCGCCATTCTAATTAAGGTTGCATGAAAATAAAAATAAAAAATAGATATAATATAAAACTAAAATAGGAAACGTTATTTTTTTCAAAAAAACTTAGAAATAGAAATGCGGATAAACTCGTAAATAAAAAATATATAGATCTTTTGTAGTAAATATAATTTTTACTATAAAAAAATAATTATTCAATTAAACATAAATATAAATTTCATCATCAATTCAAATAAATATAAGCACAAATTCTATATATATATATATATATACATACAAATAAGAAGATGAATAGTTTCCATTTGCTGGGTCATCGATCAAAGAGCTCAAATTTGTAGTCATCGGTCGAAAATCAATGGAAGGACGATGGTGGCTTATAAAACGATGGAACATGGGAAGATTAAGAAAACAAAAAGATAACGACAACAAATTGAACAACAGAATGGTAGAAGATTGAGATGATATAGAAGGAAAATGGTGGTGAACTGGAACGATAGTACAAGGAAAAGTCAAGAAAGTGGAAAGACAATGGCAGTGGCGACAGAGCATTCAAGTTTTTACAAAATGAAGAAAAAAGAATAGTCTTATGACTAAAGTTCTTAGTTAGAGACGGATTTTCTTCCCTCTCTAATATGGTTGCATGATAACAAACACGTTTTTAATTAGAGACAAAATTTCTTCCACCTTCTCTAATATGGTTGCGGGATAACAAACACGTTTTTAATTAGAGACAAAATTTCTTCCACCTTTAACATAATCGCCTAAACAAGAAACACATTTTTAATATTTTTTTAATATTACAAAATGGCTTCAAAATATTTTTAAAATTATAAAAATGATTTGAAATTTTTTTTAAAATATCGAAACGGCACACTTTCTATGTTTATTGCAATGGAGGGACTATCAGCTAGGCAACTAATTAACTAATCAATCATAACATGATGGGAATGCGTAAACCAGAGCAAGGTCAAGGTGGAAAAAATGGCTAATCCTTCATTAAAATTGAATTAAGAAATTAAGGTTGGCCAGATCATTGACACACTAACTCAAGAGGAAAAAGCAGTAATTAATTGATTAAACATATATAGTGCGATTAAATTACTTATGCAGATGGAGGGCAGCTAAATTATATTAGTGGCTGGCTACGGTCCATCTTTAATTCTACGTAATCACACGTGTTTGTGAGTGCTTAATTAATTAATAAACAAAGTATAAGAGGCCGTTAAGTGTATATTATTGGACTTTGATATGAGAGAGAGAGAGAGAGAGAGAGTTACTTGCGGCATTGGTCATGAGGTTACTTATTAATTTGCTCTGAAAGAAAGACGAGCATCTTCATTCTTCACATATATACGCCAACTCCAAGGCTTCTGGGCTTGCACCAATTCTACTTAATGAACCCTCTTCTTGTTGACTTCAATATTTTTATGTAAAAACTAGAGCCGATAAGGTATTGGGTCTTATCACATCAGTTAGAAAGACGTTAGCAAGGCATCTGCTTGCTTAATTAGAAGGGTTCCATGTCAAGCTGGCTTCATAATATATGCAAACTATTTGCTTACTCAGAAAAAAGAAAAAATAAAGTCTCATTATGGAAGTCCAATCTCACCATTGATTCTGCTGAATGTATGAAGAACGTTCACATTCTAAAGTATTTTGAATTTTTTATATGCAACTAATTGAGGCTGTTACAATTGAAGTTAACGAAAATTTTAAAAATTTCATAATCAAGATATAAGCTAACTAGTGCCCACCAAAAAAGTGGACAGATTTGCAGGGGAAGTACTGAACGGGCCCCAATAAGCTTAATTACTAGTTGATCTGATCGATGATGGGGACACATTAACATTAGGCCCAGATCAAAAATTCTTGATGACATATATACATGTCTGACAAGTGATTAGAGCCCAAATCCTCCATAAGATGGGCTTTGTGTTGCTGACCATAGATAATGTAAGATTTGATCTGAGGAAGAAAAATGAGTGCTCAAGGAAGTGATAAGAAAGGGATGGTAGGGACTGGAACATGAGGTCCATATCTCACCAAACTATGCTCAGTGGATAAGAGAACAATCCACACATCACAATTCTATTGGATCCCATATTTGCCTCCTTAGCAGAGCTGCTCACTTCATCATCTTCCTTCACACCCATTATTCATTAGTCTCTCTTCTTCCTCCAAGTAATCCCAAACAAGAAGAAAAAACCACAAGAAGTTGCTTGCTGCTTGCTTCACTGCAAAAATCCGGTCCGATCAGATCCAATCCAATGGCAGCAACCATAGCAACGACAATGGCCATGCTCAATGCCAAGTGCTTCTCCAATTCCAAACCTCTCAAGCCAACCCCCAAACCCGCCGCTACTCTTCTCTCCCTCCCCAGCCTCCCAAAAGCCCCATCCTCCTCATCCAAATCATTGAACCATGACAATCCGACCCTTTCAGCTGCACTTGCTGGAGCCATCTTCACAACACTCAGCTCATCTGATCCGGCCATGGCGTCCCAGCAGATCGCCCAGATAGCAGAGGGGGATAACCGGGGCCTCGCGCTCTTGCTGCCGCTCATCCCAGCAATTGCCTGGGTGCTGTTCAACATCCTGCGCCCGGCACTGAACCAGATCGACAGAATGAGGAGCACCAAAGGTGTAATCATTGGGCTTGGACTCGGGGGGCTGGCCGCTTCACAGTTCATTGCAACTACTCCCCATGCATCGGCTGCCGCAGGTGCTAGTGAAATCGCTATGGTAGCTGATGCTGCAAGTGACAATAGGGGCCAGCTTCTGCTCTTTGTCATTGCACCAGCTGTTCTTTGGGTGCTGTATAATATCCTGCAGCCTGCTTTGAACCAGATCAACAGGATGAGGTCTTAGTGATGATATATAGATTTTGCCATGCTTGGAGAATTATCAATCTAATTTGTACTTGCACCTTTCTTTAATGAAACCTTTTGTTGTACAATGCTTGGAGAATATGTCTATATTGTTGAAATTTTTTTGAGCTTATATCCTTTGGCATCCTTGGCTTGGATTTATTTTCACTTTTTCTGTCTTTGGAATGGAAAATTAAGATTCAGAGTTGGGTTTTATTATATTTACACAGTACTGTCTGCAAATCCCCGCTCGACAAGCCAATTTCAATTTCTAAACAGCTTATTAGTTATCAATGTCTTTCTATTTCAATGAAAATTTTTGGATTTCCAATTTTAATGTTTATGCAGCCAACAATCACTGTTGATTATACAGAGTTTCTTGCTTAACTAGCAATTTTTTATCTTGGGATTGAACATAAGCCCTCATCAAAACTCAAGACACAAACAGATGATTATTCCCTAGCTATTAACTTGTAGAATTGTATCATTAAAGTAATTCAAAAGGGACTACAGCTTCAACTGGCATGCTTGCTCAGAAGTGTCCTGATCTACATTCAAAAAGACATCATGGGTTGTTCCTGAACGTCCATATTCACTTTAAGGAGACCTTCCTTTTGGGGGAGGAGTTCAACCAGAATGGTTTATAGCTTGGTTACTGTTCTTGGTAGTTTCCTCTGCCTTGTTCGCTGATCTTCGCTTATGCTCTTGCTACACTTTAGTGGATTTCCCATCTACATTAATGATTTTGCATACTCATTTAGATAGGACTTGCTTTGCTTGGGAGCTAGGTTAAGGCTAGCTAGATATACAAAATCATGACAAATTAACAAATGAAAGTTCCTAGCTTGCGTGTGTTTATGCATTGTGATGTGGGTCTAGCAGCCTGGTTTTCAAACATTCCCTCAACCCCCCAAAACCTGAACCTTCCATGATCACACCATCCAGCTAGCTAGCCTCACTTTCACACTAGATGTGGTGCAAAAGGAATAATAAGGTAAACGAAGATTAAAGATGCCCCCCTGCTCAATGAAATTACAATGCCTGGCAAGGAGCACGTATATATTAGTGCATCATCAGGTAGTAATGAGGAAGTGACTAGTGAGAGCAAGTTAAAAGAAACTGCAATCAATCAGTTAACTATTCTGAGTTGCTGGAAGTAGACTTCCTGAAAATCAACCTAGATATGCTTCTTTCTTCAACGGCCAGGCTTATGGAGGAGGGATCATATTCAGAAACAGGAAAGGCATTTCTCCTTTGGCAAAAACATGCATTTTGCGATCTTATCCTTACTATTAAACAGATCCCAAGTCCTATTTGAGTTGGAACTAAGACCCTTAATATTAAACAGATCCAAGTCCTAATTGAATCGGAACTAATAGATCCTTATTCGAACTATTTACTATATCTGTAATCGGATCTAAAACTAGGTCCAGGTCATTGAATATATATTTTAGGACCAAACACTCTTCAATGGATCGGAATCAGACTCCCTTGTTCCCAGGAGCTGAACTGGGCAATTCAAGGGAGGACCCTCCCTTGTCAAGAACAAGGAGTGGTTCCTAAATCCTAATTCATACATATATATATATATATATAGCAGCTCGCACAGCCTGGGAAAGAGCTTCAAACATTGTTTCAACTCTGCACCAAAGCAATACCAATATATAATTGCCCTACAATTATAATTGTGTGCGCCAGACACTTGTCCTTGTCATGGGGTTCCTTTTGATGGCTCCGGAGATGATATCCAGATCCTTTCTTAGCGTAAAGGTTTCCATCTGGGACCTTAGTTTGCCCTTTGGGTTTCCTCTGTGATGAAGCTTTACTTGGAAAAAGGGGGAAAAAAATGTCCATTCAGCCAGCATGGAACCATTGAAGTTGTAGTTTAAGGGGTACGTGATAGTGCCAGCTAGCTAGCGAGCCCAAAATCTTAATTCGAGTCTTGTAAATTTTAATTATTCTTCTAGTACAAGTCTTGAATGATATACTAATCTTACTTATAAAAAATATTTTTTTTTCTCATTTATTAACCAATTTAATTATTTGACTGTTGTGGCATCTTCTTCCTTTATTCTGTGAAGTGTGGCACTTGGTTTTCCAAATCATCAAGGTTTTGACTCCTGGAAATTCTTGGGCTCACAATACTGTTTCAATATATTATTATACTGAAACAGTGCAGATGTGATGTTGAAATTCAAATTAATGGATGTGATCAATGGCACTGGGCAGCATTATGATTGTCCAAATTAAAGTGGCTTTAGGTTAGACAAATTCCCATTACACAAATTAACTGATGATAAGAAAGGGATCGGCTAAATCATACAGCTAGCCAGCCATGATTTTATCCCTCCAATAAGCATTCGACTTTGGAAAATGAAGTTTTGTCCCCACAAACAAATCACTTGAAGCCAATAAAGGGAGCTCCAAACATTGTGCCCACCTCTCTATTCTAAATTAGTATATATTCTAATTTTACCTTTAATTAATATATTGCTTAAAGCTTTATCTATGGGACCCCCCTTTTTCATCCGATCCGATAATTAAGGCAAGTTTACAGAAAACGATGATATTAATCAGGATCTATATCAATATAAGACTCTTTCTAATTAATTTCTCATTTCTAAATTTGAGGGCTTTTAAAAATTGGATGAAGGAGTAAAATAGGCCTGAAGCAATGTTGTTATGTGTATCTATATATCTATAGATAGATAGATAGATAGATATGCACTACCCAATAAGTTCATAAGATGAAGTACAAAAACTCTCCTTTTCTTTTCTCTCTTTGGGCAATCAAAAGCAATATTAACTAAAACTTCCCAATATATACTCTCAATTAAGCAGAACCGTACATTTCATTTTCACCCACGAATATTGTCATTATTAAGATATGAATAATTGCAAAGTTCGCACAATTTGGAGCACTTTCGAAAGGAAGATATAGACACTTGTGAAAATGTCAACTAAACAACTGCCCAATATGAAAGCAAAGAGCGGCCATCGGGCAATATAATAGATAGCCCACTTTTGTTGTTGCTATCAACTATTATCCATATGTACATTACCATGATGAGTATATACATACATGTACATGTACATATACATATATAAAACAACCGCCCCACTATTTATCAACCAACTCTTTATCGATGGCTTCTTCTTAATCTCTCTCTCTCTCTCTCTCTCTCTCTCTCTCTCTTCGTATTGAAGCAACAAGAAGAAGTTTCTGGCTGTTTGGATACCCAGAAAACAGAAGAAATTGAAAACTTCTCAAGCCAGCATGCAGTTGCAGCCATGAAAACCATGCAAGCAAGGCCATACGTGCCCAAGATTTTCACTTTATTCCTCCTCCTCTCGGCTTTGTTCTTTCTGTTCTTCTCTCTCCAACCCCACAGCCAATTCTTCACCAAGCCGCCTCCGGGGAACCAACTTTCCGGCGAACCCGACCTCCGGATCCGACCTGGGTACTCCTCCTACCAAGCCTACATCCAGCGCCAGCTCAACAAGACCCTGAACCCGAAACTCCGAAAGGTATGGACCACGCGAGACTGGGAGCGGAAGATCCGAGTCTTCGCCACCTTCTTCGAAGAGTTGAAGCAGAAACAGCTTCTGTTCAATAGCTCAAAGGCGCTGTGCATAGGGGCTCGGGTCGGGCAGGAGGTGGAGGCCTTGAGGAGGGTCGGGGTGTCGGACTCGGTCGGCATTGACCTGGTCCCATACCCGCCCCTTGTGGTAAGGGGAGATTTCCATCACCAGCCGTTCGACGGCGACACTTTCGATTTCGAGTTCTCCAACGTTTTCGACCACGCGCTGTACCCGAAGAAGTTCGTCGGAGAGATAGAACGGACGTTGAAGCCTGGAGGCGTGTGCGTGCTACACGTGGCGCTATCTCGACGGGCGGATAAATTCTCGGCGAATGACCTGTACAGCATCGGACCGTTGAAGGCGCTGTTTCGGCGGTCGGAATTGGTTCACGTCCGGAGGGTGGACGGGTTCGGGTTGGATACAGAAGTTATTTTCCGGAAAAAGAAAAAGATTTAAAGGTCACCACCATTTGTTCATTTAATTTTTTTTTGCCCTTCTTTGTGATTAGCTTTTGACTTTTCTTTTTTTTTTTTTTTTTTTTTGGTGGGGGGAGGGGGGGGGGGGGTTGGGGTTGTTGGGATGGGCATTGATTGAATACTTTTATTCAAAATGTTATTAAATCACATTGATGAATTGGACAAGAAAATTCAGATTCTACTTCCAATTTTCTACGTTACTTCCTTTTATTCGTATAAATAATATTAATATATTGAAAATAAAAAGAATTATGTTTTCACCATCTTCATTTCCTTCTCTTCAAATTCAATCTATCAACAAGTTATGAAGCAAAAAGAATTATGTAATTTTTTCTATTTATTGAAAAAAAAAATCATCAATGCAACCCAAAAAAAACACTGGCTCTCTCCATCTGGCTAGGTGAAAATGAGGCATCATTAATCCATCTAATATATATATATATATAAACTCTTAGTTCTAATGGGCCAAGAATGTAGAATTAGTGAATATGGAAACGCGTTTGAGATGACGTTTGGGTAGTTTCTAACCATTTCACATTTTAAAGATAGCGAAGACGACTCAAAACGTTTTTTGATTCGTTTTTATAAATTGTAAAATGTATCGGGTTTGTCTCGCAATTTACTCAAATTAGATAGAAATATGTTTTTGCCAACAACTGTCCATGTCACAAATATCTCAAAGCAGGGTGAAGCCCCATGTTTTCTTTTTTTTTACTTTTTCCTTTGTTTCACATTGTTTCTCCAAATCCTCTCACTCACACATCACTGGCTATCGACTGTTGATTCATCGATCATTCTGGTTTTGTCACTCATTCACATTGTTGCTCTAAGTGCTCCCTTGTCATCTACTATCGATCTATTGCACGCATCTCGAAATTAGTTGAACCCTTCATTTTTTTCCTTGTTTTTTTTTCTTCTGCTTCGTCTTGTTTCTCTGAATTCACTATCACTCACGCACCGTCGATCGCCAATCTATCGCTTCTGGTTCGTCAATTTGAACTCTGTTCGCCCACCAATCTGTTTGGTATTTTATTTCTAATCTATTCATATCAAAACTAAATTAATTTTAAACTAATCAAAATTTTTCACTAATATTGCCAGGAATTTTGGTTTTGGCTAATTTAGAATATGGCATATGATGATATGAATATCTTAAAGTTAATAGCATATTGCAAATCAGTTTGGAATATGGCATATGAACATCTTAAAGTTAATTTGAATAATTTTTTATATTAAAAATTATATTTATAAGAAAAACTCATATTTTTTTAAATTTACAGTTTATACCCCTATTTTTGTTTCATACCTTTTTACAAAAATGTCATTTCAATACTTCTATTTCGTATCCATTTCCATGTAACTTAAATATAACAGCCAGATTATCAAGATGCCCATTCCCCATCCGCCATGTAAAACAAGGTGGTTACATCTTTCAGGAACCAAAAAACAAACTTCGCCATGTATTACTTTATATTATAAATTAAATAAGTCCAAACGTCCGTCCCACTTGTATCTGGCACCAACTTAAACACGTCGTCTCATTACTCAATACAAGCCTCTTTCAATCTCAAAAAAGAACAAGAACAAAAAATTTCTCACCAGTAAGTGCCAAAAATCTCAACCAAAACAACTATTATTAAATAGCTGTTCTAGAGAATGACAAGGCGGACAACGAAGATTGCCAGCCAGCCAGCCAACCAACCACCTTTATTGATTACAGGTTTGCTTGGCTGTCCGGAACAAAATCTACAGGCTGGCTCTCCGTGTCTTCGAGTTGTGATTGATGATGATGATGATGAGCCGCTGTGAGTTTGGCCTTCTTGAATCTGTTTGAACTTCTAAGAATCATGTCTATTGTTATGTTCTGGCCCCCCGAAGCCCTGATCAGACAACCAATAGACTTGTGAGAAGCATTGATAGCATAGAAGCAAGGTAAAAGTAGTAAATCGTGCTGAGCTTGATGGAACCAGTTTGTTTTTCCGGGTTATGAACAATAATAGTGCATCCTAGGCTCTTCAATCTGGCTAAGAAAACCAAACAAAAAGAGGAGCATAAAAATGTGTCTAGGAAGTGTATGCAGGTTCTTTCAAACGATCCTGTAATCCCCCTTTTCTGGCCCCCCTCCCTTTCTGTTCTTCCAACTGATTACAAAGGATGTGCAGCTCATCACTATTTAAGGACTCCTTGAACGGACACGTGATTGTCCAAAAGGTTGGACAAGCTTTTAATTTCGAAGCCACAATTGATTCCTGGGGCATTGCAAACAACTTTTAAAAGTACTTAAACCGTTTAATTGTAGAAACAAGTAAAATTGGGGGTTTATATAAAATGTCTAATTGTAATCACTAAGTCAAACTAAGGGTTTATAATGAAATAAAACAAAACAAATTACATTACAAGAGAGAAAAAAAGAGAGAGAGACGTACGGATTTCAATCGGACTAAGGGGTGGAATGAGTAAGGATTTGCAGAAACTTGTTTTGTTGACAAAAGGAGTCAGCATGGTTGATTGTGATTTGTACAAAAAAACAAACATAAACAGAGACATGAAAACTACCTTTAAATATATTAATACATTTATTTATGCACTTCTATGCTCTTGACATTTCAGGGTACCATTTCCTATAATTTATTAGTCTCAGCATGGCCATATCATCCCTATCTACATCTACGTCAATCTGTCCATGATTACAGGACACCCCCCCCCCCCACCCCCCCCCCCCAAAAAAAAAAAAAAAAAAAAGTAGCACTTTAGCTCAAGTTCTGCACCACCTTTCTTTTTAGGGTAAATTACACTTGACACCCCTCAGGTTTCACTAAATTACAATGGCATGCCCCTTACATTCTGGAAATTTCACTAACATCCCCTTGGTCAAAAATTTGTTAAGAAATCCGTTTAATTTCATAAAACTTTAATGGTACCTGTGTAACATAAATATAACATTGGGTAATTTGATATAACTTTTGAACAATAATGTGAAGTTAGTGTAATTTCTCAAAAGTGAGATTCTCCAGGTATTTATGCCCAGCCAGCCTCAAGCGTGCGGAGTGCAATTTACCCTTGTTGTGTAAATGACTAAGGTGCCTTTCTTTATATATATGTATATATCCATCACAATGACCACAGATGCAAATGGAAGATATTCTCGTATTATGAGAATTTTTCTATGGAAATATTTAAACAAAATCAACAGTAGACTGAAATCTAAGGGATGTTTATCTTCGAAAATTAGTACATGCACTGTACTTACCGTGAGTTCATCATACCACCTTTCCGCTTTGCACCACCTCCTGTTGCAAATTCAGACAGAAATATAACACATTACTTATCGGAAGCTCCAAGAATAGCTTGCTAATAAGGGTTTAACAAATAGTAAAAGCATGAAATCAGCTAAAGTCAGTAAAATGTTACAGCAACCAAACTTACAAAATATGCATGATGCACAACAGAAGTGATGAAACACCAAGCAAGAAAAAGAAGGCAAAATGCAATTTATCAGAAAATAGACACACTGAAGATGAACGAACAGAAGTGTCCAAATGGAGGGCATTGAGTTACCATTTCTTGGTGAGTTCTGGATAGCCTCGGTTTCTCCTTCTGAGTAACCTGATGAAGACGAATTATCTGAGGGTGTTTTGGTGCTAGCATCTGAATTTACAGCCCCATTCTCATCCTCAGAACTATCACTACTACCATCCCTGAAAATGGTACCAGGAGTAGCTAACAAACTTCTCTCTTGCCTGGAACTGTTAACAACTTCCCCCCTGTTTCTACTAGAAGTTTTGGCAACTATCACATGGCTATCCAAACTTGATTGACGCTTGGTTTCCTTTTTATTTTGGAGATATTTTCTAGAACTTTCAGAGCTTGAGTTTGCTGCATCTGAAGATTGGCTGTTTTCCTTTTGATAAGCAGGCACGTAGCCGCTCATCTTTAAACCATTGGCAACATTAGACAGCTTGGTTTCTTGAGTTGTATTTTTTATGTGCTTGATGTCATGAGACTCACGAGCTTTTATCTCATTCTTGGGGACATCTAATGACTTGGAGTGAAGCTCTACCATATTATGTTCATCCTTCACTAGTGAATCTTCATGTTGAATGCTACTATAATTTCTACCAAGCGACTTCTTTTTATTCCCAGGATTTTCATTCGGCTTGAGTGGATCCCGTATATCAGGTGAGGAGGCCGAAGAAGGTTCAACTAGCTTTTTGGCTTTCACCTCCGCAACTGATCTTTCCGCTTTACTTGCCTTTTCAACAGGTGCAATTTCTTGCTTGTTCACTCCACGAACAAAGTAGTCCTTGAAGTCAACCTGATTAGCACCAGACTTGGAAACTTCAAGTTGATCATTAGCATCATTCATACTGTGATTCCCCAAAGCATTACCATTGGCATCATGTCGAAGAGGCATACCAGAAAAATTACCTCTATGTGTATCTGCTGATGGAACTTCAACCAACTCTCCAGCCCTCAAAGTCTGCGCAGGATGGACTGAACCATATTCACTACCACTATTTTTCCCAAGTTCCAACTCCTGTCCAGATAATTGATATTTCGAACTTGTTTTGACTGATTTGGTTTTCTTTCTTACTTTAGATGAAGTGCCCACCTCTGTGTGTGTGTCTCTTGGACAAGTTAATTCTTCAGCACCACATTCTTGTTCTTCAGTGGTCAAATCTGGAAGACACTTTGCAGCAAAGTTTTGGCTATTCTTAGTTCTCTTTCTTGATTTCTCATCCATATTTTCTGCATTCTTCTGAGTCATGTTAATTTGATTTAGCTGAAAAGGTTCTTGATGTTCGACTGACAAATCGGCAAGGGTCTCTGCAGC
Source organism: Diospyros lotus (assembly GCF_014633365.1). Lineage (NCBI taxonomy): Eukaryota > Viridiplantae > Streptophyta > Magnoliopsida > Ericales > Ebenaceae > Diospyros > Diospyros lotus. Next base: position 7,042,770 of record NC_068340.1, read on the forward strand.
AGATTTCACCCTCCTTTTTCCTTTTTTCCATGAGTTCTCATCCCTAAATTCTATATTATCTGTAGTTCCACTTTCTGGAGTTACGGGTAAAGAACCTGCCTCGTTTCCACTCTTAACCACATTTTCCCCATTAGCACCTTTGTAAGAAATATCCACAGTTTTTTGTTTTGATATTTCATTCCTTTCAGCCTGAGCCAACATGCTTTCTTCTTTCTTGGTTTCCTCATTGGGGTGATCTTTAAAAGATGAATAATGTGCGGCAAAGGAAATGTCTCTTGCAGAATTATCAGCATGCTCCGTGCTTGACCTGACTTGTTTTGCTGCAACAGATTTCTTATTTCTTTTCTCCGTAGTTCTACTTTCTGGACTGAAAGGTAAAGAATCTGCCTCGTTTACACTCCTAACCACATTGTCCCCATTACCACCTTTGTAAGAAGTATCCACAGTTTTTTGTTTTGATATTTTATTCCTTTCAGCCTGAGCCAACATGCTTTCTTCTTTCTTGGTTTCCTCATTGGGGTGATCTTTAAAAGATGAATAATGTGCGGCAGAAGAAATGTCTCTTGCAGAATTATCAGCATGCTCCGTGCTTGACCTGACTTGTTTTGCTGCAACAGATTTCTTCTTTCTTTTCTCTGTAGTTCTACTTTCTGGACTGAGAGGTAAAGAATCTGCCTCGTTTATACTCCTAACTACATTGTCCCCATTACCACCTTTGTAAGAAGTATCCACAGTTTTTTGTTTTGATATTTTATTCCTTTCAGCCTGAGCCAACATGCTTTCCTCTTTCTTGGTTTCCTCATTTGGGTGATCTTTAAAAGATGAATAAGGTGTAGGAGAAGAAATGTCTCTTGCAGAATTATCAGCATGCTCCGTGCTTGACATGACTTGTTTTGCTGCAACAGATTTCTTCTTTCTTTTCTCCTTAGTCCTACTTTCTGGACTGAAAGGTAAAGAATCTGCCTCATTTCCACTTAAAACCACATTTTCCCCATTAGCACCTTTGTAAGAAGTATCCACACTTTTTTGTTTTGATATTTTATTCCTTTCAGCCTGAGCCAACATGCTTTCCTCTTTCTTGGTTTCCTTATTGGAGTGATGATCAAAAGACGAAGAAGGTGCAAACAAAGAAATGTCTCTTGCAGAATTATCAGCATGCTCTGTGCTTGACATGACTTGTTTTGCTGCAACAGATTTCTTCTTTCTTTTCTCTGTAGTTCTATTTTCTTGAGTGAAAGGTAAAGGTTCTGCCTCGTTTATACTCATAACCACATTTTCCTCATTAGCACCTTTGGAAGAAGCATCCACAGTTTTTTGTTTTGATATTTTTATCCGTTTGGCCCGAGACAACATGCTTTCCTCTTTCTTAGTTTCCTCATTCAACCGATCACTAAAAGATGAATAAGGTGCAGTCACAGAAATGTCTCTTGCAGAATTATCAGCATGTTCTGTGCTGGACGTGATCTGTTTCACAGCAACAGATTTCTTCTTTCTTATTTCTGCAGTTCTATTTTCTTGAGTGAAAGGTGAAGATTCTGCTTCGTTTCCAATCATAACCACATTTTCCCCATTAGTACCTTTGTAAGAAGTATCCTCAGTTTTTTGTTTTGATATTTTTTCCCTTTCAGCCTGAGACAACATGCTTTCCCCTTCCTTAGTTTCCTCATTGGAGTGATCATCAAAAGATGAATAAGGTGCAGTTGAAGAAATGTCTCTAGCAGAATTATCAGCATGCTCTGTGCTCGACGTGACTTGTTTCACTGCAACAGGTTTCATTGCTCTTTTTTTCATTCTTGTACTGCCAAGTCTCCCAGTTTCCACAGCATTGTTGGCTTCTGACGTATTAGCTAAAACAACTGGTTCTTCTGAATGGACATGTGGTTCATCCTGGCACAGGTAGTCATGCTTTCCATACAATGGTGCTCCAGGAAGATTGGTCTCAGCCTTGTAATTGTCAGAGACAATATTTTCATGCCCAGATTGTGTGCTATCCTCCTTCAGATTAGCAAACACAGGGACAGCTTGCGGTAGAAACTCTTTCAGATTATTGGAGTCATGTTTCCTTGAAATCTTTGTCACGTTTAATCCAGTTTGAGTTCCTACTTCAGGAGCATCACTTTTACCTTTTGTACTTGCAGCATCAGATCTGCACACATCAGTGCCTACAAACAGCAGCAAAATCAGCAAGAAAGTTTGATTTGTTCTTCAGCATAGATTTAAAGAATGAAATAGGAGAAACTGTGCTACACAATATACTGTTACAAGCACTTGGGCTTACCTAGGGATGAAGAAGGTATTTTGCACCATACAGCAGCTTCTTGGACAGGTTCAGGTTGCTTTTGCACCTGAGAAACTTCAACTGGTCCCAAAAGTGTTGAATGCTGAATATTTTGTTCAGAAATCATTGCTGCATCAGATGCCATATTCAAATCATTAGCAATACAATCCATGTTTCCCTTAAAACTTACTTCTCCAACATCACTAACAAAGGAAGTCTCATTAGTGACAACTTGATCTCCTGTTAAATTTTTCTTCTTTTTCTTTTGGTTCTTCCTGCGGCTTTTACTGGCTGCCAAATGGATATGTTCAGGAAATTCAGTAAATAAATTATCTGAATTAGTGGCAGTAGTTTTGTGCTTGTCCTCCATAACAGTATTTTTCTGTTCATCCTCCGTAGTCTTCTCAGAGGTTCTAGCCATCTGGTTAAGAATCTCTTCACTAAAACCAGATAGAGAAGTTTTGTTTTCTTTTCGTTTCCTCTTTTTCTCTGCAGTAGGGTTGGATGTTGAAGCTTCTATAAATAAGCCATTGCAATGCACATTGTCATCAACAGTCATATCCCTTGTTTCAACACATCTTTCAGAGAGTTCTTCAGAACCTGTCCTCACATTGGTCTTAGTGCTTGGAACTTCCTGGTTGATGTACTGGATGCTTCCAGGTTGTGGCAAGGACGTATCAAGAAGAGATAAGTTTCTTGAAGGACTGGCATCTAGATGATGGTTTCTCTCATCTGAAGGAGTTTTTATGGTGCAAAGTAAGTCTGGTTGACTTTTAGCAGAATTGCTCAGCTTCAAACTAGAAGCATCAACAGAGAGAAACCAACCCTTCTTAACCCCTTCAAAAGCACTTTTAATGAACATAGAATCTGAAAGGTGATAATAGTAGCCTTTGCGCTTCACCTGCCCGGATCACACACCCTTGTCAACTTGTTATAAACACAATTAAAAGAACAAGCTTTTAAAACTAAACACTAGGGGCATACCTTTAAGGCGTGGATTTTTACCTCCCCAAAGTCAGGAAAGCAGTGTGGGTGTTCGCTCAATATCTTCTCTGTGGGCCAAAAACATTGAAATCCCAAAATATTACTGATCAATGAAGTGAAACACATTTAATAATGGTGGAAGTAAATATCCACTTTTTATTACTGGGAGTTACAGAACCCCCAAAGTGGTGTTATATGGGCACATGGGAGGCAAGTACATCAAAATCAATTATGATCCATTTAAACATTTCCATTATGCTTTTAAGGAGGCAACTAATTCTCCAAGAGAGAGGAGACACAGTTGGGTACGACATGCATGTCAAAAGAATTATGATCAGAAATCATAAACAGACAAAATAAAAAAAAATTGTAAATAGATAAAGAATGAGAAACTATAACAAAGACATTCTACTTCAGCCTTTTTCTTTTAAGGAGGCAACTAATTCTTTCGAGAAACTATAGATAAAGAATGATTAACCATACAAAAGGCATTCCACTTTGGCCTTTTTCTTTTAAGGAGGCAACTAATTCTTTTGAGTAACTATAGATAAAGAATGGGTAACTAATGGGCATACAGGAGGTGCTATTGCTGCTACTTGTCATGCTCCTCCCACTTTTTATTACTGGGAGTTACAGAACCCACATGGTGTTATATGGGCATACAGGAGGAAAGTACATCAAAATCAATTATGATCCATTTAAAAATTTCCATTACCCTTTTAAGGAGGCCTTTTTCTTTTAAGCATCTATTATAGCTGCAACCTAGTATAAATAGTCTTTTACGAGACTTTGAAGGAAGCTGTTTTATTCTATTTCAACTTTGAGGATTTCTTAAACCCTAATTCTAAGATTCCAATCTTACACTGTTTTCGCCTAATTTTTGCACTTGTTTTGCTGATCCTTCCTCCCATATTGCATCATTCACACTGTGATTTACAATGAGAAATCCACCTCTCATCTGCTCACTTTAAAAGAAGCATCAATGGCCATTGCCTTTTGTTTTTCAGTTAAGTAATAATGGCCTGGCCATTGCCTTTTTAGTTTTTTGGTTAAGAAAATGGGCACTGCTTTTCAAGTATTCTACTTGTGATCCAGCGAACACAGCTGCTAAGCCAGTGTCTGCTCAGCCTCAATAAATATCTCTCTACAGTTCACATATTCAACACAATGCAATGCATAAATTGTGAACAAATAGCTAGGAAACAAAATTATGAGGGCCCATTTGGTACCATTTTTCATTTTCAGGTTTCTATTTTTTTGTTCTCTTTATTTTGTAAAAGAAAACAGAAAATAGCCTTTGGCTGTTTGGTTTCATTTTCAAAAACTAAAAACAACCAAAAAGGTGTTTCTACAATTTCCATTTTGTTTGCATTCTCTACACATCCCATACCGTCCCTACCAATAATGATCACCATGGTTATGGCTTTGGGATTCCCAAAGCTCTCTGGAATAGCCAACCACCAGCAACCACTGCTGGTGGGCTCACCCATCACCAGACTCCAGTAAGTATGCCAATGGCAATAAGACAAGGAAGGAAGAAAAAAAATCAGAAATCAAATTGAAAACAACCAAAATCATATGTTTATGGGTTTTTTTTTTTCATGAAAACTAAAACTGAACACAAAAAAATGAAAACCAAAATGGAAAATTAAAAATTGAAAACTCTATTGAATGGGCACTAATGATTTAGTTACTTTTAGTTATTTATTTAATATTTCTTTCATCCAGTCAGAAAATGAAAAATTAGAAATGAAGAAATTCACAATAAAGTCAAGTGACTCCTATTGAAGATAAGATGTGTGAGACATGATTAAAATGATTTGATGATGTGAGGAGAATGCCAAAAGAAGCTTCTGTCTGAGAGTGGACAGAATGGAAGTGCAACAAATATTTAGCAACCAAGGTAGAAGATTACAAGAAAAACTTGGTGGGAGACTTTAAGCTATTATATGAGTTATTAGAGCCATATAGAAGATATGTGAATGTATAGAAATGATTATCCGAGCTAGGGTTCATGTAGTTGACAGCACCTAGTGGGATTAAGGTTTGATATGTTGTTGGTGGTGCCCAAGTAAGAGCAAAATCAAACCTTATAACACTTTTTCCTATAAAGCAAGTCCTCTTAACAAACAAGCAAGCAATGCAAGACTTGTCCACTTGACACAATATGAAAGTTAACAACACAATAATAAAAATTGAAGTTGGAACATGAAAAAAGAAAAAGAATTATGGTTTGTAAACATATATATTATAAAATGAAATAAGACTACCGTAGAAAACTAGCACTAAAAGATTATTTATGCTAGAGATATAATGGATATTAAATTCCAGCTCTTAGACTTTTGAGTATCTAATCTCAGCCATCCAATCTCATTAAAAATCAATGCTAGTCACATGACCTTTTCCAGAAAGAAAATAGAACATAATTGCTAACTAGAAAGACAGAAACTAAGGCAACATAATGTAGAACTAAAAGACACTTAAACTAAATAATCAAAGAACCTCACATTGATGTTCCTGGATCAAGCACAAAAAACATTGTAGCCCAGGTTGCATGATGTTTATTCAAAAGCAATCATTAATGTATTCTCAAAGGGTACTCATCACAAACTTCATAAAACAAAGTTAAGACCATTAGACCATTCAAGGTGCTGAAAAATATCAAGCTCAATTGCTTGTTCACTTGAGTTGCCACCTAATTCACAAATTAATTCAATCTTTAACGTGACTGACTTGTACCCATTTGAGTGGTTTGATGGAAAAATTGATGCAATTACCAATCCAGTTAATCAGTTTCCCGCAGTGCAGCAAGCCATTATCAAAGAAAAATTTTATGTTAAAGAAGCTAAATCAAGAAGAGGCAACCAATACATGCAGTTTTTAGCTAAACTGGTTGAGTAAACCAAAAAGTCAAAGCAACTGGTGGGAAAAAATGATGTGGAAATATATGCTTTCAGTTCCAATTAGATTGTTGTAGGAGCATAAGAAGTTCTTGATTATTTAGTTTAAGTGCTTTTTGTTTTACATTATTTTGTCTTAGTTTCAGCCTTTTTGGTCTGCAACTATATTCTAGTTTCTTCTTGAAAAGGTTATTGGACTAGCATATGTTTTTAACGAGTTTGGATGGCTGAAATTAGATGTGGTATTTAGAACTCAAGAGTTGGAATTTAATATCTACTATAAACCTAGTATAAATAGACTTTTTAGGACTAATTATAGGCTGTCTTAAAAAAATTTACGAACTAGGAAGTTTACACAGTTCTAGCTTCAATTCTACATGTTCTTAGGAAATCTTAAGTTTGGAAAATTTTCCATAACATGACTTTGATCGTAAATCCATCACTATCTTTAAATTCTGATTTGCACCTCCTATAGTCGCTACAAGTTAATAGCAAAACACCTCTAGGATGAACCAAAATCACAAAAATTGCAGAGTGATCTCAGTATATAGGGAAAGTAAGAATGAAGTGTTAGTGTGTCACAACAACACTTCCTATTAGCATCAATTTTAATTTTTTATCATGCTGTAATTCATAGCTTATTTTACTGCTTGGATTTACTAGTTATTGCCATAATTTCTAGAATAGTGTTGGCAGTTTGTTAGCCAAGGATTGCCACGTGTAAAGGGGCTCAAATATGACAAAATATATTGTTACACCTATTGGACAGGAGGGAATCACCTGTGGCAGTGACTATCCTACCGAGTATATCACCTTCCAAGTCTCTCTTGGAATGGTAACATTGATGAATAGCAAATTCTGAATTCCTCTCTACTATCTTTCTCTCCCTCTCTCTTCTAAATTCTTCTCGTTCTCTCTCTCTCTCTTTCTCTCTTCCTTCTCTTTGTTCTCCTCTGCAAACCGATTGCATCTTCCTAATTCCAACCAAATTAGGAGTGTGATCCTATTGTCACCTCTTGTCACGGCTGGTCCGAGACAATGATCGGCTTTCTAATTCCGATTGAATTAGAAAGCTTAAGAGCAGCACAAGAACAGAGAGGTAGAAGGGGGAAGGAGACATTAGAAGAGAGAGAGAGAGATAGTGAGAGAGAGAGTTTGTGAAAGAGAGATTTTGTATTCAATTCATTCATGATCCCCCAAGATAGCCTTTGGGAGAATATATACCCAACCATGGGAGGTAGGTCCGCTGCAGTAGATCCTACTCCCTCATTCGGTTACAACCAACCTTTTTGTCTTTTTCCTAGCCACTATGCGTGGGGCCTAGGGCTAACAACTTCTTAACAGAAAATGACAGCATGAAATCTAACAATTACAGCAGCAAAAAGAAATAACAGAAAGTTACAGCAATAAGGAAATTCAGAATAGGTAAATGGGATCCCTCTCGTGACAATACTCCCCCCCTAATAAATTTCTTGTCCTCAAGAAATCATGAGGAGGCTGGCAACTCTCGGGAATTGTTTGAGTAAGTCGGGCAAGTATTCCCATGAATTGTTCTCAGCCGTTCCTTCCTTCCATTTCACTAACACTTGCATGAGTGGGGCTCCCTAATTGTAGATTACCCTCCTATCTAATATGGCCTCTGGTTCTTCCCTTCTATTTTCTTCCCTAGGAAGGGAGGGTAGTGTTGCCTCCACCAACTCAGTTCCTACCATAGTTACCTAATACGCCCCTCCCTCCTGGGAACCACGTTCCAGTACACGCGCACTGGAACGCGGTGCGTTTGCGTCTTGGAACGCTTGGGGACGCGTCCCAGTTCCCCTGTAATGAAGACCCGGATCTTTGATGCCATTAATTTTGGCCTACACTCAAGCCCGCCATTAACCCTTCCTCAGACCCTCTCTCGCTCAAGCGCCCACTGCCCACCCGCTTTGCCCTTCTCCCTCTCTCGGTTCGCTCGTTGCCGGCTGCGGGCTGCTGTCTCTCGCTCTCACTCACTCCAACCTCCATGCCTTCGTCAGACGACTCGGACCGTCGCTGAGGTCACTGACTCGCTCGCCCTCCTCGGTCACTCGCCTCGCTCAATCGCTCTTCCTTGCTGCCTCTCTCTAGCTCCGTCGCTCGCCTGCGCCGCCTCGCCCTCGCCCCCCTGGCCCCCTCGCCCTCGATTGTCGCTCACCCTCGCCGGCTGTCGGCTCTCCCCTCGGTCTCTCGCTTGCTGCCTCTCTCGCTCCGTTGCACCAGCTGCTGGAGACTCCCAATTGCATCAACTGGTGGAGACAATAAAGCTTGGCCTCTCCAGTGAGTTGTGATTTCATTTTATTGGCTAAAGCTTTTTATTGGAAGTCCACGTCTCATTCTATTTTTTAAAATTTTATAATTTTATAATTATTATATTAATATTTATTTATTTTATATTTTTATTATTATTAATATATTTAAAAAACTAAGTAGCAAACCGAAGAAGCCTACCCCTCACGTGCCGCGTTCCGGAAAAAGTGACGTACCACATTCCTGTACCGCGTTCTGTGTACCGGACGTTCCGCGAACCAGGTAACTATGGTTCCTACTGCTTTCTTCAAGAGCGAGACGTGAAAAATTGGGTGAATTTGGGATTCTTTCGGAAGTTGCAATCTATGGGCCACCTTTCCCACCCTAGCCACGATAGTAAAGGGTCCAAAGTACTGGGGGCTGAGTTTTGATACTTGCCCTCATGTAATAGATTTGATGTGGGACTATTTCAGCCTCAAGTATACCTTCTCTCCCACTATAAACTCCCGATCACTCCTCTTCCAATCAGCTACTTACTTCATTCAATTTTGGGCGGATGCCAATTCCTGTTTCAGTTGTCGTAGTACCTCTCTCCTCTGCTGTAAGTATTCCTCAACTGCGGCTGCAGAGGTATGATTCCTTAAAGCCGGTAAGAGAGGTGGCTTATACCCAAAGAAAGCCTCGAAGGGTGACATTTTGAGGGAGGAGTGGTGGCTTGAATTATACCACCACTAGGCTAGAGTTAGCCACCTATGCCAGGTCTTGGTTTGTAGGATACATACACACCTTAAATAGGTTTCCAAACTCTGATTCACCCTCTCGGTTTGCCCATCCGATTGAGAGTGGTAAGCGGTGGACATATTCAGCTTAATCCCCAGTGCCTTCATGAGTTCTTGCCACAATAGGCTTGTAAAAATCTTATCACAGTCAAAGATTATCGTTTTAGGGACCCCATGTATGGCTATCACTTGATCCAAAAAAACCCGGGCCACTTCTTTGGCGGTGTAAGGATGGGCCAGCCCTATAAAGTGGGCAAACTTGGTTAGCCGGTCTACTACTACCAAGATGTTGTCCTTCCCTTTCAATCTTGGTAACCCTTCAATAAAATCCATTAAGACACTCGACCAAGCCTGTTCGGGAACTGGCAGAGGCTGCAATAGTCCTGGGTATGCGGTATTTTCATACTTGCATCTCTTACAAATGTCAAGCTAACACAAACTCCTTTACTTCTGTTCTTAACCTCGGCCAATGGAATAGCTGTTTTACCCGAAGGTATGTATTTTGAATCCCAGAATGTCCTCCCAATGGAGATTCGTGTAGGGCGTGCAAAATTTTCATCTTGAGGTCAACACAATCACCTATCACAATTCAGCCTTCATATCTTAGCAACCCATCCACCAATGTATACCCTTCCCATTCCTCTGATCCCACAACCACTCTTTCCAACACTTTCTTCACCTTCTCGTCACCCTCATAGCTTTGTATTGGCACCAATCTGGAATTACAGCAGTCATGGCTGCATTATTGCCTTCTTCATAACATCTTGATAGGGCATTGGCGGCCCTGTTTTCCTTGCCCTTCCGGTATTGGATTGAGTAGTCCAAACCCATCAGCTTAGCCATCCCCTTTTTCTATAGCTGGGTTTGAAGTTTCTGTTGTAGTAAGAACTTCAAACTTTCATGATCGGTTTTAATCACAAATCTACCTCCTTCTAAGTAATGTCTCCATCTATCTACTGCCATTAAAACAGCAATGAATTCCTTCTCATATATGCTGAGCCCTTGGTGTTTGGGGCTCAAAGCTTGGCTTAGGAAAGCCAACGACCTTCCATTTTGCACTAAGACTGCACCAATACCAATCCCACTTACATCTGTTTCTAGCACAAAAGGTTTAGTGAAATCTGGCAGTCCTAGTATCGGCACCTTGCTCATGGCTTCTTTCAGCTTCTCGAAGGCTTCCTCTGCCGCAATTCCCCAGCTGAATCCTCCTTTCTTAAGCAACTCGGTTAGAGATTTGCTAATGGCCCCATAGTTCTGCACAAACCGGCGATAATAACCGATTAACCCTAGAAATCCCCTTAGGGACCTCACCGAGGTCGGTTTTGGCCAAGACATCATAGCTTCTACCTTCTTTGGATCGGTGCTCACCCCTTCCTTTGAGATAATGTGCCCCAAATACTCTACCTGTCCTTGTCCAAATGCACACTTAGATTTCTTAATAAAGAGCTGGTTAGATCTGAGGATATCAAGGGTGATTTTAAGGTGAGTCAAGTGTTGATCAAAGGTAGGGCTATAGACAAGTATGTCATCAAAGAATACAAGTATAAATTTTCGAAGATATGGCTCAAAAATTCTGTTCATGAGGGATTGAAAAGTAGCTGGGGCATTGGTGAGCCCAAATGGCATCACCAAGAATTCAAAATGCCCATGGTGTGTCCTAAAAGCCGTTTTGTAGATGTCCTCGGGTTTCATCCTAATTTGATGATATCCCAAACGTAAATCTAGCTTAGAAAAGTATCAGGTATGGTGAAGCTCATCCAAGAGGTCCTCCACCAAGGGTATAGGGAATTTATCTTTGATAGTTATGGCATTAAGTTGACGGTAGTCCATACAAAATCGCCATGAACCATCTTTCTTTTTAACTAGTAGGACGGGAGAAGCGAAAGGACTTTGGCTAGGTCGAATGGTTGCTTGTTGAAGCATTTCTCTAACCATCTTTTCAATCTCATTCTTTTGGATTGGGGGATAACGATAGGACCTACTGTTGACTGGTTCTACATTGAGTTTTAAATGAATTGAATGGTCAAATAGTCTGGCTGGGGGCAGGGATTTAGGCTCAACAAATAGATCCTCATAACCAACCAGTAGTTTATTAATGATTTCCAAGTAGTGTACCTGGTCGGGACCCCCTTGGGGCGTGCTGACGGTAAGGCCGAACTCCCCCTGCATCATTGGATCCTCTACTCCTTCGATGGCCACCATTGAAAAGAAGTGTGCCAGCTGATTCCATCTTCCTTTAAATACCTTCTGTAGCCTTTTTCCAGGGATCATCTAGCAGGATCCGGTCTCCTTGTTACCCGATAATGTCATCCTCTTCCCCTCTTTCTCAAAAGATACCTCCATTTTGTTGAAATCAAAGTTGATGGGGCTTACCCCCTTCATCCAATCTACACCCAGAAACACATCACATCCCCCCAATTGTAGCAATCTCAAATCTACTTCGAATTTTTCTCCCTACATCTTCCAACAGAACCCATTGCAAGATGACCTGCTCAACACCTTTTGGCCATTGGCCACCGTCACACTCAAAGGAGGTCCCGAGAGTGGACACTTCATTCGCTTGGTCGTGCTTTCATTGAGAAAGCTATGGGTACTCCCACTGTCGATTAGGATCATGAGATTGCCTTCTGGGGCTTGTCCTTCCACCTTAATGATTTTGTTGTTAGCTACTCCCTTCAAAGCATGAATGGAAATCTCACCATTATCTTCTTCTTCCATGATCTCACAACCCTCTTCCTCTGTTGCTCCTTCTTCCTTTTCTTCATTCCCTTCCAATAGAAGAATCTGCCTTCTGCACTAGTGCCCAACGTGGTACTTATCCCTGCAGCGGAAGCAGAGGCCAGCTAACCTCCTCTGCTCCCTTAATTGATCCCCAAATGGTACCGAGCCCGAGCCCGTTCCACCCCTACTCCCACTGTTAACCTTTGTTGGATCTTTGCCATACCCCTTACCTCCCACATTAGAGGCTCCTATCACCATTCCCCTTGTTTGTTGCCTCTGTTTTTTGAGTAAAGCCTCCACTACCAGCTCTTGTAGACGAGCACTCTCTGCTACTTGTTCTACCGTGCGAGGTCTCAACACCTTAACCATTGGTCTCAGCTCCTCGTTAAGCCCGCTTAAGTAACTAGACACGAAGTAGGTTTCTGATAGATGCGGGTTGTGCTGGATCATGAGTGATCTTAATTCCTCAAAGCTCACCTGATAGGATTCCACACTCCTAGTCTGTTTAAGTTTGTTGAACTCTTCTATGATATCCACCATACTCCTTTCCCCAAACCTTTCACACAACTTCTCCAAGAATTTGGCCCAAGCACAGTCCCTTCTCCGCCTTATGCATCCTTGATACCAAACGTCAACTACCTCATTGAAGTAAGCTGATGCCAGTGGCACCCTCTGCTCGTCGGGGATGTTATACCAATCGAACATTCTCTCACATTTTCGTAGCCACCATCTGGGATTCGCTCCGTCGAATGTGGGAATGTCTACCCGAGGCATGGGAAATCCAGGTGGGTGGATATTACCCAGACCATTCCCTCCCTTGGGGAGTAACCCTTCCAGCTCATTCTCGGGTTCACCCTCAATTCCCACAGCGTCTTGTCTATCAGCCCCTCGATTTCCTTGAAGAATTAGTTACATTCTCTCCCTAGGAGGAAATTCGGGAGAAATACTTACTTAGTTCTGTCGTCCAAACATTAACATAAACTGCTGCATTTGAGCAGCCAGATCCTCTTGCACCCGCATTATGGAGCCTTCAAGCCTTCATTCCAGTCCTTCCATGGAACTTTCCACCTTCCGATCCATTGCCGCAATCGCTTCGTGACTCCGATTAGCTTCTAACTCCAATTGTTCCATCCGGTTATTGGTGTCGGCTAACGTCGAGCTAAACTGTTGCACCTGCATCTCCAAGGCCTTCATTCGAGTTCCCTCCGCCATTGACTTAATCCTAGCCCAGCCGAGGATGGTGGCTCTGATACCAAATTGTCACGATTGGTCCAAGACAATGATCGGCTTTCTAATTCCGATTGAATTAGAAAGCTTAAGAGCAACACAAGAACAGAGAGGTAGAAGGGGGAAGGAGACGTTAGAAGAAAGAGAGAGATAGTGAGAGAGAGAGAGAGAGAGTTTGTGAAAGAGAGATTCTGTATTCAATTCATTCATGATCCCCCAAGATAGCCTTTGGGAGAATATACACCCAGCCGTGTGAGGTAGGTCCGCTGCAGTAGATCCTACTCCCTCATTCGGTTATAACCAACCTTTTTATCTTTTTCCTAGCCACTATGTGTGGGGCCTAGGGCTAACAACTTCTTAACAGAAAATGACAGCATGAAATCTAACAATTACAGCAACAAAAAGAAATAACAGAAAGTTACAACAATAAGGAAATTCAGAATAGGTAAATGGGATCCCTCTCGTGACACCTCTCTACCGTGACAGTGTGTATATTTTGGGATTGACTTTTCACCTACATATAATTGTTGAATAATCATGTGTAAGAGTCTCACACTCTCACCGGTGTCCATTTGAAAAGGAATGAACATAAATCATGTCCCTTCAAAGGGTTACACCCATTCACTGGTGACCAATCAAAAGGGATACATACTAAAATGTGTCCCTTCAATTAGGTACTTGAAATCATTTATTTATTTTCTTTTATTCATTTATCATTTGATAATACAAACCACATACAACAATCCCTAATAAGTTTGCATTATTAAACAATTATGGGTCTATACATACAAGAAGGTATATTTCAAACCTTCAATTAGTCTAACCACACCAAAGTTCTACCAAAATCATTGGTAATATATCTCAAATTATGATTACAGTATCTTAAAACCAAAGTGCCACACATATGACCTAAACATGTATACTGAGAGGCTCACTGAAATTAATCACACTATTGTGACCATATGTTTCCTTTTGGTTTATGACAAATGTTACATTCTAACTTTTATTAGAATGAGCACCACTTTTACATGCTTCTATTAAGACAATAAATAAATCTTTGAACTCATTGAAAGCATATTGTTTATTCTCCAATTTTTCATGACATTTAGCATTGAAATTTTGTTAACCATTCCAATGCTTCAACCACTTGCAGTAACTTGTTATTATCCATTAAATATTAAATTAATTGAAATTAATAAGATTGGATTCCCTTTACTAGTGGTCACTCAAGATTCAAGAATGATTTTAAACTAGGGATGGCAATGGCAATCGGCACTAGTGGATACCCACAAAACCCACCCCAAGGGTATTAAAAATCCATATCAGGCGGGTTTGGGGACCAAAAGTAAAACCCGAATCGGGGACAGGTCGGGGGGAGGATATAGGGTCCCCAACCTAAATATATTTAAATTAACAATTTTTTCCCCTGGTTGCATTCACTCTACTTCACAAGAAAAACATTCTGTAGAAGCGAGAATGCCTGCAACAGATTTTCAGCATTAACATTCATAAAAAATAGAGGTTGAATACTCCTCAAGATAAAGCTATCAACTACACTCCAAATAAATGGCACAACATATTTTAAGACACTATGGATGTGAGAAAAGAAGGAAAAAGGAAAGGGATTAAGCAAATTGGCTCTTCAAGCAACCAAATTACTGGATATTAGACACAAGAAATTCCAAGCAATGAGCACAAACTTATTGGTTGTACTTTTTTTGTGGTGAAAACTTTGATATGTTTTGATATATTTTTGTTTAGATTTTTTTTCTTTTCCTTGTAATGAATGACTGAAATTAAAAGGCAGCATAATTAGGAAATTATTTAAACTATGGAAAATAATTTTGTATGAAAATTACCCTGTACAAGTACCCATCATTATCCAACAAGCGTGTGCAGTCAAATAAAATGCCCCAAGGGGGGGCAGGGAGGGGTCCCTAGTCCAAATCCTACCAATTGCCATTCCTATTTTTAAACCCCTTATGATGTTCTTCTAAGAAAATCTATTGCAAGACCTTAAGTTAAAGAATTAATCAAATTACTGCAAGACCAAACATATGCATGGTAATCATTCATCAGCCAATAATTGTCCGATATACTCATGTCTCAAAGAAAAATGTCTAGATTTACCATTATAATTTTGCTTGGAGCCCTAGACATGGTTGCTTCAGTACAATGCCACAGCATAAAGAAATGAGTGAGATTGACTAAGGCCACAACTCAAGGATGGGAATTTAATCCCCACTGAGCTATGGGGTGGGGCACGAGACATTGGGATCAAGGGCGGGGTGAGCAAAACTTTGCCCTGCCCTTGCCCTGTACATATTCATCAGTCACCAATTAAAAGATATATGAACTAAGAGGGTGTTTGGTTTAG
The DNA here is from genome assembly GCF_014633365.1 of Diospyros lotus. NCBI lineage: Eukaryota > Viridiplantae > Streptophyta > Magnoliopsida > Ericales > Ebenaceae > Diospyros > Diospyros lotus. Next base: position 7,058,304 of record NC_068340.1, read on the forward strand.
CGGTTTGACCACTTATAAGCTATCAGTGAAGCTTAGACGATGTATAACTTATTTAGTTACACGTTTGTTAAAAATTAAATAATTTAAACACTAGTGAGCTTAAACGCTATTTAATAGCGTTTTAGAAAAGCTCCCCCCCCCCCCCCCCCAAATCTTTTCTCAAAACATTGATCGTACCTTATTTAGTTGACTAAGTGTTTTACAATTTTACCCTCCAACAACTATCATATTTTCAACCTTATCCCTCCCCTTCATCCCTCTGCATTCTCTCTTTCGTCGCCTCCTTCAGATCCTTTGTCATCGTCACCGCCTACCATCTCCCGCCTCCAACCCCATTGCCGTCACAACCACCGCCTCTAGCTCCTCCATCATGGCAGTCGCTCGCCTACTCCAGCTCCTCCATCACCGCTCCAACTTCTAGCAAATTCATATATTTTTAACAATTGTATTAATATATTTTTTAATAATTGTATATAATTTATCAACATATAATTGTAATAATTTTATCAGTTGGATATCAATTTATAATTTATTTTTATTAAAATTTAGTATTTTTATGAATTTTATTTGTATTATTGAACATGTCCATTTTAATCTTTTTAGTAAGTTCTAATAACTTAACAATTTTTTCAAACCAAACATATAACTATATAAATGACAGCTTAAAACATATTTATCTAAATACGTTATCAACTTAAAACACTAACCAGCTTTAAAGCGTTACACGGCTTTTAAGTAGAAAGCCTTAAAAGCCATCTTAAAAAAGGGTATGCCAAACACCCTCTAAAACGTGTCTCTTCAATTAAATCCCTGAAATAATTAAATTATTTCCTTCCTGTATTCCTTAATCGTTCAATGACACAACTATGAACTATATACAAAACCCATCACATGTCAATAAGGTATCGACCAAACCAACAGAGAACAAAAAGAAGGAACTGATAAAGCAGAACGCAAGCAATCACCAGTGAAGCATAAAGTTGCATGATATCCAATGAAAGAACCTAAAGCACGCAAAATATAGATAGGGAGCCCGAAACAGATACTTTTGAGGTCGGAGACGGTGTCGGTGCCGGATACGATCATGGCGAGATGGGTGTCGAGGTTGGTATCGACGAAGAGCGTGTTGATTTCGTGGGTTGATCTTGCCAGTGCATTGTCGGAATCGGAATCTGGCATCGCCATTGAAAGAGAGGGTTTTGTTGGGACTTCCCAGCCGCGTCGCTGCCGCCTGCTCGTGTGCTGAGAAGTGAGTTTTGTTGAATCCTCAAGACAGGCGCGCCCTTTTAAACTGGAGGGTTTCGCCCTTTTTTTAAATATAATTTAATTACTTAAATTCTTTTTTTTAAATGTCCAAATTTAATTTTTTGTTATTCTTATAATCAATTTAAAATATCATTTCAAAGTCAAAGAAAGATTATTAATTAGTAATTAGTGATTAATACATTTAAACGATAGTGATTATGAGTCTTCCTTAATAGAAAAATAATATTAATGCCTTTGAGAAAACAAGATTGAATGACCTAGAGATAGATAAAAAATATTATTTAAAAAATATAATAATAATAAAATAAAAATAAAAGGAATGTGTTGGTATATTGTATTTTAAAGAGAGTGCAATGTTAAACGACAAAAGAGAAAGTATAGGGACGATTTTTGTCAAGATTGATCATCGAGATCTATTTTAATCTGAATACTTATAAAAAAAAATTAATACTCTCGATATAGTTTTTGATAGTTAAATTAGTAAAACAAATGAACAATAAATATATAATGTGTAATGAATATTGTGAGTTTGTTAATTTTTTTGTGGAAATCCCAACCTTTATATAGAAAAAAATGAATTGAGATTTTCAAAATTATCTCCAAAGTTTTCAAACTTGGATATCTTGAGTTGGCCGAGTGACTAGAAAATTTAAAGGTTATCATCAAGGTTTCCTAAACTAAGATATCTTAGATTAACAATAAATTTGTCAAGTCGAAATTATCTTAAAGACTTTTGAGGTTAGTTTATCTCGAGCCATGTCAATAATAGTCAAGTTCTCTATGATTAGAATTAGAAATTAAATTAATTATGTCAAAAGATGAGTCTTTTTGTTTTTTATAATTAATTTTTTTTTAATAATAACATAATATTCTTATTTAATTTCAATTACGAATGTCGTCTACCTATAAAATGTTGTTAAAATATGAACAAGATAATATGTGTATTGAACTAAATGATAAGATGACAAATTATTCAAGATATCAAAAACTAAATAACAATGCATAAAAACTAATCAAAAAATTAAATAACCAAAAATTTAAGTCTAACCATTAATATTTTTTGCCACCTCATATCACATATCAACTTGTCACACCATATTTTAATAACATTTAATAGTATTGTAGCAAAGTCTTCGAATAACCTTCATAATGGTAGCTTCCCCAGAGGCTCATGCCTGTGGATAAGTCTTCGTGGGCATCTGAAGACCTAGTTGTAGCCTTTTAGGGCTGAGCAAGCCCAAAGGCCTAGCTACCCTCACACTTTTTGGAGATATGCTCCCACCTAACTCTTCCTTGAAGACTTGGCCGACCCCTGTTTGGGGCTTCCCACATCCAAATACCACTTTTCGGGCATTATTCTAACCTTTTGATCCTAAGCTAGGGCACCCAAAGACCTAATGCTCACACTCGAAGAGTCTTTCCAGATATCTTCGTGCATGCGTGCCACATGTCTCAATCCTTTAATGAATATGAATAGCTCTTTAAACCCATGTCTTCGAAAAGTAAGACCAAGGCCTAACTCGAAGACATGCCTATTGGTAGCACCCTCCTCTAAAGGACCTAGTTCTTTCTGAGGGCCACATGTGCACAAGCTGATCCTTGATCCCTTTTCTGAAGGGTCACAACCCTTCTAAAGACTAACATCCAATTCAACATGTTACACTTACATCATTATTAGACCTATTAACATGGTTGACTTAAACATTGAAAGACCCATGTGAAAGAGATTTTTGTGTGTCTTCTAATTGTCCTTGTCTTGTAAGCAACCCCGAAAACTCAAAAGACCATCCGAAAGTTACCTCCTAGAGACTCAAAGCTCTCCCAAAGTCGAAAACTTAGCCAATAATAGGACCCTTAGGCAACATCTATAGCTAAAGACCCTTCGAATCATGTTATCTCCATAGACCTTGTAGGCCCTATTGCCTTTGAAGACACCTTTCAGGATTTTCATCCACCAAGATTGAAGACCTTTCAGGCCTCTTCCTTCTCGAGGATTTCTTCAAGTCAATTCTATAGAAGATTTCCTGAGGCCTCGCTCACCTGCTCCGTCATTGCCAGGCCCTATCAAGCATTTCTTGAGCTTTTCATAAACAAACAAGTTTTAATTATTGTATTACGATAACAATAAATAGAGATGCCAAACAATTTATAATTGAAACTAAATAGAAAAATAATGCTACTATTAAAAGAAAATTAAAAATTTGATCTAAAATTAAAAATTCAAGTAAAAATCTAATTTTATTTTTTTAAATAATTAACCCCTAATAAAATTGCATTCCAATCCGAACACCCTTTAACTCTCATCCCAATCCAAATTTCAAAACTTTGGTTTTTCAAAATCCTGAAAATAAAAAATGAAATGGTACTTGAACCAAAAAAGTATTATTTTAAATAATTGCACATATGGTTCCACAAAAGTACTCATTTCATAGAAAAAAGGCTAAATGGTTGCCTGGAGTCAAGTTAACGATGAACATTTGAAGTTGGATTGATGAAAGTAATGACTAGTTGGATTGATGAAGCTTCAAAATCAAAATGGCATTCAAGTATCATGGTCACGGGGAATAGGATATATAGGGATTAATTTCTTATTATCTATTGACTAACATAATAACAAATTCAATTGAACACAGAAAGTGGAACAAATATAAAACATTCTCCATATTTGCGGAGGCCTAGATTCTCTGAAACCCTAAAATCTGATTGCAGAGAATCGCTAGGGCAAATCATATGAACAAAAAAGTAAAATGTAAGTCAAAAGAATGGTTAAAGGACTTATATCTATGATACATCTACCGTTTGTGAATAATGGAGTTTGTGTGCTTCAGATAGCGTATGATCACTGGCTGTTACAAGATTGTTCCGAGAATCCATATATGCACAAGCAGACAATAGGCAATTACCCCTAGCCGCGCTCTAGGACGACTCATCAGAGCTCGACCGCTAGATACCCTGAAGAAAAAAGGAAATGAAGTGTCAAATTGCTAGATGTACCTTTAATTAAGACATCTCTAGTCTTCTAGCGTACATAAGTTCACATCAGGCTTAATCAAGCTCTCACCATGAACAATGGAAATAGAGGACGTTAATAGCAAAAGATGTCAACAAATGCATAATTCTAAGTCATAGGAATCCTAATTTTGAAATTGGCATTCAATCTTCTCAGACAAATTTTTTATAGCATCTTACCAAAGTCCATCAATTCGATCTGCAATCATCTTCCCTTTCAAGGGAACGAGGCCAGACGTGTTAAGAGACTTGAATACATGACCTGCAAAATAGGAGTATTTAAGTTGCAATGAAATTACTTCCTAGGAAACCAGCAACCCACAGATATCATACCTTTATCTTCATCAGTTTCCTCGTTTGTGATCAAATGGTCAGATTCTGAATCCATGTTGATAGCAAGATGATCATTTGATCCCTTGCGCAATGTTCTCACATGGGCAGCAGAAGGGAGAGGAGGAGTTGCTTTCTTTCCAAGGGGCCCCTGCACAAACATTGTGATGCAAACACAGCTTATTGATGCAGTTTCTTTTATTGTGGAATGTAAAAGGGAAGTTGCCATAAGTTATGTACAGATGTTGAAAAGCAATTAATATCATGATGTAGTAATAATTGCCAGCTAGTTAGTGCCACTTTGCTTAACCCCCAATATAAATTACCCTGAACACCTTGCTAATTTTGGAGCTCTGACTTTTAACTTCATAAATCAAAACTTGCAACTTTGCTGGTTGCATGTGCAACCACATCAATCAAAGTGAAATTGTGAATTATGCGTATGTAAGCTACTTTCCCCACCTCTCTGTCTCTAATTGTTGGGGAATACTATCAGATTCAGAGCACTGATTGTTGCTCCTCCTATGCACTGAGACAGACATGCTCAGGAGCAGAATGATATGATCTGGTAATTTATTTTCTTAGATTGACTTTTGAATTCCCTCTTGTGGACCAGTGTCCAACTACATAGTCAAATTCAACACTTGAATCTGTCACATTCCTAAGGGTAGGGTAGTCCACAAAAAATTTCTGTAAGCTGCTAGGAGTTGTACCTAGGCAGTTATTAGCATCTCCTGGTGTACATTCCAGAAGATTAGAAGCAGCCAAACGGTTATAAATGTACTGTGGCCTTAGCCACCAAGCATGCATGAAAAGAATCTGATTTGATCTCTCTCTCTCTCTTCTCCAAATTCCCTCAGGAATCTCTCATCAGAATCCTAAAATATCCCTTGTCAGCTCTGAGATGCTGACAACTGGTATTAGAGCCAGGTGGTTAGCGGCGGTTAGCAGCCCAAGGCAGAATTCTGGGTGAGCAAATTGGACACCATTCCAATTGAAAATATCAACCGATTGATTTGGGAAGGATTCCGACTGACGAAGGCGGGTAGAACCAAAGGCGGTGAAGCCAGTAGTCTGGGTGAACGAATTGAGCAACAACCTGATCAGAAATATCAACCAATCAAGCTGGGAGGGATTTTGACTAATGAAGGTGGGTAGAACTGAAGGCGGTGAATCCAGCAGTCCGGGTGAACGAGTTGAACACCAACTGATCAGACATATCGACCAATCGAGTTGGCCAGGAGTCCATCCAACGAAGGAGGATACAGGGTGAGCAACCGAGAGGAGGATGGTGGAAGGCACATGGATGAAACAGTTGGAGTCAAGGTTGGATGCCTTGGAATTGAGCCTCCGACATAACCATGAGCAAGTAGACGAGAGGCTAGAGACGGTCGAAGCTGGAATCCGACACACCCAGGAGGAAGTCGGCCACATCCGAGCAGATGTGTCAATGATGGAGAGGAACATCCAGGAAGAATTTTCGGGGTTGAGCCAATAGCTGAATGCTGCCCTCGCTATGCTTTCCCAACAGCCTAACGCAAGCCTGCCAATAGATTTCCCTCCATGAGCCACGGCAGCACCCATCTTTCTTAGACTGAGAGGTCGGCCAAAAGTGGATGAACGAACGAAGTTTGCTACCGAAGGGTCTCTTAGGGGACCCTTGGCGAACCAAAATAATCCCCCTACACCAAGACTCAAAATTCTGATGTTCGAAGGGGATAAACCCCAGTGGTGGATTAGATGATGTGAACGTTTTTTTTTTTTTACTACTACCAAATAGCAAAAGGGAATAAGGTAAACATGGCAGTTGCCTATCTGAATGATGTGGCAGATTCATGGTTTCAAAGGTGGAGGCCAGAGTTTGTAAAGGAATTTTGTGCTCATTTCAGGGAACGAAACCTAACTGATATTGTGTGTTTAGTTGTATATAGAGATGATAGTTATGTATATATATTACACCTAGGGTTAGCTTTATGTCAGGACTCGTGGCTCATGGTCCGTTTAGTATTTATATATATAGGTGTACAATCTATTAGTTTAATACACACAAAAAACTCTCTCTAGCTAGGGTTTCTCTTTAAGCTTGACATGGCATTAGAGCCAAAATACAAATCCTAGTTCCAGAAGTCGTTGTTCGAGTCACCAACGACCGTCGCCACCTACCACACCGTCGCACCCACTTCTCGCTGTTGCAAGAGCCTAAGAAAACGAAGGGTTTCTCGTAGATCTGAACCGTTGGCCTCCTTTCTGGCCATTGATTGCTCGCGCCACCGCCGCCATTGCATCCATCAGCCTCAAATCAGCCCACCCCCAGAGCGCCGCTGCCGTAGCAACCTCCATGCGTTGCCCATTAGAACTGCGAGCCGAGACGTTTTTGCTCCAATCTCTCTCTCTGGTGCTCCGATTGCGACGTCGTCAACACCGTTGGACTCGTCTCCCTCAATCCATCTTGATCCCGGTGGTTTCGTTGCCATCCACTGCCCGTCATCGTCCACTTTCGTTAGTGCTCCAGCAAGCCTTTGCCGCTCCACTTTTTGAGTTGTTTTGGATCATCCAGTCTTTCTTTTTGGCTTATTATAACCCCCTTTTGTCTTAGATCTTTTTGATCTTGTAGGGCTCCCTTTAATCCAACATGTCAAGAACTAGTAAATTCGGCTCCTTCTCCAATATCCTGTCTCCCTCTCCAGCTATCGCTACTGAGAAGTTAATGGGCAATTTCAATTATATCTCTTGGTCTAAGGTTGTTGAACTGTGGTGTATGGGTCAAGGTTTAAAGGATCATCTAACTATCAGGTTTGAGGATGTGACCACAGACAAAACTGAGTGGATGAAAGCTAATGCTCTGTTGTGCAATCTCCTATGGTAGTTGGTTGATCATTCTCTTCACCCAATCTATACCAACTATACCACTTGCTATGAATTGTGGACTCAAGCCAAGACTCTCTATACAAATGACATCCAATGCTTGTATTCAGTGGTGTCTAATCTGATTAATTTAAGACAATAGGGTTTGACTCTTCTCGATTTTCTCCGTTAGATGGCTTCTATTAAGGTTGAGTATAACTCCCTTTTACTTGCTGGTAAGACTGCTACAGAGGATCTTGCCCAAAGAGATAAGTTCTTCATGGTTTGTACTCAAACCCTATTGGTCTTGAGCTTGCTCCTCTTCGTGACTAGATCCTTGCCAGTCCCACTGTCCCTATGATGGATGACGTGTATTCCCGTCTTCTCCGGGTTTCATCTGTTCCTACAGTGACTGCCTCTTCCACAAATGATAATTCAGTCATGGTTTCGTAGGTTCAGAGTAGTGGAGAACAGAGAGGAGATCGTGGTGGTAATCGGGATAAACGCCGCAGGTGTAACTACTAGTACAAGTGGGGGCATACTAAGGAACGGTGTTATAAGTTGCATGGCCGCCCTTCTGGTGCTAATGCTACTCATGTTGATGGTTCTTGATCTGAGTCTTTTGATGGACATCCATCGAACTCTTTACTTCTCACTGGGGCTGACTATGAAAAGTATCTCAAGTATAAGACATCTCAACAGTCCTCATCCACAGTTGCCTCTATCACCCACTCCGGTGACTCCATTGCCTGTCTCGCTCGATCATCCTCTTTAGGACCATGGGTCCTAGACTCCGGTGCTTCTAACCATATATCTGATAACTCCCATATGTTCTCTCATTTTACTAGTTCTGTTTCTTTACCTTCTGTAACTTTAGCCAATGGTTCCAAAGCAGTTGCAAAAGTTGTTGGCGCTGCCAAACCCTTACCTTCTTTGCCTTTATCTTCCTCATTATCCTTTTAATCTTGTTTTTGTGAGTAAACTTACACGTGCCTTAAATTGTTCTATCACCTTTGATGACAATTCTGTTACTATCCAAGATCGTGGTACGAGACAAATGATTGGCGTTAGACGTGAGTTGCAGGGGCTCTATCACCTCAACCTTCCTGCTTCTCCTGTTGCTTGCTCGGTGATTGACTCTCTTACTCCTCTCCACAACCGTTTGGGACATCCTAGTTTGGCCAAGTTTCAAAAGATGGTCCCCAATTTGTTTAGTTTGTCGTTTTTTTATTGTGAGTCTTGTCAACTTGGGAAACAATCTAGAACTTCTTTTCCAAAGCGTGTCAATAATCGGATTGTGTCCCTATTTGCTTTAGTTCATTCCGATGTCTGGGGTCCTAGTTGCGTCGTCTCTGTTTTGGTTTTTCAATATTTTATAACGTTCATCGACAACTATTCTCATTGCACTTGGTTATATTTAATAAAAAATCATTTTCCGCTTTTCTCAATCTTTTTGTGTTGAAATCAAAATGCAATTTCATACACATGTTCAAGTATTACACAGTGACAATGCCCTTGAATATTTTTTTGCCCCCTTTACTACATTTATGTCTTCTCAGGGGATCTTACACCATTCGTCTTGTGCCTATACACCACAACAAAATGGGGTTGTTCAGCGTAAAAATGGACATTTGATTGAAACTGCTCACACCCTTCTTTTACACCATCATGTTCCCTTGCGTTTTTGGGTTGATGTTGTCCTTACTGCTTGCTATCTCATTAACAAGATGCCTTCCCCTGTTCTTTAGCACAAAATTCCTCTCTCTCTCTCTCTCTTGTTTCCTGATCAACCATTATATGTTATTCCTCCCCATGTCTTTGGTTGCACCTGCTTTGTCCATACCATGTCTCTTGGTCAGGATAAATTGTCTGCTCGGTCCATTAAGTGCATTTTTCTTGGTTACTCCTGAATTCAAAAGGGTTATAAGTGTTACTGTCCTAACACCAGACACTATTTTCTTTCTGCTGATGTTACATTCTTTGAGTCGTCTCTTTTCTACTCCTCGCCCCATTCCGAGTGTCATCCCATTTCCAAGGCCATTCCTATTCCATATAGTCCTCCTGTTCCTGTTATCCCTATTCCCTCTTCTACCCCATTACAAGTTTATCATTAGCGTTCTCAACCTCGATCTAATTTTGGTCTTGACGTTGTTATTAAGCATTCTCCAACATCTCTTATTACACCGACGACTCCTGTTGCCTCACATCTTCTCCAATGTCTCCACCTGTCGTGACCCTACCTCCTGAGGATCAGTTTCCCATTGCCATTCGAAAAGGTACCCGTTCTACTCGCAATCCTCATCCCATTTATAATTTTCTTAGTTACCACTGTATGTCTTCCCCTTTTTGTGCTTTTGTTTCTTCCTTATCCTCTATTTCTGTTCCCAAGATCGTTAGTGAGGCCCCTTTCTGATCCGGGGTGGCGACAAGCAATGGTAGATGAGATGAATGCTTTGCATTCCAATGGTACTTGAGATTTGGTTCCATTACCCCTAGGGAAATCTCTTGTCGGTTGTCGGCGGATTTATATTGTCAAGGTTGGTCCTGATGGGTAGGTTGATCGGCTTAAGGCCCATTTGGTTGCCAAGGGGTATAACCAGGTTTATGGTCTCGACTATGGTGACACTTTTTCCCCTATGGCTAAAATGTCCTTTGTGTGTTTGTTTATCTCTATCGCTGCTATACACCACTAGCCATTGTATTAGCTGGACATTAAGAATGCATTTTTACATGGTGAGCTTCAGGAGGAGATTTATATGAAGCAACCTCCTGGGTTTGTTGCTCAGAGGGAGTCTAGTTTGGTTTGTAAACTCCATTGCTCACTATATGGGTTGAAATAGTCTCCACGAGCTTGATTTGGTCGCTTCAATGTTGTTATTCAGGAATTTGACATGACTCATAGTGAGTCTGATCATTCGATTTTCTATAAGCACACATCATAGGGGAGGTGTATATTCTTGGTTGTCTATGTGGATGATATTGTTATTACAGGCAATGATCAAGATAGTATTGTTCAACTAAAAAAACATATTTTTCATCATTTTCAAACTAAGGACTTGGGATTACTTAAGTACTTTCTTGGCATAGAAGTTGCTCAGTCAGTTCTAGTGTAGTTATCTCTCAACAAAAGTATGTGTTAGACATTCTGGAATAAATCGGGATGCTTGATTGTAAACCTATAGATTCTCCTATGGGCCCTAATGTAAAGCTTTTACTAGGATAGGGGGAGCCTCTTGCAGATACTGAGAAATACCGTAGGCTGGTTGGAAAACTTAATTATTTTACTATCACTTGGCCTACCATTTCTTTCTCAGTCAGTTTTTACAATCTCCTTGTGATACCTACTGAGATGCGGTTGTCCGGATTCTCAAGTATATTAAGGGAGCTCCAAGTAGAGGACTATTGTATGAGGACGGAGGTCATACTCAGGTAGTCGAATATTCTGACGTTGATTGGATAAGTTCTCCATCTGATAGACGATCTACTTCAAGATAATGTGTTCTAGTTGGGGGAAACTTGGTATCTTGGAAAAGTAAAAAGCAAGATGTTGTTGCAAGGTCGAGTGCAGAAGCAAAATATCGTGCTATGGCCTTGGCAACGTGTGAATTTATCTGGTTAAAACAATTGCTTCAGGAGCTCAAGTTTGTAGAGATATCACAGATGAGGTTAATTTGTGATAATCAAGTTGCGTTACATATTGCCTCCAATCCAGTCTTTCATGAGAGGACCAAACATATCGAGATAGATTATCACTTCATCCGAGAGAAGATTTTATCTGACTATAGTACCACAGATTTTGTCAATTCAAATTACCAGTTAACAGATGTCTTTACTAAATCTCTCAGGGGTCTCGAATTGGGTATATTTGTAACAAACTTAGTGTATATGACATATATGCCCCAACTTGAGGGGGAGTGTTGAGTTGTATATAGAGATGATAATTATGTTTGTATATTACACCTAGGGTTAGCTTCATGTCAGGGCCCGTGACCCATGGCATGTTTAATATTTGTATATATAGGTGTACAGTCTATTAGTTTAATACACAAAAAAATATTATCTCTAGCTAGGGTTTCTCTTTAAGCTTGACATTGTCAAAGAATTTAACAAACTGGAGCAAGAAGGAACGGTGGAAGAGTATCTAGTAACGTTAGAGGAGCTCACCCGACATTGGATGAGCATTACTTTGTATCTAGCAACGTTTGATGAGCATTACTTCATGTCTAGCTTCATCAGTGGACTGAGATCGATACTTACAGCAGAGACAAGAAGCATTATAGGTGATCAAGAGAGAATTGGTTGTGGCCCAGGAACAGGATGAAATAGCTTGTAGATAAGAAAAGAAGTGAGAAAAGCTTTGAGGTGGGCGACATGGTTTACTTGAAGGTTAAGAGGTTCCAGCAATAGCTATTGGTTGGACATCCTCACACCAAGTTGACCCCGAAATACTGCGGGCCCTTTCCGGTGGCTGCCAAGGTGGGAAAGGTAGCCTACAAATTGCAACTACCTGAAGAAGTAGGGATCCATCCCTCTGGAATCTCTCATCAAAATCCTAAAATACCTCTTGTCAACTTTGAGACATGGAAAAAATCCTTCAGTTGTTAATGAAAATTCAAGAAGGAAGTGCTTGAATTAATTGTAAAGAAAAATTCATAGCCCCTCGCATGCAAGAGAAAGAAATATCATTTTTCCTTCGAACTTTTTTTTAAAAAGAAATTCAAATAGATTCCTAAATAATAGCAGCATCTAAACTTCAGGATATTGTACAACAATATATGCAAGTGTTCCTAACGCATCCAAGTAACTGAAAGTAACTTTTCGAAACATATATTGTCTCCAAGTTTAAGGGTTAAAGAAGATTCAGTGTTATGATAGACATGCACACCCAATAATTGTCTAGGTTTGTGTAAGAGGTAAACATAAATGGAAGGTGCATCCCTAAAAATTTGGGATAATCTTTAGAATGCATTAAAGGGTAGAATATTTGGCGTTACAAGACTTTCATTTTTTCTTTTTTTTTTTTTTTTTTTTTTAGAACAAGAGGGAGAGTAGTCATTAATCTTTTTAGTTGGAGGTCCCTTTGATGTAGAGCTGTTGGTTTATGTTTTAACTAATTCTTTGTTTCTTTTATCAGGGAAAAAAATAAAAGGAAGAAAATCTATCTATAAAGTTCATCTTCTGTCAAAGAAGATAGTATCATTCAACAACAAACAACACCACAATAGGCATTTATCCAAATATGTGGGATCAGATACATGAATTCTAGCTTTTCATTCATTTCTATCCACTGCCTTATTTTTTGTAAGGCTCGTATACCGGATATCAAAACCTAAAGTGTCTCTCACCAATTTTTTTTTTTTTTTTGTCTTCCTTTACGTCTTTTGCTAATTACTTGTTCCATTCCATTAACTCCTTCACAAGAGCCTCTATTGGTCTTAATCCATGACCAAACCATCTTAATTGTGTTTCCAATACCTTATCTTCAATAAGAGTCACTCTAGCCTTATTACCATTAACTTTACTTTTGTTTTTATCTTTTCTTATATGGTTTTGCACATCCATCTTAATATCCTCATCTCAATTATGCTCATATTTTAAATATGTTGATATTTTACTACCCAACATTCTGTGTCATACAATAAACCTGATTTTATAAATGTCTTATAAAATTTTCCTTCTACCTTCAATGGACTCTTACTATCTCATAAGACTCCAGATGCACTTTTTCATTTTAACTATCTTGCTTTAATTTTATGGGTAACATCCTCATTTTAACTAGAATTCATGTAGCTGACCCCCACATAATGGGATAAAGGCTAGATACGTTGTTGTTGTTGTATCCTCATTGATCTCTTCATCTTTTTAGATGATTGATCCAAGATATCTAAATTGATCCTTTTTTAGTATGATTTGATCTTCCAAGAAAAAACCTAACAACAAGAGAACAAAGGTGACAACTGCATTTGATTAGCAATAAAGATAAATGGAAATGATCCCTTCGTTATTGTAGAGTTGAAGGTTTTCCTCTTTATTGCAATGTTCCCAAATCCAAATAGAAGAGGGGGCTGAGGTTAGGTAGCTGACAAACAGCACAAAAGTTATCAGATCTTTTCAACATATCTTTTTAGCACAAGAATGAAGGGAACAGCTGCATCTGATAAGCAATAAATATAAATGGAAATTGTATAGTCCCTTCAAAGCTTCTAGTGTTGAAGGTATTTCTCCTTATCACAGTGGGCCCAAGCCCAAATAGAGGAAGAGGGTTACATTAGGAAGCTGACAGAAAGCACAGAAATCATAAAACATTTCAACAAGACACATCCTTGGAACAATAGAATTTGCATTTAGTTAACACCCAATCAGATACAGTCCTAGATAGGATAATTGGGAGCTAGAATCTATGTAGCTGACCCCACCTAGTGGAAATACGGCTTGTGATGATAATGATGATTAGTTAACACCCAATCAAACAATCAAAATCACAGATAAAAGAAAATTATTGGGCAATAGACAAGAACAGATATCAGAAAGGTATTATAACTCCTAGTTTTCCAATATGATTGAATTTCAAGTACAGAGACCACGATTTGATGCCAAAGTAATTGCCATATGTATCAGCAATGTAGTGCAGCTTTGAGTTAAGAGAATTAGCCTCTTTGTAGGAAGTCAAGAGCAATATAGCCAAACTGCTACCTAATCCAGAACCTGCTATAAAAAGGACCTATTTTCTAACATGAACTTCAAACAAACAATGGAAGTGTATTCCATTGAAGCTTTATAAGAAATGAAACTAAAGAACAAAGGCTTGATTAGTGATATAAAACATTTCCCAATTTTTCATCTCCAGTTTTCATTTTTATCTCCAAAAACGTGTTCAATTTTGCTGATTTTGGTTCCCCTGTTTAGTGGCAAGGTTCTCTCCTCTAGTAACAAGCAACAGAGGTGATAGAAGGTTCTCTCTCCTTCAGTGTCTCCAAATGTGTTTCAGCGGCAGGGATGCTTCTTGAAGCTTTGCAGATCTCCTTCCTCTTCTCCAGCAAGCTTTGGCCTTCTCCAGTAGCAAGTGGTGAGTCTTCAATCAGGAGTCAGGAAAGAACCTAACCTTGCTAGGTTAGGTTTTCCCCAATGATAGCTGGGAACGGCATTCCAATGATGATTGGGTTCACAGAGCCCAACCATCACAAGTTTGGCATAGAGAGAGAGGGGGGAGGGGGGAGTCACCACTGGTGCCAAAAAACGAAAGGGAGAGAGACTGAAAGTGATGCGGTCGCCAATCAAAACCCAGCCCAAAGCCAACCCAACCAAATCGGAACGGTATCACCGGAATAGTAGCACCATAACAATATTTTAGTACTTCTTAAGTTTTAGAATTTTACTTGATTTAGGATTCTACTTCATGTTTCTACTTGATTTAAGATTCTACTTCATATTGATTAGGGTTTTATTTTTATTAGGATTCTACTTAAATTTTATTTAGGATTTATTTCTATTAGGATTCTAATTGGCTTTTGCTTAGGATTTATTTTTATTAGGATTCTAGTTGAATTTTAGTTACAAATATTAGATGGATTTGGATTAGCCAAACACTATAATTATGTCTAGGATCTAGAGTTCGTAATCAAGTTTTTCTCAATCAAATTTCAGCAACCTATTTGGGTTTTCTTAGCAACACAGTCTTGTTTTTGCATATTTTTGAAAGCCAAGTTTCGGCCATTGAAGTTTGTTCTTTCAATGGTTTATTTGGTGTGTTTTTTTTCACACGCGCTACACACTGCGTCAGGTGGTATCAGAGCAGTTAATCAAGCAATTAAATGACCAATCTTGAAGGTAACGGTAGCAACCAATCTCGTGACGGTGATCAGGGGTTGTCCGCGGTTTGGAGAGCAATCAAAGAACAACGGAAAGTATCTCGAACCATCTAGTAGCGATTGGAGCAAATCAGCAACCAATTGGGCACCTTACAACGAGTTAAGGATAATCGGAACCAGACTAATGGCGTGAATCAAGCTAACTACGTTAAACTGGGAAGATCAGCCATTAATCCTATCCTCGTTAATCATAGAAGACCAATGATGGATGATAGCGACGATGAGGACGATCTTGGTCGTATGATAGCCAACTCTAGTGGTAGAGGGGTTAGAAGGAATGCGCAGCAACAAAACCATTGGAGAAACGATGAGTATAAACTAAAGAATGGTTTTTCGGTGAGTTTGGAACTTGATCTTGAACATTATGTTGTCCCAGCAACCTCAACGTTTGCAAACTCAGGTCTAGTTTATGCTACTAACATGACAGAAACTCTAAGGTTGTTGACTCATACTAGGGTATTTTCTAGTCCTGAGGGCTCAGGCATTGCTTCACAATCCAAGGATGATGGTGTTTCTTCTGATCGGCTTGTGACTGTAAAAGAGATGGAGGCCATGGTAACAGATCCTTCTACAGTTTATTCAGGCTCTGACATGGTTGAATCGAAGGCAATAGGAACATATTCACCTTTGCGATTGCAAAAACAAGATGGTCACAGGGATCTCTTTGTGAATAGGGGTGTTGGATCTCCCAGGCTAGTTAACTCGGGTAGCGCAACTGCTTTCGATATTAATCTAAAATTAGATTTCGAAACTCAGAATGTTGTAGCAGCTACCACTATAGCTGATCAAGTGCCTGGACCAAAGGAGGATACAAGCATCAATATTTGAAGTGATGGAGAGACTACTAGTTGTTATGGAATAAGTCTTTATTCAAAACAGTTGCAAAAGAATGCTTCTCTAAGCAAGAAAAATCTACGAATGAATTCGGAAGTTGTTGAGGAGTCAAAATCAAGAAAGCTGGTGAGAGGAGAAGGACCTATGATAAGATCTACCAGATTAAAGAAGTGCTCAAGATGGAAAGTTCAACATCCTCAATCTAACAGTAATAATACAATGGAGGCAGAGGGCAACAAACATGGTGATGGTTGGACTCATGCCAACGAAGATAGGGCTAAGAGGGGAAGGAATGTCTTTACTTATGTTCCCTTAGCAGAAAAGTTCAAGCAGTTCAAGAAGATGTCAAGCAAAAGTTGCATAAATAAGAAGTACAAGACGACAGCTGACAAGCATAGAAAGCATAAGATATTTGAGGTTGGAGATGAAGTCACGATATTCTTAAAAAAAGAACGGATTCTAGCAGGAAAGCAGAACAAGCTCAAGCCAAAGAAATATGGTCCTTACAAGATTCCAAAGAAGACAAATGATAATGCTTATGTTGTAAATTTTCCTAGTCATATGGGTATTTCTAAACATTCAATGTGGCTAATCTCTCTTTGTACTTGTCGAACGTGGATTTGTCCTACTTGGATCAAAATTCGACGTTGAATTTTTTTTCAAGTGGAGGTGAATGATGCGGTCGCCAATCAAGACCCGGCCCAAGGCCGACCCACCAAATCAAAACAGTATCACCGGAATAGTAGCATCATAACAATATTTTAGTACTTCTTAAGTTTTAGAATTCTACTTGATTTAGGATTCTACTTCATGTTTGATTAGGGTTTTATTTTTATTAGGATTCTACTTAAATTTTATTTAGGATTTATTTCTATTAGGATTCTAGTTGGCTTTTGCTTAGGATTTATTTTTATTAGGATTCTAGTTGAATTTTAGTTACAAATATTAGATGGATTTGGATTAGCCAAACACTATAAATATGCCTAAAATCTAAAGTTTGTAATCAAATTTTTCACAATCAAATTTCAGCAATCTATTTGGGTTTTCTTAGTAAAACAGTCTTGTTTTTGAGTTTTCTTGAAAGCCAAGCTTCGGCCATTGAATTTTGTTCTTTCAAGGGTTTATTTGGTATGTTTTTTTCACACACGCGCTACACACTGCGTTAGAAAGAGAGAGAGGGGAGAAAGAGGCAAGGATATTTTAGGTATTTTAGAAAAATTAATGGCTGTTTATTTATGATAGGGGTTAAATTATTTTGCTTTCCAAACTTCAGAGGAACTTGTAATGCTCAAATGGAAGGGAAGTCCTTGTAACTTAAGGGGGTCTTAGTGTAATTTACCCCAAGTCAATTATTTTCTATTAGAAATGTTACACTAACATCATCAAGATTGATATTTTTACTATTTATTAATATTTTCCTTCATTTTTTTTTTTTTTTGGGCTGAGGGAGGCCTCTTTTTTGAAGATGACTAAAGTTTCTTTAGAATGATTTTCAGGCCAAAATAGAAGCAAGCAACCAGCATAAAACCAGAATTTGTTTTTTGGTCTTTTATGTTTATGGAAATCCATTCAATTCAATTTGCAAACAAAATAAGTAAGAAATTGAAATAATAGATTCATCCCAGATATTAAAAAATTAAAAAATTAAAAAATCATATAAATCCAATATTTGTTGGAGTTGATTTATGATCCAAATAGATAATATCTTGTAAATTTTTGTGATTTTTTTGTCAATTGACCCTTTTATATCCCATTGTTTTCTACAGTTTAATGATCAAACTATTGGATCTGTTATATTGAGAACTATCCAGTTTTTGTTTTCTGTCTTTTCTTTCTTTCTTTTTTGTTTTGCCCACTGCTTTTGATCATTACAATATTTTTAAGAGAATTCCTTCAGTTTCGAAAACTTGTATACATCTTATAAACTAAAATACATTACCAAAGCTAGAGAGAGACAGTAAGGTTCAAAATAGCAGCCAATAACTCAGGGATGCCTTATAAGGTATTATGTAAAAGAATAAGTTGATAAGAGCAAAAATATATATAATAAAACACTTACCCCATCTTCAATTTCAGTTATCTCTGACCAAGAAGGCACTGAAGGTGCTTCTGTGATGATGCTTCTTTCCAGGGCATCCTCAGGTGAACCGGATCTACTTTGATTAGAATGCTCAAGTAACCTAACCTTTGTAGATAATTCATCCATGATCTTTTGGCTTTCCAGCAACTTTGCACCAAGTTCCTGGGCTTTAGACTTTGAATTTTCCGATTCCAAAATCATGCCCATAACCTGCTTTTCTAATACTGTTAAGAGTTCCCTTACACCAGCAGATTTCTTGTCTCCAAGAAAATTATCTCCTCCCAACTTCTGAATTATATTTTCCAAAACTAACTCCAGCTCAACAAATTCACTCTTCATCTTTTCAGAGTCATGGTTATCTCTAATCTGCTCTTGAACTGTCTCTTCCAGATGTTCAATTTGATGAACCAGGTTGCCAACAGTTGACTGCAGCTCATCCTTGTCATGAGATAATATGTTCACGTGATGCCGCATTGCAGCAGCAGCATCAATTATGTAGAAGAGCTTCTTTACACGGTCTGTATCATGGAACTCAGTATCTTCTACTTGAAACTCACTAAAAGGGACTTCAAAATTATCTACCTTATCATAGAGGGATTTCACTTCAGATGCTGACAGGAGTACGTCTTCATTACCTGCAACAAACAACATTAACAAAATGGTTAAAGGCTACAATAAATAATGATAAAAGTTCAGCAAGAATAGACTAATAGTCACCTTTTTCTTTTGTCACTGAAGTATTGTACAAAGACAAAAGTTCTGCCTCCCTGGCATTCAAATTAGCCTCCTTTTCCTGATAATCCTCCAGTTTGAACTTCATTTCCTGGAAAGAATTTTGTAACACTTCTAAATCAGTCTCCAACTTGGAAACCCTATTTTGGTTCAAGTCCCTTTCTTCTATGGCATTCTCTAAACTTATTCCAGTTTCTTTCAATTTATTGTCCATATTTTTAATGGTAATAGCTGATTCATTCATTGCATTCTCAAATTGTTTAGTTAGTGCTTGAACTTTTCTAGTAGCCTGTAATAGGTCCTCTGCAGTCTTGATATATTTGCTGCCCTCAAGCTTCAGCTGATTTTCTGCTACTGTTTCTCCTTGGGCTTCTCTCATGTCAGAGGACAAGTTATTCAATTTTTCCAGCTCAGGAACAACGCCCAGTTCCAGTACATTCCTCTCAACCATAAACTGCAGTTCTTGGGTGGCATCAATACAAGCTGACTGTAAAACTGTAATACCATGTTCCAACATGGCTCTCTTGTTTTCGTGTGCCTGTCTGCCTGTTTCCAGATTATTAACTGTTTGCTCCAGAACTCTCACTTGGCCTAGCTTAGCTACTACCTCATTTCTTATTGCTTGTAATTTTGTTAAAAGAAATGCAATAATCTCTTCCATGGACGCAGAGAAACCTTCAAATTTATCCGCAAGAATCTTGTTTTTAGAATGAAGACCTTCCACAGTTTTTCTGAAATAGGACTCAAAACTGTCACCACCTTCTGCATGATCCTCCCCATTGTCCAATTCAACCTTTGTGTTGTTTTCAAGATCAGCCAATAACTTCAAAATATATCCATCTTCCTACACATATTGGGAGTGGAGTGGAGAGAGAGAGAGAGAGAGAGAGTATCAGAAAAGAACCAATATTTTAAGGACATAGGTATAAATTTAGAAGTGTAGATGCCAAAACATTCAGGCATATGCAGATGAAGCACAAGTATAAGAGAAGCAGCAGAAATTTTATGAGAATTCTGCCTCGGATCAGTTTTTGTTTCTCATTCATCCTAAGCAGCATGAACACTTCTAAGAATATCCTATGTCCGTGTTGGATGCCAACACTATTCATAAAGGCTGAGACATGTCTGCCATAATAAAG
Source organism: Diospyros lotus (assembly GCF_014633365.1). Taxonomy (NCBI): domain Eukaryota; kingdom Viridiplantae; phylum Streptophyta; class Magnoliopsida; order Ericales; family Ebenaceae; genus Diospyros; species Diospyros lotus. The sequence continues at coordinate 7,078,406 of NC_068340.1, forward strand.
TAGCCCATTATCCTTTTAGTATTTCCAGAACTAGGCATGTTTTGAGCACTTGGAAAATAGATGCCAATGCTTAGAGACATATATATGCATTATCAATTCAAGGATAATCACTAAGCAGCTGATTATTGAAACTTAAAACAAAGGGAATTTATGAATATGGATTCCCCAGCTTTCAGAATCTGAAAACTTTAAATAAAATGTCCTATTTGTTTTTAGCTTGAATTAGCAAAAACACACATGAGCACGCGAGTGCGCATGCATACACACAGTTTTTAGCTTGAGCTTGTTTAATTATTATGATTAGTTCACTCAGAGTGCTAGGCCAGAAATTCACCGGCTTCTTTTTCCAACCAGTATTCTGAAATTCACCAGCAAAGATGAAAAAAAAGACATTAAGCATGTGGAGGAAAAAGGTTCAGAGGGAAGAACCTAAACGCAACGAGTGTAAGTACATATCACATACAATTGTGAGCACAAGCAGTTTTACAAACAACTATTAACATAATAACTTCAAATTACCTCTGTATCTGGATAGCTTTTCAGTTTTTCTGATCCCATTTTGACAAAATGATCCTTTATGTCTTTGAGAAGGAGGTCCATATCTTTCAGCCCCTCAAATTTTATCTCAAATCTTTCGCCAAGTAAAGAGAATAGGGTCTTATCATTTAGTAGCAACTGAAGATTGTTAAGATGACTGGAAAGCTCCAGAGACCTACTTTCTAAGCTACCACTGGTTCCAGCTAATTCTTCCATACAAGCATTTAACTTGGAATTAAGTGCTAATATCTCCTCTTCAGCATTTTTCTTTTCACCAAGAAGTTCAGAAATGTTATTTTCTGCCTTCAACAATGCATCTTCCAGTCCTGTTATTATTGATCCGGCATCTGCAAGCTTCCTAGCCTGGGAATCAGCTTCATCTTTTTGTTTCTTCATTTCATTCTCCAAATTACTTCTATCTGCTTGCACTTTGTTATTTGCCTCAGACAGCAAAGAAACATTAGTCTCCAACTGGGATAATGCATCTTCAAGTGATTTTATAGTACTGTAGGCCTCTGCAAGTTTACTAACCTGGGAATCAGCTTCTTCTTTTAGCTTCTTCATTTCATTCTCCAAATTATTTCTATCAGCTTGCGCATGATTCTTTTCCTCCGAAAGGAAAGAAACATTTGTCTCTGCCTCAGACAGCGCATCCTCAAGTGACTTTATAGTTTGGTAGGCTTCTGTAAGTTTGGTAGTCTGAATAGAAACTTCTTCCTTCACTTTTTCCAGCTCCGACTCCACTGCCACTCTACTAAATTGGGCACTTTCTTTCTCGTTCACAAGAACAGAAATCTTATTCTCAGCTTCTAATAATGCATCTTCAAGTGACTTTCTCATTGCAGAAACCTCACTAAACTTGCCTGCTTGGGAAGAAAGTTGATCTAATACTTTCTGTAACTCTTGTTCTACATATGTCTTACCAACTTCTAGTTCATCCTTTTCTTCAGCTAGTCGGGAAATATTATTTTCTGCAACTGATAGTGCTTCTTCCAGTGATTCCTTGGTTGTGCAAGTTTCTGCTAATTTGCCCGAAAGAGAAATGACTTCCACTTTTAGTTTCTCCAACTCCTGTTCTACATCTATCTTTGCAGCTTGACATTCACTGAAATATCTTCCAAGCCAATGTACCTTCTCTACAGGTTCTTTGAACGTTGGATCATTAGGAAGAGCAATATCATCAATTGATTCAATCACTCTCTGTAACATGTTATTGCTCTCCGCTAAGAACTGCTCAAGTTGATCCTTTAGATCATTCATAGTGGTAAGATCAGCCTCCAACTTGGGAATGAGTTCCACATCAGCAGACAATTTACTAATCTGATTCTTGCAACCATCAAGTGTAGATTCTTGCTCCTGTTTCTCAAGCTTCAACTTCTCAATTTCTGCATTCTTTTCATCCAGACGCTTCTTCAAGTTATCCTTCTCTTGAACCAGTCCTTTTCCTTTCTTAACTGCCATAGATAGTTTTTCCCTTATTAAAGCAGATTTCTCCTCTGAACGTTCAAGATCTTTCTGCAGAGCACTTTTCACATCCTTCAGTGCTTGAAGCTCTTCAGATGCAACTCCCAATTTATTTAATAAAGTATTCACCCTTGATCTAACTAGGACATCTTCTTCTAATAATGCTTCACAAAGCATCAACTCCTGATCTTTTATATACAAAAGAGTTTGAATTCTTTCAAACATCTCAGCCTGAAGATTGGAAGATTTGGAGGATGAACTACTTAGCTCTTTGACCTTTTCAAAACATCTCTCTATAAACATGGCCACATCAAAGTGAGATTGATCGGCCTCTTGACTGTCCATTGCAATTCCAGATACATCTAGCAGCATGGCAACCATCTGATCCTTCTCAATTGAAACTTGGTGCTCCTTCTCAGAAATCTCTTTGTACTTGTTGGTCAGATCTTCCAACTCCTCCTGCAGATAATTTTTCTGTTGCATTTCTGTTAAAAGTGAAATTGTTAGGCGTTCAATCTCATTATTTACAGCTTCGCTAGTCCTAGCAATCTCATCTTGAAGTTTATTTGCTTCTCCTTTGGCTTGGGATAATGATTCCACAAGCCAACTGACTCGAGATTCAAGGTCAGAAGAGGAATTGTTTTCTGGTAAATCAATCAAAGATGGGACATTTATCAGTTTGTGAAGTTCCATCTTCAGGCCCATTAGTGTATTTCTCTCATTCACAAGCCATCTAATTCTCTCCACAATATCTGCCGACTGAAGTTCCTGAGGCTCAATGGCGTCAGGCAAAATTTCCTCACATTTTGCAAAAAGTGCATCCCGCTGTGCAAGTGCTTCTTGCAATGAAGCAGCCAAAGTTTCAGTTCTGACCAATTCCTCCTTAGTTGTTTCAGCAACCTCCAGGGCACTTGACTTCTCTTGCAATTCGGTCAAGCATTTCTCAAGTACACTTGTTTTCTCAGCCAAAGACTGCTTTAGCGAGTCCCGCTGCTGAACCAATGCCTTTCCTTTTGTCACAGCCATGCTGAGCTTTTCTTTTGTATTAGAATATTTTATTTTCTCCTGTTCAAGTTCTACTCTGAGTTTTTCAACATCTGCATTTGCCATTTTGGCTGTTTCTTTGCCTTCGTCAAGCTGTTCCACTAGTTTCCTGTTTTCATCTTCCAAACTATTAATTCTTTGAGCCAAGTCTACTTCCTTCTTTTGGAGATCAAGCAAGATCTCACGTGCACCAACAATAGTTGTCCCAATGTCATCTTGTATGCTAAACCCCAACCCGACCTCAGTCAAAGATTGCTTAAGTATATCAATTTCACAGAGGAAATGGCTATGCTTCTCAACCAGCAGGGAAGTGCTTTTCTCAATGCGTGACATTTTCACAGAGATGGAGTCATCCAACAGATCTTCATTAACTGATATGCCAAGAGAAGCTAGCAACCTGTCTGCAATAGCCTCAATATGCTGTTGCTCATTGTGTGTAAGGTCCAGAGATGTTTTTAGAGAATCAGACCAACTCTTAGCTGAACTTAAGACAACATCCTGAGATATTGACAGTTCAGCAACCTTTGCATGAAGATCTTCAATTTCTTTATCCCTTGTAAATACCATGGAATGGAGTTCTCTAAATGTTTCCTCTGTCTGTAGCTGTACATTCAAAGCATTCCTAACAAACTTCGAGCATTCATTTACCATATCATGCAGTGGGTTATCAGATAATGAGATCTTTTCCCCCACCTCTTCCATTTCAGCTCTTTGAAGGCCAGAGACAAAACTGCTATCATTTTCCCTAGGCAAAACCTGTTGACTGTTCAGAGTCTGAAGCTGATAATGTAGATTAGCAAGTTCTTTCGTGAAGGCTTCCCTTTCTGCCTGTACGATGAGAAGAATCAGTACCTAGCACCAACTATTCAGCAGAACAGAAAAATTACATAAATTTTACATAAATTGACAGACAACCTTATATTCTTGTGCAGAACCTTCTTTCTCACTGATGGTTTTCTCAAGCACAGCACGCAGGTGAACCAGCTCATCCATTAATTGCTTAATTTGTGTCCCCGTGTCTGACTCATTAGCAGGAGCTTCCTGCAAATCATCCTGTGTCTCCAACCTTTGGTTGGATTCAGGAATTTCTGCCACTTCTCTATTATCAGAAACAATTAACTCATCAGGACAATCAACAAACATGTCTTCTTTCACCCCATCTTCAGTCGCTCTTGTGTCACCCGAGCTATTTTCTGCAGAATCAGCCCTATGCAACAGAGCCTCTTTACCATCTTCTTGATCCACCTGAAGGGAGTTAATACGTGCATTTATTTATGCTTAGGGTATTGATATTGGCACATTGAAAAAGACCAGAAATACTAGCAAAAAAAAAAAAGAAAAAGAAAAAAAGAAAAGAGAAAAGGCCAGAAACAAATTGATGATCTAGGAAAACAGAGGTTCTAAGAAAAGTTAAGAAAGACAAGCTCATTTCCCAATTATTTGAGCAAAAGTTACATATCTTTCCAGTAGCAATTTCCAAGATTAAAAATTGTCCTGTTGAAACTTATAAGATAAGAGTCCAGTTTCTACGCTTTTGATTAAAAAAAAAACCAGCAAAAAAATATAGGTAGAAGCAAATAAGAAAGCAAGTTCGCTAACCAAACAAGAAACGAAACAGCAAATCGTTGCTTTTCCACGAACTACGAAAAACTCTGCAGTACCTGATCAATCCTTCCAGCTCCATCAACTGGCTCGACAATGACGGGAACTTCCCCAGCACTTGCTGCTGCATCACCCGGTGCTGTTTCTGGCTGAAATCCATTGAATTCTCCATTTTCCACAGCTCCGGCACCTTCCAGGACCAGCTCCGAATCACGATTCTCCGACATTTTCTCCAATCATAATCCAAAACTCACTATCGAGATCAGGCAAAAAACGTCAAGTCAAGAAAACTGAATAGACAACAGTATCCGATTCTCTCACTCGCGCTCAATAAACACAGCAACAACGAGACATTTAAATGGGAAAAACAAATCAAAATAAGACGAAACCCTAGAAACTGAATCGGCGTGTGGGTATACACATGCACATACATGCATCAAAGGGAAAGCTTACCGGTAAGTGAAATGGAATTGGCAGTGCGATTGAAGAGAGATTGTGCGTGAGTAGCTCGATTTGCGTTTGGAGACGAAATGTATCAGCAAATCGTTCGAGTTCGGAGAAAGTCCCTGGTTCAAGGCGTTATTTCCATTGGCTCGTCCGGTAAAACGACGTCGCTCGGTGCTTGCCGTTATGACCTCGGGAAACACGATGGTGAAAATCAGGGAAGCGCAGGCGTTACTGTCTTGACGGGGGAGAAAGTGTCGTTAATCAAAGTTGTGGTGGTTAATTATAATTGGAGAAAAAATAATTGTCGTCGACCAGCCACTGTTAATCTTTTGTAGGTGCATCGGGTAATACTGTAATAGTCCACAAATTATATATATTAAATAAATATATAAAAATTTAATGATAAAAATTATAGTCTAATTTTATATTTTTAAGATAAAATTTAAAATTAACATAATGATTAAATTAAATATTTTATACTTGAGATGACTGCCTTATGCAGTTTTCAACTATGTTGCACAGAAACACCTTATAGGAACCGTTTTCCCGTTTTTTCGTTTTTGAAACGTTTTATATTCTCGTTTCGGACCTTATTTATGTTTAATTTTTTAGAAAAATGTTTGTTTTCTCGTTTGCGTTTCCTGTTTCTGTTTCTGTGCAATATAGATTTTTTATACTCATGCCCTCGATTACATTAGGAAAGATAAATCGTATATGTGAAGTTTCATCTCATTGCGTAGGACGAAAATCGAACTCATAACCCACTGAACTAACATCAACCGCTCAATCTATGCTCTGAGACAAATATTTTATACTTGTAAGATAATGACATCAAAATTTGATAATTAAATTTTATATTTATTTTTAAATAAAAATATAAGAATATTTTAAAATTTTATGTTATTAATACGACTTTATTATACTAAAATAACTTCTTTATTTATATAGTAGTATAAATATATATATGTGCAACTAAGGTGGTTTAATTAAGCTTAAAAATCAAATAAAGTCTATGTTTAAGTTCTAATCTTTCAGACTAAATTCTCTAAAACAAGTTATTTGTTTGGCTTTATACAAATACTTTAAGACTATATAGTTTAAATGCATTCATGGGAGTCGATAAATCCTTTCATTTTCTAAGCTTACAAATTAAAAATAAAAAAATATTTGTTTAACTAATTAAAAAGACCATTCTACCCTCATCAGCTATCTAACCCACTTCCCGACTAATAAAAAGTGTTAAAATTTAAAATTAGATATTCATCATGATCAAAATTTAAAAATCTAACTCAAATAGAAAAACACAAACATTTTTGTTTAGGAGGTATCCTGTTTAAGCCAAAAAGTCAATTTGATTCGTGTATTATTCGTCACTAATTTATCACTAATTTGTTTAATATTTGATGTGGCATTACCTAAAATTACTAGAATACCCATACGCGCTAATAGTTTCACCTGCCACGTGGATCACCGGAGAGACCGACACGTGGCAAGTCAACACTCCAGAGCGAAGCCCGAGAAATCCGGGCCGAACCGCAAGACCCGTTCCAACTTGATCGGGATTCTCGGGAGTCGTGCCCGCTTATCTCGGGTACCCCAAAACGGGTTCGCCTATAAAAGACAAGGACTCTCGCCAGGTATATTCAAGCTCTACGTCTCTCTTATTTACTTCTACTTGCATTTACTCTACTGATTTGAGCGTCGGAGTCCACCCCGAGGGATCCAAGCCCCCGCCCTCCATTGTCTTGCAGGTTCTACACCTAAGATCCGACATCGCCAAGTCCAAGGTACCATTCCTGAGGTCCAGTTACAGAGGTGGCACGTGGTAGTCGGTCTCAAATACCATCATCAATATCTATATTTTTGGGATAATTAAATAATTTTAAGTGTTCAAATCATGTTAATTTAATAATCCAATTTTTTATTTAGTAATAATTTAGTAAAGAAACAAAAATAAACTAATCTAAGTAAAAATTTAGTGCTAAATAATATAAATTTTTGTATGGGTAAAACAAATTAGGTCAATTTAATATAACTTTTAAGAATTAAGTCAATTTGATACTGTCATAAGTTAATATTTAATTTGATTAATGCCTGAAAGAAATACTATTAAAGTTTATAATACTTTTAGCAATTATGTGTTACATATTCTTAATGTATTTTATTTTGAATATTCAAAATTACTTTACCTGATAATATGTTTTTTTTTTAATATTGTCAACGTTCAGAATAAATCGACCGTGGTTCATTAGCCTGCATTGAGAGAATAAACACAAATACAAATTGCACACTGAAAAGTTTTACGTGGTTCAGTCAAAATGATGCATAGTCCACAACTGTTCTCTAATTATTTCGGCAGAATAACAGTATATTATTACTCGTCCCTCTTTATAATGGTTTTTCGACCCATATTTATAGCATAAGATGTTTACAATTTGAATAATCTACCAAATAGAAAGATAAGATCACGTCAATTGAGTTTCTTTATTAGTTCCCCGTAGTCAAGAAAGAATTTTACTTTTGTATGGATTTGATTTATTTTGAATTGGGAATGTTGACTTTACGATAAGCTCACAAATCTCGTTTCGAGCTAGCTAAGTAAGTTTACGGGAAGCTGGGCACGCAACTCGCTGTTCACGTCATTCTGCGACCTGGATTTGGTGTAACGACCTGTGACTTTAATTCACCTTGGGTTAATCAGGCTTCGAATAATCGGGCTAGCCTTTTGGCCTGTTTTCAGCCCACCCAATACAGTCTAAAAATACACATAACAGTTACTATTTTGCTTTGGAAATTTTAATTGTAGTCTTAAGGCATGGGACAAGGCTACACATGACAATGGAGAAAATGAAGAATTAAATACATTGATGGCGGGGGTGGGCATAAGAACTGAGAAAGAGATAGGGAATAAAAATAAAATAAAGATTAAATGGATACCCAATTCAAACACGATGAGTCATTGTTAATGGTACTCCTGCACAATACACTCCTCACATCGACGAATGATAAAAGGTTAATCAAAGTCAATTTGGTGGTTCAATTCAAGACACGATTTAGTGGTGTCTGGCTTACCCTTTTTCCTTTTTTTTTTAAGTTCTTCTACTTAAAAGCTGTATAAAATTTGAAAGTAGATTAGTATTTAATAAATATGTTTTAAATTATTATTTATATAATTATATGTTTGATTTAAAAAAATTGATAAGTTATAGAACTTAATAAAAAGATTAAAATAAATATGTTGTTAAATAATATAAATAAAATTAATAAAAATATTTTTTTAATAAAAATAAATTATAAATTGATATCCTAATACAATTTATACTATTAAATCTTAATAAATTATATATAATTATTAAAAAATATATTAATATAAAGCATTAAATTTAAATTTAATTTATTAAAAAGTTAAATATATATATTAAGACATTAAATATATATAAAGAGAGAGGAAAAAAGAGACCGAAAATGAAGACAACGATAGAGACGACGGCCGCGATAAAGATGGAGTCGACAATGATGATGAGGCAATGACGACAACGGATAGAGATAAAAGAGGCAACGACGATGGGTATGGGGTTAAAGGCAGCAGCTGCTATGGAGGAGATGGAGAAATACATGGAGAGAGGATAGAGAGAGTTTTATAATATTTAAAGTTGAAAATATGATAGTTGTTGAAGGACAAAATTATAAAATACTTAGTCAACTAACTAAGTCATATATAGTGTTTTCAGAAGGGGAGGGGGGGGGGAGTCAAATAACGTTTAAACTTGATAATATTTAAACTCTTTAATTTTTAACAAACATATAACTAAATAAGTTATACAACGTTTAAATTTCACTGACAATTTATAAGCAGTCAAACCGCACAGCCAAACACCCTCCTAGGGACCCCCTAAAACAAGGCTATGAACGAAATTGGTTTATAGTGAAATTTTCCTGCAGCGTTCCTGAAATCCCAATCAAGGCCCTAAAAGATGCTAAATGTCAATATGCTAAACTCTTTGTGGAACATCAGAGCTGAAATTGCCCACCAATTCTCACAAGTTTGAGGCTAATTTAGGGTTGAATTCATCAAAATATATAATCTTCTGGTGGGGATTTCTTCCTGATCAGCCATGAGAATCTAGGCTCTTCCTGTACTACAAACAACCCCAGAACTCCGAATCTAGAAGATGAAAGGAACCTAAGATTGCCATCTTGAGAAAAATAACAAGATCGACAAATATCAAGAGCCGGGCAGCCTTCTTTCAACAGCAATACGTCGGTTGCTTCTCCAAAATCTAGGTTATATGAGACTAACACCCGGACACTGGCAGCGTGCCCAAGGGTCGAGGTCTCCTCATGGACCAACTACATCTAAAAACCCCCATCAACCAATTCTGGGAGGCTGCCTAGTCATAGATTTTCTATTTGAGGCCATCTCCTTTGGGATTTGGTTTTCGACACGTCTACAAACTCCACCCTTGGAGTGAACTCTGCAACGGTCAGATTAACAGCTCTTTCAAGAAACTACTACACAAATTTAGTCATAGTCCAACGAGGAAGGAGGTACCTCTGAGCTTGCAGGTTCCAATGAGCTGGTTCAACAAGTTTCTCCAGGTGTAGAATGACGGAAGATAAATGCTAGCGGTATCGGGCTGAGCTCGAAAATGCACTCTTCTGAAGGACTATGCCCTGCCACAAGGTATTCCATTAGCTCAATCTGCTTACAGAGATGCCTGTAGGATATCTTACAGACTTAAATGAGTGCTCGTCAATGAAAAAATTCAAGTAACATCCCTACTGAGGCACACATTCTTGGACAGTGATGCCAGAGTACACCGCGGTTGATCGGTTACTGCCAGTTGGGTGCCTTCCCCTAGGAATTTCTTTCTCAATTCCAGGATCTTGATAAAGCAGGATGCAATGCAACTGCCAGTTCAGTGGTAATAATCCACAACAAAATCCTGCAAAGTTAGTCGCAAATTTCAGAGAAGGGTATCCTAGTTGTGAAGAGGCGTCGGATAGTGTACACATACCTGCCGGGTAATGTAATGAGTCCAATTAGGCCCCATCTTGAAGAGCCTCTATGAATGATGCAAGCTTGGATCCAAACTCATAGAAGCCACACATTAGCAGATAGGTGAACTATAACCTCAACAAAGGCTTCCATTGACCATTATTTTTAACCATGTGATCAATAAATAGCGCGGCCTGTAGTACAGCTCCAATCCACAAGTAGCTAACTGATTTTACCATCAAGAGGAGGATAATTGTACCAAGACACCAATGGGATCTTTTCATTTTCTGTCTCCTAAAATGAGAGAGTGCAAAATCTCCTGGAGAGGCTCAATATGGTTCAAATAAAGTATGAATCAGGAAACACATGATTCTGCAGAACGAAGTTTGAGAGGCTGAACTTGAGGCTGCCTTCTTCCTGCTCTTAATCTCTCCTCTCCACCTTTTGTCAGAAAGGTAAAATGTATCCCAACAACATTACATACCAATGATTTGTTTGAAGTGAAAGAAATGGAACTATTTATGCTGCAATCCCTGATTGCAGCATTTGTCACATGGACCATCTATTTGGATTTTGGAACTCCAAATATAAATGCAATTTTTCACTGTGTTATATTTTCAGTACTTCAATGCCACCGTGCAGAATGTAGCTTTAGATGGCCTTCAAGTTAACAAGGGATAATGAGGAATCTATGCATGCATAAGTCATGCTGGGCAACTGAACTTACTTGAACCTTTGATTACAATAGTCGAACTAATTAGATTAAATACATAACAACCAGACATCGGAACTATCAGAACCAATGCTTAAGCTTAATGCTTAGGATCGTAATCATAAGTGTATATGGAGGGCCTGCTGTGTGCATTTACAATATGCTCCAAATTGAAAATTAAATCTTTCCATGTGGAACCCAAACAGGGAAGTGAGATGTAATCATCAAACACGTACAAACCAACAGGACGCTGACTTCTAGATGCTTTCTCTACTTGCATTCTCACAATCAAATCAACTGAAGCCTAGCCAGAACAATCCAACATCACTCTTTTAAGCTCCATCTCAACCATTGAAATGGAAGTGAAAAAATAAAGAAAAGGAGAAAAAAGTGTGATGCTCTCAACTTGTTCACCTTCATGCATTTTCTATAAGCAAGATATGGAAACAAAAAATCCGGAGTCCAGATTCAGAAATGGGAAGTCTATTATTCATCAGAAAGATATCATATGTTGACATTTATAAATTGCTTACAGGTACAGTACAGAACTGGTAATCTCTGTGTAAAAATCTTAAGAGAAATGCCCTTACCAGAATCATCTATTTACATGTGAAGGTTGGCTTTTTCTATCTGTACACCAATCTTCTCACTCACTTTGGGTCAACGTAGGTAGTCATAATGCATTAGAAAGAGGGAATCTGATGAATCTTTTGGCAATCTGTTGATATAAAGGTAGAAACGCAGTAAGTCCTCTCGGGAAACTGTTTCCGCGTCTACCACATCATCACTACAAGTAAGGACCCATAAGTCTCTGGACTTGACTCTCTTGATGTTACCACGACAAAAGGGGCAGGACTCTGATCTTGTGTTCCTGCAACTCAGCAGGTAAATAAAGAATAAATTCCAGGTACACGTGACGGGAAATGCGAACTTAATGGATAAAAATCTAGTCTGTTATATATACCAATCACGATAGCAATTGATGCACATTTCATGACAGCAATTAGGCAAGACCATCTTGGTACAGCGCTCCAGGCAAATCCCGCATTCATCTTCTCCATCCAAATCAGCATCGGACAATCCATTACTGCCTTTGATCTTACTAATGATCCCTGAGCCAGAACTCTCACCGTTAGCATTATCCGGTTCCACCAAGTCACCGTGGAGCCGCTGAAGAGACGGCAATATAACAGCTGCAATTTCAATTTTTGGAACAAAAAAAGAGTATAAGCACATAAACTAATCTAAATACATCTTCAATGCTCCAAAGAGATAAACAGAAAGATTATCTACATACCATAGAAGTCCCTAATCGTTGCCTTCCTCCCATGCTTGGAAATGTTAGGTCTTCGATCCACATACACCTGCAGAGATAGCAACTTCAACGAACTACATTGAAGGAACTATCATTCTACAAGAACAAAAAGCAAGCACTCCAAGCATCCATATAAACTCTTTCCTAATTTATATGGCCATCAATTGGATTATAAGTTCTCAAGAAAGGAACCCATCTTTAACTCGTTCTCTACTTTCCTTGTTCTTCCCAACAAGCATAAGGAGATTCAATTAGAAACAACAGGGCTATCGATATTCAGAACCAACCTTATATACAAGTACATGGAAAAGATTTAGATATCTTGGCAACAGACACATGCAGGAGCAATCCATCCATTGGAGCAAGAAGAACAGGAGGGGTGTCCAGTGATTGTAAACCAATTTCATCTGCAGGCGAGCACCACCTTTGGCTCTTGGTATTGCAGCTGCACTGGAAGCTCAAAAATAAAATAAAATAAAAATAATAATTAAGCCAAAAATCACATTTGACCTGTCCCTGCTTCTAAATTTACTCAAACAAATAGAGATAACATGAAGATTAACATAGATATACCCGTCTTTAAAACACCTATTATCAAATTGTCTTTTAGGATTAAAATAGGAGAAAACCATGTAATCCTAAATTGGGTATGGTCCATACAGCTCTCAGCTCTCTAATATACAGCTATAACCAAACCTAACCTAGACTACCTAAACTTCCTACCTATCACCAAAATCATGAAAAATGGGAGCCCGAGAAAAACTTTTCCATCCCGAGAGAGATTGCAAGATGATATTGACAATGGATGTGAGAATAATTGTCAGAATAGAAATAGACGATGAAATCCCAAATTGGTAACAAATCTGTAGTTCCAAAAAACTCCTGAACTATGCATACTGTACAAAAATGTTTTTAAATGACCATAGACTAGCTGAACCCAGATGATGATGATGATGATGATCGAAATCAAAATTGAACCGAACCCAGAAAAAGAAGAAAAAAAAAAAAGGAAAAGAAGAAAAACAGGCAAAATTGGATATTCCAAAATCCAGGCGCAGAACAAGAAAGTAAAATTGAAGGAGAGCTCACAGAGCGTTGGCGTGCTGTATATCAGCTTCAAGGATTTTCAGGGAATCCTGGTAAGAAAATCTTGGGAACTGGTAATACATCATCTCCATCTCTCTCTCTGTCTCTCTCTACACAATATCTATGCTTTAAGAAGATCAAAGCAACTGGGCTCGGCTCTTGAAGAACCTAATCGAATCTCCACCAAAAAGTGGATAAACAGAGAAGCGCATAAAGGGGGCTGTGTCTACGTCTAACTTTCCCTCCCACTCCTATCTCTCCTGAATGGGGCGGCTTTGATTATGACCGTTTTGTTGATGGGTAGCGTTTGGTCAGCAAGAAAATAATCCCAACAATCCAAGTCCATGTTGATGGCTTTTTATCTGCAAGGTTGGGCTTGTCTAGATGCCTTCTGGTCCTATCTATCTTGCTTGTTTCATCACAATCTTTCTCTGAAAATAGTTTCTATTTCAAGTAAAATACATTTTTTCTTCTTCAATTATCATATCCACTTCTTTATGAGTAGATGATGCATGATCTGTCTTCCTACTATGATTTGTGCTTATCCTGGCCTTCCATTGTTGGAGCTTTGCCAATCATGTTTTTCTTCTAATTTCTTAGGACAGCTAACAATAAATAAACAAAAACTTTATTCTAAATTTATAGAAAGAAACAATTGTATATTTCTTTAACAATTATTGTTTATACATGTCATTCTGAAAGGGCACTATTATCATCTATCATTACCTTAAAGAAGTCAAGCCCAAAATCTTGGTAATTGAAAATAATAAGAAATTAATCCCACTAGTTTGATTGCTTTGAAATTAGCTTTGCAAGTCAAAAATTGATGTTAGTTGATCAAAATAATTCAACATTCTTGATGAGACTTGGATTAGAAGGGCAGGTCCTTGGGTTGTCCCTCAATACTTAGTTTGGTTGAAGCTGGATTAAAGCATTAGGTTCCACTAATATTTATATTTATGTGATCTTATACTCTAAGATTTATAAACCTAAATATCAGCCAATGACATTGTCAAGAGTATTTATTTTTGGGTTTAAGTAAATTTGGGAATTGATTGACCCAATTTAATTTTGCTATTCACCTTGGTTCAATTCTATTTTCATTCTTTTGACTTAAATTGACATAAAATCGAATCCAATACAATCTTATTATTTATTAAGATACTCGTATGCTCCTACTTTACAAATACCCAATAATCAAACAGGCGATGATGAAATATATGAAGAAATAAAATATGATATTTTCTAGAATTTTATTAATTAATGAATTTGTTAAGGTGCATCTAATATATATTATTTTTTAACCAAAATATAATGATTGAGTGGAAATAAAAATATTAAAAATAAAATATGTTAAATATAAGGGAAGCCTATTTTTTAATTATGTGAAATTGGAAATGATAATTAATGCAACCACCTTGGGCATCAACTACAAGTCATATTATTATTATTATGGGAAGGGGCAAGAGGCGTGTTGAATAGAGCAACCTTTGTTGAGATTATTTATTGCTTATGAGAATCATTGCTACGGTTGACAATTTAACAACTGCCCCCTCATTAGCATTTATTATTATGAATACAACAATTTTAAATACATTTTATAATAATAATAATAATAATAATAATAATAATAATAATAATAATAATAATAATAATAATTATCCCGAATTACATTATTTATTATTTAAAATATTTTTTTCTTGTATATAAGGTTATTTAAAGCTAAAAAGGTGGGTATAATGAAAAAATTTAAGGGTCAACAAAATTTGGGTTTCACTAAAATAATCGAATTGAATCAATTAAAATTATCAATTTGGTTTGGTTTGAGCTAAGAGTTAATTTTGTTCAATTTTTAAGTTTAGTAATTTTGATTATTTTAATTCGATTCTACATTGATGTTGAAAAATAATTAAATCAATTGAAATTGTCAAATGATGTCATTTTTTACCAATATTTTGAAAGAAATAGGAGAAAAAAATAAACAACTTTTCTAGTTAATTTTTTCAATTTTCCAATTTTTTTTTTCAATCAATTTGATTTTTTTTCATATTTATTTGATTTTTTCAATTTTCAATTTGTTTTATTTTCATATTTATTTGGTCAATTCAATTCGATTTGATTTAATTTTTTTACACAGGATCACTTATTTCTATTTCAACATTTCAATTGATTCAATAGTCAGACCAAACCAAAATTCTAAAAAAACAACTAAATAACAAATTCAAACTAAATTCGAACCCAAATTTAAATTCTTCCAACAACTATATATTT
This sequence comes from Diospyros lotus, assembly GCF_014633365.1. Lineage (NCBI taxonomy): Eukaryota > Viridiplantae > Streptophyta > Magnoliopsida > Ericales > Ebenaceae > Diospyros > Diospyros lotus. Next base: position 7,093,883 of record NC_068340.1, read on the forward strand.
AGAATTTTAAATTTTAAATAACAAACGATCTATTTTAATGTAATTTAAAGGTTTGTTTAATTTGCAAGATAGGATAAGATAAGATAAGATAGGATAAATTAATTATATCTGATTTGTTTTTGTGGTATATATTGAAGGGCAAGAGAAAGGCTAACTTTAAGGATTAAAAAAAAAAAAAGAAGAAGAAGAAGAAGAAAGGTAAGATAATTCATTCATTCATTCCCTTTTTATTTTAAAAATTTAGAAAGATTCTTGATTTTTCTCTTTTTAAATTTAAATTAAATGATCAAAGATAGAAATGACAAGAAATAACAATTATCCGAATAACATTTTGTTTATCATATCTTCGACTTTCACGTCTTGTTCTTTGCCACGTATTATTGAATTATAAATCTCTCACTTTTATCTCCAATAAGAAGTGAATATCATTTGAAATTTATCCTTAAACTTACATAAATATTATAATAAGGTATGAATTTTTTCATCACATATTGGATGATGATAAACTATAATATATATATATATTTATTTATTCATTACACTTCTTTTAAGATATGAATATTTTTTGTTAGTTGATTTTATTATAAATTGCATTTCTTTTAATGCTTATAATGCATTTGTTTTTGACATTTTTTTATTAGTTCAATTTTATGGCGATGGATAAGATGTAATAACAAGTGTATTTATTATATTTTATTTTTAATGTTCAAATGCTTTTACTTGTTGGTGATGATAGCATTATTTAAAAAGTAAAGTATATGAAAAAATTGCTATGGGAAGGAGTTTTCTTCTATGATCATATCTATTCAATTGAATATATGTAAATATTATATTTGGTGTGTGAAACCTTGTTAATTAAATTTTATTTGTTAACAAAATACTTTTATTTTTTTAAAAAACAAAAACTAAATTTAACAATAAAATTTGAATCCCTGATATCCAACTTAAAGTTAATTTATTTTATTATTATACTAGTGGTGAACCCGTGTGATACACGGAAGAGTTTAATTTAAAAATAAAAAAATAAATTTATTATTTTAAATAATTTTAACATAATTAATAATTATATTTTTTTAATCTTTACTTATTTATTAAAATTTAAGTTTAATTAATTATTCGCTATTCAATATATTAATGGAGAACACTTTTAATTCAATGTACTACTATTTAATGTGTTAAAGAATAATTAATTTCTTAAGTAGGTCACTTGACAAAATATTTATAAAATTTTTTATTTATTATATTATATTATATTATATTTATTTATAAATAAATATTATAAAATCTATAATATATCCACTTAAAGACGTTCCTTATTTTCTATTTATTATATTATAATTATAAATATAAATTAAAACTCTTAAATATGAGTAAGAATAAGGTTTTTAATAATAACAAAATTTTAAAAATATGAATTTTAATTTCTTCCATAGTCTTAAAAATGTGATACTTTAAATATTAATTAGCATTGAAAAACCCTAACATTTAACAACCTTAAATATTTTTTTATGAATTTGTTAAAATATCACATTTTCAAGACTATAATATAATTATTAAAGTAATTAATAATTAATTAATCACTACCTATGATTTAATGCAAATTTTTGAGGAAAAAAATTTACCATTGATTAACACTTGGCAAAATACTTTGTTTGACTATCATATTTTAATATTATATAAATATATATAGAATAAAGATATAAAGATAATATTTTAAATAAATGAACAATTTTCTATAACTTAATTAATAGTTTAAGTTGTCTATTAATATATCTCATAAAACTCATGCAAATTTAATACAAATTTTAGAGGCAAAAAATAGCTTGATAGATTTTTGGAGGGAATAAAAATTTGCAAACTATTTGTAAACACCTCCGTCCAGGTACCCCAACCACCTAGACTACCCGAACGGGAGTGCCTACGGAAGGAGAAAAAATGGAACATAAGACAAAGACTACTCTGGCATACATAAACAAGAATTAAAACAACGGAAGCGAAGCTATATACTTGCATGCACTACGGGAACACCGCTAGCACAGCAGCCACAAGATAAATAAATGAATACAGACTCCTGTGCCGACATACACGAGACTCGAAGAATGACCTGGCACAGTAAAAATATAGAATAAACTCTACTCAACCATCAGAGTTGACAGAGACTGACAGGACTGTCTGTACACCATACTGACTCTGTCGCTAGAAGCTAACTCCCTTGCCCTTGACCCATGCTGCCACTACCTAAAATGATGAAAAGTAAAGTGAGTCGAGAGACTCAGCAAGCATAAAGAAAGAAAACTTGCAAACTGAGCAAATCCAATAAACTCTCCCCAGAACACCAACCCTCAAGCACACACAAGTCATGAGACGCACAACACAGTAGTATAGTATAATAAAAGCACATACCGGTCATTGGGGCCTACACACGACACCCAAGTCCCATACCAACATGTCGCTGCCCTGGAAGGCAACAAATACCTCCAGCAAACCTGTGCGCGCCGTCCCGGATCAGTCCTCCCATAACCCGAATGCTCGCGTAGGTCCTCTCGACACCTGAGCTGTAGAAAAACAGAGCCATAGGCTCCCTTGGGACGATCATCTCTTCCGAGACTTGTAAACTGTTGGTAACCATGCAATGCACATAAAAATGTCATGGCGTAGTGAGTATCAACGTGATACACTAGCGCTCATACATCCAGGCATCAGGCCATGCTCTGCCTACATAGTAAACCACACGCAATGCATATGCCCGTGCCAGATGCAATCTAACCACACTAGAATGTCCATGTCCAATCATACTCAATAAATGAATATCCCAACATGCATTCCATACCCATGTGCATATCAAATCATGAACAGTAATACAATGTATCTAATCATGCAATAAATCACATACTGACAGAGCTAGTCAGCAGTGCTTGACACCGGTCAATGGCCAGTGACTAGGAGTGTCCACCAGACGGTCCACTTCAGGGCCATACAATAGTCTACCACAACGTCACCAAACAACCGACCCTTGCCCCACTGCTCGATAGCTCTAACTGAACCACAAATAAACCCGAGAAAATTGTAAATAAATCCGCACGTCTAGAAACCTAGTCCCCAAGATGGGTTCAACATTATTCCAAAATGAATAGGGGGGGTACAAACCCCCATAGGCTCACAACAAATAAAGTTCTAGAAGTCCTGGGTTTAATTTAAATTAAACCCATTGAATAACAACTCAATAATAATAACTCAACAAATAATGTTAGGCGCCGAATTAAAGTAAAGGAGGGGATAAAATATGAGAAACCACAGAGTCTCTCACAGGAATTAAAGAACATGAGGAGAGGGTTAGGAGCTTGCTTTTATTCGGCCGATTCTCGCATTCCCTATGCTCCCGCTGCGAAGTAAAATACTTTTTAACAATTAATAAAATCATACATTAAGTAAATCTAACCATGTATTATAAATAATTTAACCATATAAAATTCTTGAACATATAACGCTTCTAATAATGTTTTACTCACATATCCGGTCACTTTTCATGCCAAGAAAATCTCAAAATCCCCTTATTTTTCCCTTATTCCCTTACTTTTCTTTTATTTTCTTTTCTTTATTTTTTTTTCTTTTCTTTTCTTTCTTTTCTCTTCTCTTTCTCTTCCTTCTCCTCCTCATTCTTTTTCCCCGTGCCTTCTCCCCTACGCCTTCTTCCTTGCGCACACCAACAGCCACCCGCCGCTGCCCAGCCCCCTGCCAACGGCACAGTCGGCCACCCCCGTTACCGGCGCCGCCACCCACAGCCGCACTACTGCTCGCGTCTCCCCCTCGCTCAGCTGCGGAGCTCGCGACCATGGCTGCCATGGTCGCAGCTTTGCTTGCTTCTGTCCGCTTTCTCATGCCACTGCGAACCAATTCCGTCACCAACCTCGGTCGCGACTGCTCCACCTTTATCGCAACCTCCCGAAGCTCGTCGCTGTTGTAGCTTCGCTCGGCTACCATGGTCGAGCTTCACTCAGCCAGCTTCCATGGTCGCCACTGCGTCACGCCTCTCCCTCTTTCTCGATCTTTCCATCTTTCTCCCTTTCCTTTCCTCTCTCTCACACAACTTCTCTTTTCACTCGGCCAAGCCCCTTCCCATTTTCCCAGCTCTCTCACCATCTCTCATTCTCTCTCCCCTCTGTTTTATCTTCAGAGAACAAAGGCCACTGTGCAATACTTGGCCTCCAAGCACACACGCACAACCACACAAATATAAACATATTAATTTAATTTAAATTAATTTGATTTACACTTAATTATTATTATGATTATATTATTATCTCTATTATCATTGGCAATATATATATACTTTTATTATTATTATTATTTTGTTATCTTAAATCCTCAAATACCGAAATTTGTTAATTATTCTCGTCTCCACAATTTTGGGATGTTACACTATTCTACTTTAATATAATATATTATATATTATTATATTATAGAAAGATAAGATTTTATTTAATGGATAATTTTTCATGACTTAGTTAATATTTTAAGTGTCTATTCATATTTCTCATAAATAGTATTTATTTTTGATTGATTGATGAATTAATTGATGAGAAGATCTAATATAAAATATTTATTTTTGATTAATTAATAGCATTGAAAAATTCATGCAAGTTTATTACAAATTTTAAATGTAAAAAATAGTTTGGTAGATTTTTGGAGGGAAGAAATATTTGCATACTATTCTACTATATATTATTATATTATATTATATAAAGATAGAATTTTATATAAATAAATAATTTTCTGTGACTTAATTAATAGTTTCTGTAAGCATCCCGCCCGGATACCCCCAACCACCTGGACTACCCGAACAGGAGCGCCTACGGGAGGAGAAAAATGGAACACAAAACAAAAACCACCCTGGCATGCATACACGAAAATAAGAACAGTGGAAGCGAAGCTAAACATATGCATGCACTACGGGTACCCCGCTAACATAGCGGTCACATGATAAATAAATGAACACAGACTCCTGTGCCGATATACACGAGACTCGAGAAAAGACCTGGCACAACAAAAATAATAGAGTAAATCTTACTTAACTATCAGAGTTGACAGGGATTGATGGGACTGCCTGCACACCATACCGACTCTGCAGCTAAGAGCTAACTCCTTTGCCCTTGACTCGCGCTGCCTCTACCTGGAATGATGGAAAAACAAAGTGAGTCAATAGACTCAGCAAGCATAAGGAAAGAAAGGCTGAAGGCTGTATAAAACTAGTAAACTTCCCCCAGAACACCAACCCCCAAGTACACACAAACCATGAGACACCATAACATAATAGTATAGCATAATAAAAGCACATACTGGTCCTTGGGGCCCACACAAGACACACGGCACTGAAGTCCCATACCAACTTGTCGCTGCCCTGGATGGTAACAAATACCTCCAGCAAATCGATGCGTGCCATCACGGGTTAGTGTTCCCGTCACCCGTGTGTCCGTGTCGGTACTCCCAACACCCGAGCCAGAGGCTCCATCGGAACAGTCCTCTCGTCCGAGAATTGATAACTACCAGTAACCATGCAATGCACATAAAAATACAATGGCATAGTGAGCATCAATGTGATACACTGGCGCCCATACATTCAGGCATCAGGCTATGCTCCACCCACATAGTAAACCACACGTGATGCATATGCCCGTGCTGGATGCAACCTAACCAAGCTAGAATGTCTGTGTCCCAAGCATACTCAATAAATGAATATCCCAACATGCAACTCGTACCCATGTACATATCAAATCATGAACAGTAATATAATGAATCTAAATGTGCAGTAAATCACATACTGGTAGAGCTAGTCAGCAGTGCCCGACACCGGTCAACGGCCAGTGACTAGGAATGTCCACCCGACGGTCCACATCAGGGCCGTACAATAGTCTACTCCAACGTTACCAACAATCGACCCTTGCCCCATTACTCGATAGCTCTAACCGAACCATAAATAAATCCGAGAAAAATCGTAAATAAACTCGCACGTCTAGGAACTTAGTCCCCAAGCTGGGTTCAGCATCATTCCGAAAGGAATGGGGACAGTATAAACCCCCGTAGGTACATAATAAATAAAACTCCAGAAGTTTCAAATTTAATTTAAATTAAAACAAATGAATAATAATTCAATAATTAATGCTAGGTGCCGAATTAGAGTAAGGGAGATGATAAAATACAGGAAATCACGGGGTCTTTCACGAGTATTAAAGAACAGGAGAAGATGGTTAAGAGCTTGCCTTTACATGGTCGTTTCTTGCATTTCTTACATTCCCACTGCGAAGTAAAACGTTTAATAACGATTAATAAAACTGTGGCTCACATTAATTAAATCTAACCGTGTAATATAAATAATTTAGCAGTCTAAAATCCCACGTAGGCGCACCACAATTAAAATCTCAATGAGTTTCATATTTAATTTAAATTAAATCACGCTAATAAAATACTCATTTTATATAATTAATACGCGTAACTGAAACGAATTAAGGGAAGACGAGGGGTTTATAAAATGGAAAGAGATTGTAAAAGTAGATGAGAGCTTGCCTGTATCTAGTCGTTTACAGCGTTTTTACGCTTAAATACCACCAAAATAATACACGCTGTAAAATAGAATAACTCTCAAAATTAACAAAATTGGATCCAAAATGAAATTCTAACCATACAAAATGTTTAATACATAATTCTTTATGTACCTGGTTAATTAAAACCCATTTAAATCTCATTAAATCTTGAATTTTTGCCCCAAATTCCTCTATTTTCACCTCTAACGCGCCTTCTTCTTCTCCTAAATTTACTCGCTGGAACTGTTCGAAATGAACCCCAGAATTTGCGAAAATCAGCAATTAAAAAGCAAGGAATTGGGCGGCCCAGCGTGCGCTGTGTGGCAACCAAGGGCTGCCCACCGCCTTGCCCAAAACGACGTCGTTTTGGGCAAGGTTTTTGGCTGTAAAATCAGCCAAAATCCCTCCAGCGCGTGGGCAGAATAGAACCCGCGTTCCCCGCTGCACACACGCACGCATAGCCGTTTGCGCCAACTACTCTCTCATACATATAATGCAAGAGATTATATTTAAGGTGACTCGTGACCCATTTTCAAGAATTATTGCAACACCCAGACTTTCAAAAATCGACACTTTTTTCCCATTTCACAGTTACCTCTTATTTCACTTTCACCCCATAATTTTCAAAAATCTCCTAATTCAATTTATTTTATTATTTTTCTAAATACTCCCCAATAGTAATTATTTTCCTTAAATCCTCAAATATTTAATAATCACATTAATTACAATAATTAATAATAACTAACCATTCCCAAATAATTTAATTAATTACCTTTAATTCTTTATTTTTCTCAAAACCACATAAATAAATACTTCCTCTTAAATTCTCAAATTTTCAATAATGTCCTCAAATACTGATATTTATATTTATTATTTATTTTCAAATTTCGGGATATTACAGTTTAAGTGTCTATTCATATTTCTCATAATATTTATTTTTGATTGATTGATGGGTTAATTAAATATTTAATATTCACATAAGAATATATTGGAAATTACATAATTAGCATTGAAAAATTTGTGTATTTAAAACTCATTATTAATTTTACAATAATTAGTACATATTATTTCAAAACAATTGAAAGATTTAAATTATTAATGTAAATTACAAAATGTAAATTATTAATACAATAAGTACTTAAATGAAAATCATTAATGCAACTTTTGGGGTAGAAATTTTATTACTACTTATTATTTCAAAGCAATTGAAAGATTTAAATTATTAATATAAATTACAAATTATAAATATACATATATATATATGTATATTTTTTCATCACATATGGGATGGTGATAAACTATAATATATACATTTATTTATTCATTACACTTCTTTAAAGATATGAATATTTTTTGTTAGTTGATTTTATTATAAATTGCATTTCCTTTAATGTTTATAATGCATTTATTATATTTTATTTTTAATGTTCAAATGCTTTTACTTGTTGGTGATGATAGCATTATTTAAAAAGTAAAGTATATGAAAAAATTGCTATGGGAAGGAGTTTTCTTCTATGATCATATCTATTCAATTGAATATATGTAAATATTATATTTGGTGTGTGAAACCTTGTTAATTAAATTTTATTTGTTAACAAAATACTTTTATTTTCTTAAAAAACAAAAACTAACTTTAACAATAAAATTTGAATCCCTGATATCCAACTTAAAGTTAATTTATTTTATTATTATATTATACTTTTATTTAAATTTTATCTAAAAATTTAAAATTAAAGTGCAATTACCAATTCTCGTCAAATGAACCTTTATTTAAATTTTTTTAATTTTATATTTATTATTATTCAAACATAACAATAGAATTTTTATCAAGGAATCCATTTTAAAATTCTAAGAAGTCTGTAAAAACAAAACTGATAATAAGACATAGAACTTTTCCTATATAAATATTTTGATGTTTAAGTTAGATTTGTCAAAATCGAAAAAAGTCAGAGAGTTATTGAATGAATAAAAGTGACTTACTTGAAAGGGTGGATCTTCCCTTGAGAAGTGATGATAATTTTTGATATTTTAATATTATGATTGATTTAGATAATCCTTTAAATAAGATTTCGAAAGTGTTGTTTGCACGACTACTTCACAATGGACCTTTTGGGAGATCTTTGTGGACTCTTCTAGAATTTGTTAGTCCTCCCATGCGGGAGCCTGTCAAGGATTCTCTTGAGGACCCTTTGGTCAAGAAGATCTCTCGGGCTCTTTTTTCACAATCTTAATCTTTGTGCTAAATTTTCAACTTTTAAGCTTAATCTTCCTAAACTTTGTAAATATATTTTGATTGGTGTAAACATCAATATTATACATACATAAAAAGAACTACACCTCAAATATATATCTACATACATAAAACTAGACTATCCACCAATTAAAAATAATGTACGTAAAAATTAGGTTTAATATTGGACGATGCAGGAAGTGACCTTTACTTTGTTTTTTATATTTGTATTTGCATTGGTCAAGTTGGAGAAGAGCCTCACAGGTCCCGTGTTCAAATCTCATTGTTAGTTTCGTGATTTATCTTTCTTGCAGAAATCATGAGACTAAACTGCGGAGGCCCTTAAGATGAGGGATTTCTCCCAAAGTTGGAAAAGAGCCTTACGTTGAGGAATACATAATACATATGTTTGTGCATCCATACGGCCAGTGATACGTCGTAAATATATTTGGGGAGGAAATGTGACACTTATCCTTATTAAATGTGTTATTTGGGGGAGTAAGTATATTTATTTAATTACGTATAAAAAGGTAGAGATCTTTAAGCATGTAGAATTGCCTCTATCATGCTTTTTCATGCTTTCTTTCTATTTATTGTTATCCTACGCTCTCATATTTATATTTCTTGCACTTTATATTCATCATACTCAAGAATTTTCCGCTTTTATTTGATAGTACAATCATATTTTAACTTGAAGTATATAAAAAAAAAAAAAATTGGTTAGATTTCATGACAACTTTTTATTATGGTTGTGGGTTTTACAACTTGTTAGCACATTTATGAGGCATTTTGTAAATGAGAAATTAATTTTTAGATTCCTAAAATACATGATTCTTGATAATACTCTTGAAAATATTTGATTTTCAAGATTTATATAATTCTATGTTTGATTAGTTTAAACATTCTCAATAATGTTGGGAATTTTTTTTTTTTTTGAGAATCTTACATTTCTATATTTGGTTTAAATTTAACATTCTTAGAAATTTATGATATTTTTTTAAAATTACCCTTATTTAATTTTTTGTTTGAAAATGATAAATTTCTTTTTTTTACACATTATATATATATGTGTGTGTATATATATACATAATATATATGTTTGTGTAAGAGGATAAGAGGTCTTTTAATCTTTCTATTTGTTAAAAATTTTCCATAGTACATGGGAATCCAAGATTTCCAACCCCCTCATAGAAATCTTTTTGTGGGAAAATTAATTAAAAAATAAATCTTGGAATGCTATCTTTTCAAATTTCTTTTAAAAAAATTTGTACCAAAACCTAATATTCTCACTAATCTAAAAATTTCTTCTATATCAAACGTCCTTTTAAGGGCAAAACTCCTAAATAGCTAAAAGTGCCCTCTTGATAGTGATAAGTGTTGTATGTGTAAATTCTACATGTGAAAATATACAGAATTGCTCTATAAAAAGGTATACAAAGGAAATGAAAAGAAAGAAAAGAATAGGTTGGGTCCCCACTAGGTGCAAATTGAATACTGAAATAAGAAATAAAAGGGATCAATGAAATAGAAACAATGAATTGGAAATAGAGTCAAGGTTCAAAATCCATAGATAATTAATATGGATGGGATCGTCTATAATGTTAGACAAATGAAACAATTTTTAAGATGAATAATGTGGGTTCATGACACCATCACATGCATATAAATATAAATACGTATAACCAACATAACATGTACATTCATGTGTCCAAATATGAAATATCTTTGCTTCTTTATCCCATCTTGATTGGTGCCTGCATTCTTTATTGCCCATTTTGATCAACTCAAACATCAAAGAACATGGTGATCTCCTCCAGCTCCTAAAGTTTCTGCATATATATGCATGCGTGAACTCGACTGTTTGCCCTATGTTACTGAATATGAGCTGAAACGAGATGTGCATTTGTTAATGTTCCCCATATAAAAAGGTATATGTGGTCAACATCGATGCATCCATGAATGAAAGGAAGAGGATTGTAATAATCATTTGAGTCGAGAGTTAAACTTTCTGGATTTTGGATGAGAGTTACAGCCTACAGACATATCAACAAAATGAAAAACCAATATCTTTTATATACAAAAAAGAAAGAGAGAAGGATAACAGGTTATGTCTTATTGGTTACAAAGTATTTATGGAGGTTGGAAGATGTTTATCTTGCAGATGGGTGTACGTACCCATTGGATGTGTCTGGGCTCTCAATATCTAGAAAACTTGTTAGTAGTGTTTTGCGTGCAGGCTGTGATCTTGAACTCCCAGAAGATGAATTTTCATTTCCTTTCTGAATCTTCATTGCATCTTGTATAGCCAGTATTATTTCCTGCATCTTTGGGCGAGAATAACCGTGTTGGTCGACGCATTGTATTGCAACTTCTGCAACTCGCCATACAGACTCAACCCTGACACTTCCTAAGAGAGAAGGATCCATGATGCTAATTACATCCCCTTTTCGAATCAATGACCTTGCCTGCAAAATAACATTTGAGCCATCGATATTTATTTTTATGGAGTGGGAAAGCATTTCAAAGAACGATCTTAATAAATTCTAGTACAAAACAGATGAAACCTAGTCTATAATGATTTAGGAAATTTGGTTAATATACTCTGGAAATATAAGAGTCAATCAATATAAGGACGGTCTAACTACATTTTTGACGTTATGTAATTATGTGTTGTTAGTGGATGGCAGCATTGAATGCTTAAATGCGTACTTATACTCTTGAGCTTGAATGTTGGTTAAATTCATGCTTTGATCTTATAAATTTGATCTTAAATGCAGGATGGATGCAAACATATGTGCAATTCACTTATTCTGAACCTACCTTATTTGCTAGATTGGTATTCTCATTAAAAAAATCAGAGATTCCACTAGACGAACTAAATTGATGACTGAATTGTTCCAGGGCATGCCATCGAATGTTTACGTTGTCTATTGTATTCAATGTTACTCGTATTTACATTTACTCAATGCCTCAACTTTTATGACGAGGCACAGTTCAGGTCAAAGGTGTTAGGTTTCAACTAGATTTTGGTAATGTTTGGGCTACAGTCTGGATGTTTCAGGTGTTTGGCAGTATGCTGCATTATTCAGGCTCCTTAACTGTAGAAAAAGGTACTACCTTATGGATCTTACAAGCAAAAGTGCTCGCGTTGGTGTGCGCGCGCGTGTATGTGTGTGTGAGAGAGAGAGAGAGAGAGAGAGCCTTGCAAGATTGTTTTGCCTATTACACATTGATGCATACAACTTTGAGCAGTTTTTATAGTTTCTTATGATGGAATCCTTTCACTTTTATCTGGGCATGGAGGAACAGTTTTATGTGCTAGAGAATGCAGACGCTAAATTATTATATAGATAATGAAGTAAATGCACAGTTTTATTGTGTGGCTACTTTAGGTTGTATTTTCTTCTCTACTATACCAAGATCAAATTGAATTCATTGGTGACTATATGTATGGAATCAGTGCATCCTGTTTTCTTTCCCTATAATCACTTCACATTTGTTTGCATAGGTCTAATTATTTCACCAATAAGTTTCCAACAGACAACTAAGGTTTGAAAAAGAAAAGGAAACCGCTTTGTAGAAGATCCACAAAAAAGAATTGAAATGTCCATACCCAGTGAACAATGTTCCACTCGGCATCATAATCTTCATTTGATACGGGTTTTCTTCCAGAGATAAGTTCCAATAGCACAACCCCAAAACTATAAACATCACTCTTTTCAGTCAATTGCTGATTCCCATAGTACCTGTTGGCCAATACACATTGGTAAAGCTTCATTCAAAAGGAAACATGGGATGTTTATTACTTGCGATAAGCATGGCTTACTCAGGATCTAGGTATCCTACTGTTCCCCGTGCCACACTTGATATATGGGTTATGTCTTCTTCAGCTTGTCTTGAAAGTCCAAAATCAGACACTTTTGCCCTCATATGGATGTCCAGAAGAATGTTGCTCGTTTTCACATCGCGGTGAATGATACTGGGGTTACATCCAGTGTGCAAGTACTCAAGGCCTACAAAGATCCAAATTTTTTGATTAAATTATTGTCTTGAAAATCCATACACAAATGGACAACAGTGAAATCCCAAATCAACCCTTAGCAGCATCTTGTGCAATATTAAGACGGGCCATCCAGTCCAAGTGTTTCTTGTTGGCTGGATCTGTCGGATTACATGATAGATTTGTGTTAGCTATTTCTGTAGCAACTGAAAGGACGGAATAGTGAACTGAGAAATTAATGCACAAGTTCTAGCATACCATGAATGTGATCCCTCAAAGTTCCGTTATGCATGTATTCATAAACTAGCATCCGCTGATGTGCTTCTTCACAATATCCAATTAAAGGAACTAGATTCCTATGGTGAATTCTTGACAAGAGGGCAACCTGTTAGTATGTTTCAATAGTTAGTAGTAGTTCAAGACAATATTCACAAGTTTTGGAGATGTAAAAAATTGTGAATGGTGTTTCTTTATTTTCTGTTATCTTTTGTAAAAAAAAAAAAATCATGCTCTTCTCAGTAGGGTTCTTTACACACTAATAAATAGCATTGACTGCTAAGTTTCTCAACAACTTCTATTTGGAACACTAATCTTGAACTTTGGTACAATTCCTAACCTCTCTATATACATATATATAAATATATCTATCTATCTATCTCTATCATTTTCGTTTGTTAATTTCGGAAATTCCAATTGCGAGCTTCTCTGTGTCTATCATTTTGGAATTAGTCCTTTTAATTTAGCTAGATAAAGTTGCATTTGCTTGATCATTCTTCTTACATTAGTTAGTGCATATACTATGTGGTAGTGTAACAAACAGTGGATTCATTTCCATGCTGAAAGATTTAGCGAGGAGGTTTGTGCAAGGACTTGTGAAGGAAACTACCTCAGTCACAAATTGCTGTGTTCCATGGCTAGTTGAATCAGCCATGATCTTAACTGCGACCTCTTTCCCATCTTTCATCTTCCCATGATAGACAGGTCCAAAACTTCCTTTCCCAATTCTCGTTGAAAAATTTTTAGTAGCTTCTTCTATCTCAGACACTGGAATATAGATTGCAACTCCTTCATCCATCAAATGTCCACCTCGTGCAATTGAATAGCCACTTGAAGGTTTTGTGCTGAGCCGGAAAGAATCACCTGGGGAGAAAGTACCCAATATTTGATATGCAAGCAGATTTGCGTTCTGTGCTCAAAACTAATAACACAGAATGGGACATACCTTTATCATCACTTCTCCGATAAGAATTCTTTCTCCGATGTTTGTACACTATTAACAAGCTTCCTAACAGTAGGAATGAAAGAATTGCAAGTACTCCTATTGAAGTTCCAACTATCAGCTTGTAATGGGTCTTATGCTTTGAGTTCCGATGTAGACCAGGATTGTCTTTATAGCTGCAGAAGAACATTTAGTGCTAATCAAATACTTTTGTAACTGAGCCACGCATGTGTTCTTGTGCTAATTCAATACTCTTGTCACTCTGGTTGGTGCACTTAGTCTTTGTATGTTAATTATGATTTTTATGTTTGTGCTCGTTGGTTGTTTGTATGCAGATATCTTCATCTCATTATGGTTTTTTTAACTCATTTGTCTTCTTTTCTCTTGCACTATCCTTGCAGAATCCTATTCACCTTACTTTGAAGTGCTTTTCTGTAATTCTTAATAAAATATGTCTAAGCCTTGGTGCATGTTACCGAAATCTTAAGACACAGTAATTGAAGATCTGTACTATATCAGTCCCCAAGTTTATGAAGTCATAAGCAATGCTGTCCTCTAAAAGAGAATGGCAAAGATTGTAACGTTTTTTTTTGGCTTCAAATGGTGTTTAGAATTCCATAGAAATTGATGTCAATTACTATTTCATGGCATTTTACAATTTCTGTGCACACTTTATTTTCAGCACACAACATAGAAACATACTCAAAAGAAATATTTCTCGCTGACAATGCCGGAGGGATTTCCCCGCTCAAGGAGTTGTTCTGTACATACCTGTCACATACTGATTTAAAGTTAATGCACATTTTATAGCTGTATTAGGAAACAAATCTTTAAATTGGCACAGGGATACGATAAAAATTAAAGCAGTCAGCCCATTTCACCAAAGTTTCAAAAGATGTGGCCCATCCAGTCATGTAGGGAAGCTGAGTATCAATATGACTACGTACAATTCTTGTAAGCTTGGTAAACTACCCAGGTAAGAAGGTAGGGGACCATTCAATTTGTTGTTCTCTAGATGCCTACACGTGCACCAAAATAAAGTCATCATGAAAATAGGAATGGAATTCTCTCATTGTAACTTATTGACCACAATTATGAGAAACACTTACAGAGTTGTTAACTTGATCAGATTACTCATGTCAGGGATTGACCCAGTGAGGAAGTTGTCATCTAACCATCTAAAGAAAGAAAGTTGTAAACTACATTGTAGCTGTAACACTGATGCAGAATAGGGTTTTTATTTTCATAACATAATAACACTTACAGCTCTGTCAATGCATCCATGTTGTTGATCTCTGGTGGGATTTCACCCTGCACGCTTTTTCCTGACAACATACTGTGAAAAAGGGCGAGTAGAATTCATATGGTAGCTCACACAACATGCAAGATTATTTCTTTCCTTTTTCAACCTAAAGACTTCTCTATATGGATACACCATAACTGTGTGTGTTTGTATTGAACATAACAACCTAAGTTAATCTATTTGTACTGCTCTACGCCTTAATTTCGCATGAGAAGCATGTATGAAGAAATGGCTAGAGATGACTTTTAACGATCCTTTAAATGGCAGGAATAGAGAAGTCAGAGATAAAATTGTAATGCGCTTGCTTCCAAGAGTGATGACCATTTACAGTGCTTTAGAGGAGAGGGTAGTTATCAATAGATGGTTTAGCATTGAAATTTTGAACTGAATTTCCAATTTATCTTCTGGATTGCTGTACGCATGACAATTCACATCTTCAATTAAGCAATCTGTAGTTTTAACTGGATGATGCTAATTGAAAAAGTACTATGCTTACCTTCACTATGGAAATCTTAGACTTCAGAATCAAATATGTGGCTTGTTATGGCAATACAGAAGGACCAGAATTGTCATTGATACAAGGTAAAGTACTTACACTTTTGTAATTCTTGGTGGGGCGCTAGAGCTGCAAGAGACCCATTCCCACTGAGCTGGCACACAGGGATCACCTTCATTTGTCTGGACACTCTCGGCAGACATGGAGCGAAGAGCATTGACAGCATTCACTTTGAAGTGGAGATAATAAGACTAATTAGGTCATACTGGTAAAGCACATTATCATCTGTCATTTTTTTTTGCAGGCTATACAGACCAAATATCAATCACTACTCATCATATTATATGTAGTTGGTCTTACCATCTTGCTCATGTGTCTTTGAGGCAATCTGTACATATTTGCTTATTTCAATTGCATTCAGAAGTGGTCCTTGAGTAGAATCCCTGGTTTTTGCAAAGGAGAATGTCAGAACGAAATCCAGTGTTACATTCATGAAGCTAGGTTCATATAGAGTGTAGCTCCCATTTGCATTCTCAGCAATATTCACCACTGCATTGCTATAATCAGGAACATAAGGCTGCGTGATTTTAAATTTTCGTGTTTCATTCGAACTCAAGTCCTGAATTTCAGCAAAGTATGCATAAGCACGAGCATTCGCTGGGAAATCTTCTAAATTTAACCTATAGCTGAGAATCCCTTTTGTGCCAAGCACTGCACTCTGCATTACTTTCACAGGTGGATATTCTCTTGTATTGACATTTATGTTCTTCGTTGTATTGATTCTTTCAGTGCCAGGAGCTACACCTACAAGAAAATTTTGTCTTCTATCAAGATCTGAATCCCATATTCGGTCATATGGATCATCCGGATACCTGTCCAAGATAGTCATACTGTTACCTCTGCAGAAATGAACGTAACTGAAGATAACGTTCCCGAGCAAGCGGGACAAACGTCCCTTGAAATTGATTTTTCTGTTTAGTATGTGTTATTCATCATGCTGCCCTGACTAGGAAAAGATATGCTTCTGCTAAACGTACTACCAAATATAAAATCTGAAGAGAGCATACCTTACAACTTCTCTGCTTGGGGCTCCAAAATTTACCCTTGCTGCTACTTTTAGATAGAAATCATCCTCAAAATCTGTCGCATACATTGACAGATTCAATGGCCGCAGCTCTAGGGTGGATATGAACGGGGAACCTGTTGTTGCACAGCACAAGCACACATCAATGGAATTTGAGCGTGCCCTGATGATAATTTCCTTCACATATACTCTGGATCCGTCCTGCACGGTTACAGTTGACCACTTGGTTGCATCCAGGTAGAGCTGAAATTTGGGGTATGTGTCTACGCTTAAAGAGCTGCTATATAAAAAGGTTGCTCTGACAAGGTATCGCCTTCTCTCTGTGGTCTTTAGATTATAGCAGTACTTCTTGCTGTCTATGGGGAAGTCCCGGCGTCTCTGATATTGAGGCAAGTCTCCATTTGGATTCTCCACTTCTACTGATTTTCCATGGCTCATAAGTTCAGTGTCTGAAATCCAGTCTAATCTAGTTCTCGGGTCAGTGTAATTACTTGTGCTTCCACAATCTATACTGATGAATTCTGCATATTTTATTGCTTGTTGGTCATTGACTCGTTGCACAAACAAATATGCGTCTTGTTGGTTATAATAATAGTACACAAAGGCATGTTCCTAGTTGTAAACAGATTCCTTTGTTTCAGTTGAACTTTTTCTCTAAGTGTGTGCATGTGATCTAGCAGGCTCTGAAAGTTTTCTTCTGATTCTTCTTCATCATGAATACACAATCATTATGGTGAATGGAAAAAATTTGTAGTACTTTCTGTAATAGATGTAAGGAAAACATACCTTTCACTTGGGAGAGACTAGATTGAATCAAGCACAGAATTAAAAGAAGGTAAAGGAAGATTAAACCCATTGAAGATGAGGAAGAACAGACAACAGTCAGTTCTATGGAGCTTCCACTCTGATTTTAGCATTTCAGGAGTTGATAGACTGAAGACTTTGTTTGATTGCAAATCCTCCCCCCAATCTTCACCCCACTTGGCTTTCACTTTTTTGATTGATGATTTTGGCAATATTCACCCATGTTTGGGTCTGTAGCTCTCTTGAAATCTGCCTTTTCCTTTATTAAGGATTTTCATGTTCATTTCAGATTAACTTTTCTTGCTTTGGAAAAGGACATGAACATACTACACTATCTTAAGCAAGAAAGCAGAAAAAAGATGTTCTGTATTTTACTTTTAGGTTATGTGCATATTTTGATGATCAGCATGGCAATCCTGATTAAGTGAATTCTGACCATCTGATGCGTCCCAACCAATCTGGGACTAAGTCTTTTGATGGGAAATATCTTGTACTTGGCAACCTGATTGATGTATTGTGGATGAATGTGAGGATGAATGTGAGAATGCTTTTGTAACACACCATTATTATTGTCAATTAATAACATAAAAGAGAATCTGTGGTCATGCAGAGGCATCCACAAAGTAGGGACAGATAAAGGAAAGCATTTAATTTCTTTGGTAGATTTAATTTACTCTTGCTTTGTTGAGTTTTGGTGGCAACAAAATCTTTTTCCTCGGCCCTTTGAGCCAATTTGTTTTTAGCTTTTTCTAAAGCTTGAAAAAGCAAGCAGCTTGGTGCCCCTTTTCATGTGGACATCGAACATTAAATGGTCCCATTCAACTGTCTTTAGTGTCGGCAATATTTGGCCATGGATTGGAAGTGAGAAGAAAATGGGGGGAAATAAAATTTACTTACTTAAACATAGAAGGATTCCAAGAAAATATCATAATTTTATTTCATCTTTCCAAGCAGAAGAAAATGATTTTAGGACATTTTAAAAATCATTTTACTTTTTACTGTGAAGATTCCACCTACATAGCCACTTTTTATCTTCTGTCCTTTTGTGACAAAACCAACACAAATAAAACAAGTTACAGTGCATGAAAGTGACTGCTTGTGAAGAGCCAATCAGCAACAATTTGTGCAGAAAAACGAGTCAAGATTGGTCATAGAAACAGTGGTGGCCCCAAGTTGCAGTCAAGAAATAAATAACCATGTTATACGTATATTATTTTTATATATTTTAAATTACATAAAAAGATATTATGATCAAAATACCCTTTGTCTTTATGCGTTTCATGCGCTTTATGAGAAATTCATCTATTAATATGTTAGTAATTGATGATGCGGAAGCCGATCACCTTCTCCTGCCTCAATCAAAGTAC
The DNA here is from genome assembly GCF_014633365.1 of Diospyros lotus. Taxonomy (NCBI): domain Eukaryota; kingdom Viridiplantae; phylum Streptophyta; class Magnoliopsida; order Ericales; family Ebenaceae; genus Diospyros; species Diospyros lotus. The sequence goes on from NC_068340.1 coordinate 7,112,964, forward strand.
TTACAAAAGATGAAGTTGGGGACTTCCTCCCCTGAGATCACTCCGACAATCAAGTCAGTTCATCGGTGTATCTCTAGTTCTCAATATACAGTCAAGAACTTAGGAAAAAAGAAAGTCAAATCCTTTACCCGTACTTGTTCCCTTCCTTTTATCCTCTTGTTAAGATAAGGATCACCTTTTCGAATCGCCAGGATCCTCCTCCCGTCCCTCGCGGAACCATGATTTTAAAGATATGGATTCAGCAGTCCCTATCTCTATGATCCGTAGAGTGATGATTGATGCCGAGGAATTCGAGGAATCTTTGTTGAACAATAGGTTTAGTCGGTTTACTGAAACGTATCCGCCACGTGTCTTTTTTGGGCTTAAGCAGGATGTCGTTAGTGTGGTGGCTCCCTAGTGAGCACATGTCACTGTTACCATTGGTTGTATTCCTGAGGTATTGGAGCAATTATGAACCCAAGGGTATTTTCACTCATCAGTGATATAGATAAAGCATTCAATAAAAGTTAGGTAGGATGCTTTATCTTATTTCCTTTTTTTTTCTGTGTATGTTTTTCTTTACTTTAGATAACCAAATAAATTACAAAATAAACAAGGACTTGAATTCTAAGTGTTATGCATGCATGAGATTTAATTTATTTACAGGTTATTCATAGTGACTTAGATCATCCTTACAAACAATAGAGTTGGACCGTCCGGGCCCAATCTCAGCCTTTTCCTTAGGCCCAATCTGGTCTTCCTTTTGGACCCCACCTTAGTCCAGCATCATTACAATCCCATTGGATATCCACGCGACAGTCCTAGATCCTATCCTCATTAATGGCGGATTCCATTCACATTAATGAGGGTCCCGTCGCCATCATGCTACCGCCTGGGAACCTCTATCAACGTCGGATAGCCAATCCCATCACCTACAAATGCACGACTCATGCATGCAGGAAGGCATCTCCTCATTTTATATCAATCAGTTCTCTTCAGAGCCAAGGTATGTTCTGATCCTTGACCTATTGATACACTATCTCTCTTACTCACTCAACCGTTGGAGTGCTTGCAGGTGCCAGCTGCCTCCCAGACAGACCCGTCGCCGGAGCCCACACCCTACCTTCGATCGCCCTCTTCGATCAAGAAGGAATATCTAGCACCCACCGTGGGGCTCGGTAAAACTTACCTACCCCATAAGCTCACAAAAAGCCTTTCAAACCAACCTCCTCGTTGCCATACCATGGCACGAGTTAGAAACACCTATACCCAAAGGTCAAGTAACGACCACCACCGCCTAAATGACCTTTCCTGCATTGACCCACCCCCGGCCAGCCGGATAACTAAGGTTGTCGACACTATTGCTGGAGGTTTTACCAATGGAGTGCTGAGATTGACACGAGGTTAATACCCTCACGCGATCATGACAATAGACAACACTAAGAAGAAACCGAGAAGAATAGCCCGGCACCCCACGATCTGCTTCACAGACAAAGATCTTGAAGGAATGGATTCGCACCCTGATGATCCCATGGTAATTTCTGTTGTCGTTGTAGATTTTTTGATAAATAAGGTTTTGGTGGACAAGGGCAGCTCAGCCGACCTGTTATACCTATCTACCCTGAGAAGAATGGGCATCCCCGAACGAAAGTTGGGACCCTTTAATGAAAGTTTGATCGGCTTCTCAGGAAAGCAGATAGAAGTCAAGGGTTACATAGATTTGCCAACCTCATTTGGGACGGCTCGGTTGGTCAAGGCCATCACTATCCGGTACCTGGTGGTGGATTATCGGGCGCCGTACAACGCGCTCCTGGCCCGACCATCTCTTAACACTTTGGGCGCGGTAGTATCCACTTCCCATCTATCCATGAAATTCTCGATATCCAACACCGAGGTCCCGAGCCTGGCGAGGACCTGCGGATTAAGTTTTCGGACATACGACCCCAACCTACAGATGAGATCCACCTTGTGAGCCTGGGTCCTCGCTTGGAACAAATCGTCCATATAGGTTCCACGTTATCGAATGAGTTGAAGGAGAGGCTCATTAGCTTACTCAGGTAGAACACTGATCTTTTTGCTTGGACCCCGCCGACATGCCCGGGATAGATCCACTTGTCATTTTCCACAAGCTGGCACTAGATCCAAAGGCCAGATCAGTCGCCCAGAGGAAAAGAAGACTGGGGGAAGAAAGACAGCGCGCAGCCGTCGAGGAAACAACCAAACTCCTAAAGGTCGGATTCATCAGAGAGGTCCCATACACAACATGGCTTGCCAATGTGGTCAAGGTGAAAACATTCTTAGGAAAATGGAGAATGTGTGTCGACTTCACCAACCTAAATAAAGTGTGCCCAAAGGATTCATACCCGCTGCCCAATATCGACTGTCTTGTGGATGCGGCCTCTGGGTATAGGTACTTAAGTTTCATGGACGCATATTCTGGTTACAACCAAATCCAAATGCACCTCGAAAATGAAGAAAAAACATCATTCATCATTGAGAGTGCCAACTTCTGTTATCAGGTTATGCCATTTGGGCTAAAAATGCGGGTGCAACATATTAACGACTGATGAATAAGTATTCGCCAATCAGATCGGCCGGAACATCGAAGTCTATGTAGATGACATGGTAGCCAAGACTTTAGAAGAATAGGATCACTGCTTGGACCTAATCGAAATATTCGCGCAACTTTGGCAGCACAGCATAAGGCTCAACCTTGACAAATATGCCTTCGGGGTACAAGTCGGTAAGTTTCTAGGATTCATGTTAACCAACCGATGAATTGAAGTCAACCCAAACAAGTTCGAAGTCATCCTCGCGATGTATAGTCCTGCCAGCCTGGAGGAGGTCCAGCAGCTAACAGGCGGAATAACAGCTTTGTCTCGTTTCCTTCTAAAGTCGGCCAACCGAGAAAAGCCCTTCTTCCAATGCCTAAAAAAGTCAGCCGAGTTCCAGTGGATAGAAGAATGCAAAACTGCTTTTTAGGAATTAAAAGCCTTCCTAGCGGCCCTCCACATCCTTTCAAGACCAAAGCCTGGAGAAGAACTTTCACTCTACCTCTTCATCACCGCTAACGCTCTCAGTACAGTACTAGTCAGGGAGAAAGACAAAGCACAACGACCAGTATACTTCATCAGCAAAACTTTTCAGGGAGTTGAACTACGATACCAAAAGATCGAAAAGTTAGGGCTCACACTGGCAACGATAGCCCGAAAGCTCAAACCATATTTCCAAAGCCATCAGATCACGGTCCAGATTGATCAACCGATCTGGTAAATACTCTAGAAGCCGGAGCTTTCGGGAAGAATGATCGCATGGTTAGTCGAGCTTTCCGAATTCGATATACAATACTAACCACGAAAGCACATCAAATCCTAGGTATTCTTCGATTTCTGTGCCGAACTCTATCTCCCCTCGAACAAAACCCAAAACCCAACCCCTGGATATTATTTGTCGATAGAGCCTCTAACATAAAAGGAAGTAGGGCTGGGGTCATCCTAGAAGGACCCAGCGGTCTGATTCCCGAACATATCTCCGCAGTACGAGGCCCTATCGACACATACTCACAATGCCTAGTCGCCCTGCTTACTTGGACGACACCAAGCTAATGCCTTCCCCTTTTAGGACGACCATATTTGAATCCCAAAGCCATGCGCGGTACGAGATAGCGCACAGAGAATACTGCCCTACTTACTCGTCTCGGGCCGACCTCAAAATGACTCTAGAATTTCCAGCCCAATAAAACTACTCGGGCTCTCATTTTCTAGCTTGAACGCTCGTTACTCGAGCCTCTGACCTGGGGAGCTGTGGATCATCTCGGCCCAATCTGGTCTTCCTTCTGGACTCTACCTTGGCCTAGCGCCAACCTGCCACAACATCATTGCAATCCTACTGGATATCAGTGCGGCAGTCCTAGATCCTGTCCTCATTAATGGCGGATCCCATCCACATTAATGAGGGTCTCATTGCCACCATGCTACTGCCTAGGAACCTCCACCGGTGCCGGATAGCCATGCAGGAGGGCATCTCCTCCTTTTATATCAACTAGCTCTCTTCAGAGTCAAGGTATGTTGTGATCCCTGACCTACTGATACACTATCTCTCTTACTCACTCGACCGTCAGAGTGCTTGCAGGTGCCAGCCGCCCCCCGGATAGACCTGTTGCCGGAGTTTGCGCCCCGCATTCGATCACCTTCTTCGGTCAAGAAGGAACAAGAGTGTTCACTGACCCGACCAACCCTAACCTCATGGGGAGAATAACATGAGAGTGTTACAACCATTTTGCTAAGAAATAAAATATGTGGAGTTTCACAGAGGGTATCAGGGATCAAATCTCTGTGACGGCATTTGTCTCATATAAAGGTGTGAATTGAATGTCTATATGTGTATATAGACTGTGACAACATCCGGGTGTACCTGACGAGCAAACCGGGGGAGAAGGCTATCTGTCCCCAGAACTAATTGGGCAAAGCTCGAAACCCGGGTTATCAAAAAAAAAGAAAAGAAAGAAGAAAAACCAAATAACTGTTGAAAAATTATGGTGTTGTAATGACAAATATGTTGCAGTAACCCAAAGATACCAAGACACGAACACTCGTTTTTCTTAAGACTTTATTTGTAATACCCCGAGAGCCCAAAGAAGTTAGTATATATCGAGGATAGTGTAAGGAAGGAAATTACACCAGTTAGATATCTTTTGGCCTAAATGTAAGCAAAGAACTCACGGGTTAAGCTTGCTTAAGTTGGGGAAGCTTAAGGATGGGTGACCACTAGGAAGTTGGCGTAGGCCCATGAGGGTAAGTTATTCCGATCTTTTCTATCGCTCGATATGGGATGTTATAGGTGGTATCTGTAATACCCCATATTGCAAAGTGTCAAGCAAGTTCAAGGAACTGAAAATCAGTTTGAGAATTTAGTTAACTAATTGCCGAATCGATAGAAGAGAGTACCCTAGAATGTAAATATCTAAGGAAAAAGGTATGTCATCGACAAGTGTCTTGAGACATGATTTATGACACTTAAAGAAATTAGAATAGAGATAATTTTTCCGTACGACTAATTTTAGCTTGGAAAATTGAATGATCATAAGGGATGTAATACTCGAGATTTTTAGATTCAAATACTTGAGAAAATAGGATATTTTAAGGGATTGTGGATGTTTGGAGACAAAAGTTCAATTTCTGAGTCAGGGGCAACATCGTAATTTTTGAGGTTCGGGTAAAAGTGTAATTTGCTTAAAAATCAGGGGTATTATCATAATAATCCATTCTTTAGGGACTAAAATACAATTAAAAAGTAGCACGGAGACCATGTTGAAAAGGGTCTAAGTGCAATTATCCAAAAGTTCGGGCCAAAATGTAATTCTTGAAACCTTTTTACTAGGGGCATTGGAGAGATTCAGGAAAAGCCTCATAATGACTTTAGAGATAAGGATGAAGTCTCATGATAACTTTAAGGATAAGATTTTGATAAGATTTGATTGGATAAGATTTTGTTGGATATGATTTGATTTGGATAAAGATTTGATTTGAATAAGATTTGATTCAGATATCAATGATTGCATAAGATCTTAGAAGATTTGGTAATGATTATATAATATCTTAGAAGATTTAGATTGATTGCAGAAGATCTTAGAAGATTTGGAACGATTGCAGAAGATATTAGAAGATTTGGAAATGATTATATAAAATCTTAGAAGATTTAGAATGATAACAGAATATCTTAGAAGATTTGATAATGATTATATAATATCTTGGAAGATTTACAATGATTGCAGAAGATTTTAGAAGATTTGGAATGATTGAAAAAGATTTTGGAAGATTTGAAACGATTGCAGAATATGTGTTTCTTGGTGGCTAAGTTTCTAAAACCTATAAATAGGGGGTTCATGGCTAAGGATTCTCTCATTCGAAGTTGTGATAAATTCGTGCTAGACAAGAGTGCTTCGGGTTTAGTGGATAGAGGGCTTTTAAAGCATACGCGAGGCATCACACGCACAAAGCACTTGGGTTGCGTGTGAGGGCGTGTAAGTGACTGCACTCCCACCCTGCAATTACAACACAAAACAAAACACAATAAAAATTTTATATTTTTTTCTTTGTTTAGGTGAGAGGTTTATACTCGTCAGTGTACGAGTGCAGTTGTAGTCCAAATTTAAATTTATATTTTCTGAATGAGTCCAGGTCGTCCACTGAGAGATTTATTTATGGCAAAATAAAAAGAATGTCACACAAACACACACGCATTTGGATAAATTGGCAACAAGGTTTTTTATGGTTTTCTAAACAACAGATACTAGGAAATAAATTAAGGCAGTAATTGAAATAAATACTTTAAGTGAGAATATAAAATTGGATAGTACTTGAGTTAAGACAATTTCAGTGCCAACCCGTTGATTCCCAAATTTTAGCATAAAAGATTAGCAACATTAATTTAATTTCAGATATGAGGGTTTGTTATTAAATGCAATTAGAGATGATGATAGTTCTAGGTTAAGCAATCCCCATACATGATATGCGGGATTCTAATTTAAGCAACCACCATAAATTCAATTGCAATTAATACACAAAACAACTAAATTAATCATCCGGGTTTGGGTATGATAGCGTTTCCAGTTCTAGTAACTCTCATACATGGCATGAAAGCTCTAAGTTAGGCTTACGCTCCAATCCAAACCTAGTGATTTCTCAATAATTAAGATACACTCATACTGAAATTTAAATTAATATTACTTATTTAAAGCGCAGCTTTTTTTGGGAATCATTGGCGTTGGACACTGTCCTTGCCTTAACCCAAGATTAGATTTAGCTACTCATTTCCATTTAAAAGTTAATTGACATGAATTTAAACGACGTAATTTAAATAACAGAATTTAAATGACAAGAAATTTTAAAGGCATAAACTAACCGGCCATTTAGGCGGTGAATAATTAAATAACAAGAATTAAAATTACAGAAATTTAAAGGCATAAACTAACCGTCCATTTAGGCGGTGAATAATTAAATGACAAGAATTAAAATTGCAGAAATGTAAAGGCACAAATTAACCGGCCATTTAGACGGTGAATAATAAAGTAATAATAAATGACATAAGAATTTAAAAGAAGAAAGGAAGGAAGTAAGATCACAAGAGAGAATACTAAAGAAAAAGGGAAAGAACAAGAACAATTCTCAAAGAGAGAATTATAAGGAAACAACTAAACTTTGATTCAAGAATAATAATCACACTTACAAATGCAATCAAGTGATCTATTTATAGGCCACAAGATGCAATACAAACCACACAATTTCAATTATTCAATTAGACATAATTATATCTAATGGGCACTCACACACTTAAAGTTAAATGGATTTTAGCTATAATACACACCTAATATTAAATGGATTTTAGCTAAAATACATACCTAATAAAGCATTCATAAAGTTAAATGGATTTTAGCTATAATATCCACCTAATAGTTAAATGGATTTTAGCTAAAAAACACACTTAATAAAGCTCTCACATAAAAAATAAAAATAGATTTCTATAAATTGGTTTTTAATCTTCATTAGGATTAAAAATAATCCTTGGGCCTTCTCCAAATAATATCTTCCATGGGTTGCTCAAATTGGGCCTTAATTCTTCATGGGCTTGAATTCTTCATGGACTTTAATTTTTCATGTGCTTGATTTCTTCATGGACTTGAATTCTTCATGGGCTTGATTTCTCCATGGGTTTGATTTCTTCATGGACTTGAATTCTTCATGGACTTTAAGTCTTCATGGGCTTGAATTCTTCATGCCTAAAAAAAAATAAAAATAATTTAATGTTATTAATAAATTATATATTATATATATGTATTACACATGGCACATATATATATATTATATTATATTATATATATATATATATATTACATGCATGCATATAATGATGTATATGTATTATATATAATTTTATATATTATTATTATTATTATTAAATTTTACTTTAAAATTTCATTTCATTCATTTTTCAATTTAAACTTGCATATAACCATAAAATATATATTAATATCTAATTTAAACTATTTTTAAGATCAAAAGAAGGGTATAATTATAACAAAATTTTTATAAAATTAACCACTAATCATACCCCCAACTTAAACATTGCTAGTCCCTTAGCAATTAGATTATACACCTGTCAAACTTTATTCACAATAACTGTATGAATGTAAAAATTTCAAATTCGAAACCGAAATGCATAAAATTAAATAAATAATTTAGCATTCTAAATCAGATTTTTGGTTAAAGGTCATACAATCTCAGGAATGGAAATTAGAATAACCAACACACAGACTTACTCCCTCGAAGTTTTGACTTCAAATCTTACTATGAATTTTCTCTCCAATAAAAAGGATTCCTCAGGTGTACACATAAGGGGGTACACCGTTATAAGAGTAAATGCAGAACAAGTTCAAAACTCGGTGCCATCCCAAATACAAGGAACGTATTTTCATGAAAGAACAAGGAAATTGACATAGCTTCATGATTGGAATAATGCTCTAGATGAGTAACTTCTGAATTTAAACATGATTCCCTACTCCAAACTCGAATTCTGAGATCACATGATTTATAGCATCAAAAGGGACCAGACTGGGTTGTAATGGGGCTATAAGGTTAATACGGGTTATCAAAGAAAAGGTAGAGTGTGCAAAGGGTGTGTAGAGATTTTTTTTTTTTTTTTTTTAGCATTCATTTTGAAACAGTTATGCTGAATAACTAAGAGAATTTGCCCCCCTTTTTTTCACTTTTTTTTTCTTTTTTTTTTTCTCTTTTTTTTTCTTTTTCTTTTTAAATATGAAAATAGATAAACAGACTAATTCCCAAAATCACACCAGGTTGGATAAAATTCATATGGTTATGGGTTAAACGAGGGTAACAAAAGAAGTTGTACTACAAATGGCTCAAATGGGCTAACAAGAGGTTGATTTAAAGAAAAAAATAGGCTCAAAATGAAAGAAATTGATCCCCCTATCATGCTTCTCAGTCATCTAATTCATAGTTTGAAACCAGTCAAATTCATCCGCTATCATACTAGACATTCAAAGCGAATTGATATTTTGAAGCCATTGAAAAAATAAGATAAACAAGAGAGCATATTTAGAGTAAGTGTTATTTCACTCAGAATTAACGGTTATTAGGCTCAAACACTCACTTGGGTAATAGTCTCTACTTCTGTTGAGGGATCATACAGTGTACTAATCAGCTAATTACTGTTACCTTTGACTTTATGACCGATAACCAATTTCTAAATTTTGAATCCCTAATGAATGTAAATTACTTATTCTCATGCATAAACGTTTTCAAATGAGAAATCAATGCATTCATGTTTCGTATTGCAAACTTAACCGGCTATCAGTGCATAACTTTAAAGCTTTAGGAATAGCATTATTTAAAACACATAATAATTTTTTTTTTTTATAAGAGCAGATAAAGACAATCAATTCCCACAAGACTACAAACTAGTAATTACAAACTCATAGTTAAATATAAACCAGATGATTCATGACTAGACCTTACACCCCCCAACTTGAATTGCAGTAATAAATCAGGGTTGTTAGGAATACCTGTAACTCCACAAGTCCATAGATTTGCTGTGAACTGCTAAAACTTAAACAACAAATGAGCACACCATATATATATATATTTATATTTTCACACCAAAATAAAAATTTCATGCAAGTCATAAGATAAGCAAAATGCGTCTCAAGAGTACAAAAAGTACTCCTTACTCAGCCATCTTATCAAAGACTTTGCTAACAACATTCCACAGTTTTGTTTTGTTTTTTGTTTTTTGTTTTTTTTTTAAAGAACACAACCAAGAAAAATTCTGCGAGTTGTACAATAACTAGATGCGTCTCAAGAGTACAAAAAGTACTCCTTACTCAGCCATCTTAATAAAGAGCATTTCTCACAGTGATAAATCTAAATTAATCGGACCCCTTTGGCGCTTGTTACTAATTGCCTTAGACCAGTCTATCCGAGGCTCATGAGGATCGTACTGTGGAACATAAGCATGTAATTTCTCTAGCAGCTTATCAATGGTGGATGCAGAAATGAGAATCTTTCTTGCTGAACGAGAAATGAACTGTTGGTCCACAGTCTGATCAAGAAAAGAAAGTAACCCATCGAAAAAATGGTTAACATTTAAAAGTCCAATAGGTTTGGTATGGAGATTACTCTTGGCCCAGGAGATTATACAAAAGATTTCTTCAAGTGTTCCAAAACCTCCTGGTAAAGCAATGAAGGCATCTGATTGATAAATCTTACAAGCCATGCGCTCAGACATAGAAGTCGTTTCTATAAGTTGACCGCGTGTAATCCCGAAAATATGTGGTTCAGCTAAAGGGATTGGCATTATACCTACCACAGATAAATTTCCAAGATGTACAGCTTGTGAAACATAACCATTCAATCCACGACTTCCCCCTCCATATACCAAATTAATTTTTTTCTCTCCTAATTTTTTACCAAGTTCGCTCGCTGCAAGTGCGTAACAAATATCGCTCCCAAGTTGAGAGCCACAAAGTACACATATGGTATTGATTCGACGAACTAACTGGCCTTTCATGTTTGTTCCTTTCGTATGTCCTGAAAAGAAGTTTGGCGATCAAAAGTAGCTATACAACAATTCAACAAGAAATAAATATAAACAAAAATCATGCGTATGTATAAGTAGTTGTGATTGTGGCTCACATCTTCCTCTGGTTTTACGTCCAGAAACGGTTTAAACACTTTCTATGAAGCGGGGATAAGCTTCCCATCCAATTTTCTTATAGATTGGCAAACAGGGTCGTTTTTAGTCAGATTCCCAAGACTATAGCGTTGGTGGTCACTTCTGAACTGGGTCCATAAAGCAAGAAGTTCTCTTTGCACTATTCCACATGGATGCGTCTCAAGAGTCAATCGGATATCATCCAGAGACTCCTTACTCAGTCCATCCTTTATGAAACTAATTTTATCTTCTCGATTTATGGACATAAACCCCACAGATTTGTATCGTGTGTTACAGGTCCATCGAGCACATTTGTAACAACCATTCACTCTTTTCGCTCTTCTTTTCTTCGCAAAACTACTCTTCCCTAAGCCTGGAAAATACTTAAAACTAGGTGAAGTTTCACCAGTTAATCGAACTTTTGCTTCGATCAGCCAACGAATATCTTCAGGGATGTTATTAAGTATCAACAACCTAAGTCTTTCACACCTAGCAACATAAATTTTTTTCAAATCATTCTGCGGGAGAGATGGATAGTACTTGTGAATTTTTGAGAGATAAAGATCCATTTTTTTTTTTTTTTAACTATACTAAGAAGAAAGTAAAGAACTATAAACTTTACAAAAGGGATGAGAGTACCTGATCGGAGAATAACACAAAGGAGAGAAGACTGAGCTCAAGAAGGGTGGCTTGCCTTATACAGATATGGAGTCTCTTATAGAGAAATGACCATCACTATTTTACACTCGGCTCGAGGCATGCCATAATTACAGGGTCAGGTTTGGCGTCTCTTTTTCAACGCTTGGTGCCTCATTTTTCAACATTTGGCAGTGTGCCTTATCCTTTATGGGGCAGTGTGATTGCACTGCCCAAGAAAAGATAGCTACCACCAGCGTCAATTCTGTCTCTCTCAATTCAAATTTTTTTTATATTATTATTTATTGTTTTTTTTTAATTTTTTTATTCTTATTCTTATTATTATTATTAATTATTTTTTTTTTTGATTTTTTTTTAAATAAATGTTTTGTTTTAGGGGCCCAATAAAATCATACATACCACACAAGATAATATTATCGAGTCTAACAAAATTATTTACACAATGGATCAGTTTCAAACACCAATAAAATCAAGTACACCTTACATTGTCCTCAATCGACAATAAAAGGATAGAAGATAGGCATACCTGGTGGTCTTCAATGCATGAACTCGTATGCAAAAAAAATTTATTTAGACTGCACATAGAGAAACACTATTTGAATCAAAGTTAATTAAGTGATGCAGAAAATGAACAACTTATATATATAATTCTTTATTATTTTATTTTATTTTTATTTTATTTTATTTTTTCTTTATTTATTTATTTATTTATTTATTTTTATATTTTTTTTTCCAGATCTATAAACATCCATTTAACCTAAATGGAAAGGTGGTCTTTTAACGTCAGATTCCCAGACGATAGGAAACTTTCCCTACTCATCAGATGATGATGGATCATCCAAATCCACAACTCCTTCATTCTCCTCAACACTACCCTGGTATGGTTTCAACCTATGACCATTGACTGTTAGAAGCTGTCCTGACTCCGGATTTTCTATCTCAAATGCCCCATATCCTGAGATGGACTTGATTACAAAGGGGCCGACCCATCGAGACTTCAATTTTCCTGGGAATAGATGCAATCGAGAATCATACAAGAGTACCCGTTGCCCTACCTGAAAGCTTTTTCGAATGATGTGCCGATCATGTAACTCTTTCATGCGAACCTTGGCCAATCGTGCATTTTCAAATGCTTCATTCCGAATTTCCTCAAGTTCATTCAATTGGAGCTTCCTAGATAAGCCTGCTTCAGTTAGACTCTTGTTGATCTTATGAATTGCCCAATATGCTTTATGCTCAATTTTCACCGGTAGATGACAAGATTTACCGTATACTAGCCTATAGGGAGACATTCCCAAAATTGTTTTGTAAGCTATCCTGTACGCCCAAAGAGCGTCTACTAGTCTTAAGGACCAATCCTTACGATTAGCAGCAACAGTCTTTTCCAATATGCGCTTAATCTCCCTATTGGCTAGCTCGGCTTGACCATTGGTTTGGGGATGGTATGGTGTTGCAACCTTATGCAGTACACCATATTTCTTCATTAATCCTGCCACAACTTTATTACAAAAATGGGAACCTCCATCACTGATGATTGCTCGTGGCATCCCAAATCGACTGAATATGTTTTCTTTCAAAAATTTCACGACAGTCCTATGGTCATTTGTTCTGGCCGGGATTGCTTCTACCCATTTGGACACATAGTCAACAGCAAGTAAGATATATTCATGACCAAATGAATTGACAAATGGGCCCATAAAATCCATACCCCAACAGTCAAAAACTTCTAACACTTGGATCGGATGTAATGGCATCATGTTTCTCCTTGACAGACTTCCTAACCTTTGACATCGATCGCAATTTGAACAGAACTTGTACACATCCTTGAACAGTGTCGGCCAATAAAATCCACTCTGAAAAATTTTTGCAACTGTTTTCTTGACAGAAAAATAGCCTCCACATACAAGAGTATGACTGAAATTGATGACACTTTGTTGCTCATGATCGGGTATGCATCTACGGATGATTTGGTCAGGACAATACTTGAAAAGGTAGGGCTCATCCCAAAAGAAGGTTCTGACTTTTCTGAAGAATTTATGCCTATCTTGCTTACTCCAATGGTCTGGGATCAGACCAGTTGCTAGGTAGTTCGCAATGTCGGCATACCAAGGGACAACAGATGATGCACGAATAACATTTACTTTAAACAGCTGCTCATCAGGGAAATTGTCATGAATTGGTTCATCAAATTGTGTGAGATCTTGACTTGGAATCCTTGACAAATGGTCAGCCACCACATTTTCTACTCCCTTCTTGTCTCTGATTTCAATGTTGAACTCTTGCAGGAGTAAGATCCATCGGAGCAGACGGGGTTTTGCATCTTGCTTTGTGAACAAATACTTCAGAGCAGCGTGATTAGTAAAAATGATCACTAGTGACCCTACGAGGTAAGATCGAAACTTGTCCAGGGCAAAGACAACTACTAGTAACTCTTTCTCTGTAGTGGTGTAATTCTTTTGTGCCTCATTAAGAATTTTGCTAGCATAATATATCACATGAGGTTTCTTATCCTTCCTCTGCCCTAACACAGCTCCTACCGCGTAATCACTAGCATCGCACATAAGTTCAAACGGGAGGGACCAATCAGGGGACTGAATGATAGGTGCTGAAATGAGTGCATCTTTCAATTTATCAAAAGCATTTTGACAGGCAGGACTCCATTCAAACGGAACATCTTGAGACAACAAATGGCACAAGGGTCTTGTTATGGTGCTAAAGGAAGCAATGAATCTCCTATAAAACCCTGCATGTCCCAAAAAACTTCTGATGTCTTTCACATTCCTAGGGATGGGGAGTTTTTGAATTGTTTCAATTTTTGACCTGTCTACCTCCATCCCCCTAGATGAAACGATGTGCCCCAAGACTATGCCCTGTTTCACCATGAAGTGACATTTTTCCCAATTGAGTATCAGATTTGCTTCCTCACATCTTGCTAAAACCTTTTTCAGATTCTCCAAACAGGCCTCAAAGTTACTTCCATAAACAGAAAAGTCATCCATAAATACTTCAACAATCTGCTCAACCATTTCACTGAAAATGCTCATCATATACCTTTGAAAGGTGGCTGGAGCATTGCATAACCCAAATGGCATGCGCCTGTATGCAAATGTCCCAAATGGACATGTGAAAGTTGTCTTCTCTTGATCTTCTAGTGCAATTTCTATCTGATTGTACCCTGAGTAGCCATCTAAGAAACAATAGTAGGCTTGGCCTGCTATTCTCTCCAGAACTTGATCCAAGAAAGGCAAAGGAAAATGATCTTTCCTTGTCACAGAATTGAGCTTTCTATAATCAATGCACATACGCCATCCTGTCTGGATGCGCGTGGGAATCAGTTCATTGTTCTCATTTTTTACAACAGTGACTCCAGACTTTTTGGGTACTACCTGTGTTGGACTTACCCACTTAGAATCAGAGATTGGGTAAATCATTTCAGCATCCAATAGCTTAAGCACTTCTTTTCTGACAACTTTTTTCATGTTGGGATTTAATCTCCTTTGCATTTTCCTAACTGGTTTTGCTCCTTCTTCCAAGAATATCTTATGAGTACAGATCAAAGGGCTAATACCTTGCAAATCTGAAATGGTCCATCCTAATGACTTCCTGTGTGCTTTTAGAACTTCTATCAGTTGTTGCTCTTGCTGAGGTGTCAAACTTGAAGAGATCACCACTGGGAATGCTTCCCCTTCTCCTAGAAAGACATACTTCAAATCACTGGGCAATGGCTTTCTCTCAGGCGTGGACTGATGGCTATCAGGAGCCATGAGCTTACTGTCCAAGTTCCTTAATGGCTCTAAACCAGGCATCCATGTAGGCTTCTCACTTTCTTTGCTTATGACTTCCACTTTTTTTATTTCTTCAAGATCTTGATTTCCTTCTTTGGGTCTTCTCATGAACTCTTCAAAACAGTCATTGGTCAGTGTTTGGATCAAGTCTACCTCCTCCACTTCACTCTCAGTGTCCTGATGTTTGGCTACCCTGAAGATATTCATTTCTACAGTCATGTTCCCAAAAGATAGCTTTAACACACCATTCCTATAGTTGATGATGGCATTTGATGTGGCAAGGAATGGTCGACCTAAGATGACTGGCACAGGAGGTTGAGGCCCCTGATGCGGCTGGGTGTCCAAAACGATGAAGTCCACTGGAAAGTAGAACTTATCGATTTGTACCAAAACATCCTCCACAATTCCTCGTGGAACTTTGACTGATCGATCAGCCAGCTAAAGGGTCACTCTAGTGGGTTTAAGCTCACCTAATCCCAACTGTTAATACACACTGTATAGCAACAAATTGATACTAGCTCCTAAATTCAAGAGTGCCCGATCAACCTTTTGACTTCCTATGATGCATGTAATGGTTGGACAGCCTGGATCTTTGTATTTGGGAGGAGTTTTCAATTGGAGAATGGCGCTGACTTGTTCAGTCAAGAATGCCTTTTCATGCACATTTGTTTTTCTTTTGACAGTGCACAGATCTTTCAAAAACTTTGCATATGAAGGTGTTTGTTTGATTGCATCCAACAACGGGATGTTGATTCTCACTTGCTTAAACACTTCATATATATCTGCATTTTGTTACTCTTTTTTCAAATGATTCAACCTTTGTGGAAAAGGTGGTTTGGGCCTGTATTGAATTTCTTTCTCATCTTCTTTTTGTTTTTCATTTTTCTCATTTTTTTCATTTTTTTCCACTGTGGATTCATGATCTTTTGGTTCTTTTTCTTCATTAACATGTTGGTTTATCCTAGAATCAGTTGGTTTCTCAATTATTCTTCCACTTCTTAGGGCAGTCACTGCTTGCACTTGTTCATGAGTGTTGGTTTCACTATTTGAAGCTTCTACCTGGTTAGTTTGCCTAATTGGGTTAGGATTAGTTTGGGATGGAAACCTCCCGGGTTCTCTCACACTCAATGTTTGTGTTATCTTGGTCAACTGGCTCCTAATGTCTTCTATGGCTCTGTTTGTTTGGTTTTGATTTTTGACAAGCTGAGCAACCTGATTATTGATACCTGTTTGACTTTGGATGAACTGGTGCAAGGTATCTTCCAAAGATCTCCTATGAGGAGGTTGGTAAGTATTGGATGAAGAACCTTGATTTTGTTGGAAGGTATGTTGTTGTGTAGGGAAGGGAGGTTGAGAATGATTTCCAGAATCATTTCTCCAAGAAAAATTGGGGTGATTTCTATTATTGGGATGGTATGAATTGTAGTTCTGATTATTCCCATAATAGGCTCCACTCTGATTTTGATTTTGTCTCCCCTCAAAGTTGTGTGAATGATTGTTATTAGTCTGCCCATACAATACCTCCTTGAAAGCAGGTAGGGTAGGACATTTTTCAGTTGAATGATCTGTTGCATCACACACAGCACACTTTACTTCCACTTGATTAACAGATTGCACCTTTTTGGGTTGGATGTTTTCAACTTTCTTTGTTAAAGCAGTTAGTCTTGCATTTAAATCGTCACTCTCACTCAGTTGGTATCTCCCTCTAGGTTGTGGATTTTCTCTTGAATCAAGAGCAGATGTTGGACCAACTTCCCAGTTCCTTGTATTCTCAGCCAATGTGTCAAAGAAGTGGAAAGCTTCTTCTGGAGTCTTCTCATAGAATTCTCCATTGCACATTGTAGAAACTAGCATTTTCAATTGGGGAGTGAGTGAATCATGAAAGAAACTGACCACTCTCCATTGCTCAAAAGCATGATGCGGACAAGTGTGAAGAAGGTCTTTAAACCTTTCCCACGCTTGCGCAAAATTCTCATTTGGTTTACAGGCAAAGTTCATGATTTGTCTTTGAAGAGTAGCAGTTCTGTTGGCAGGGAAGTATTTTTTTAAGAAAGTTGTTTGCATTTCTCTCCAAGTTCCTATAGATCTAGGTGGGAGAGTGCTTAACCATATTTTTGCCTTATCTTTCAGTGAGAATGGAAAGAGTTTTAATCTTATGACATCCTCATTTGCTGTATGGTCCATGCAAGTGCTACATACTTCCTCAAATTCTTTCATATGAGTATATGGATTTTCAGAATCCATGCCATGAAAAGTTGGCAACAATTGGATTGTGCCAGGTTTGAAGTTAAACCTATGATGATTGATGGGAAGAATAATGCATGAGGGGGTTGTCTGCCTAGGAGGATGAAAATACTCCCTAAGGGGTCTGATCATCTCCTGATCAATGGGATCAGGGTCACCGTGGTCACTACCACGTGCAGACATGTTCTGTGGAAGTGGCATGTTCTCATTGTGTTGAGACATGAGTGACTGATTTTCTACAGTTTTACCTGACCTAAGTATCATACACTATGCACAAATAAAAATAAAGTAAAAAGAAACAGAGTTACCGAATTTATCAGGAGATGCTTCTTCTTATATTTTTTTTTTCCTTTTTGTTTTTGCCTCAATCTTCCCGGCAACGGAACCAAAATTTGACTGCACTCCTACCCTGCAATTAAAACACAAAACAAAACACAATAAAAATTTTATATTTTTTTCTTTGTTTAGATGAGAGGTTTATACTCGTCAGTGTACGAGTGCAGTTGTAGTCCAAATTTAAATTTATATTTTCTGAATGAGTCCAGGTCGTCCACTGAGAGATTTATTTATGGCAAAATAAAAAGAATGTCACACAAACACACACGCATTTGGATAAATTGGCAACAAGGTTTTTTATGGTTTTTTAAACAACAGATACTAGGAAATAAATTAAGGCAGTAATTGAAATAAATACTTTAAGTGAGAATATAAAATTGGATAGTACTTGAGTTAAGACAATTTCAGTGCCAACCCGTTGATTCCCAAATTTTAGCATAAAAGATTAGCAACATTAATTTAATTTCAGATATGGGGGTTTGTTATTAAATGCAATTAGAGATGATGATAGTTCTAGGTTAAGCAATCCCCATACATGATATGCGGGATTCTAATTTAAACAACCACTATAAATTCAATTGCAATTAATACACAAAACAACTAAATTAATCATCCGGGTTTGGGTATGATAGCGTTTCCAGTTCTAGTAACTCTCATACATGGCATGAAAGCTCTAAGTTAAGCTTACGCTCTAATCCAAACCTAGTGATTTCTCAATAATTAAGATACACTCATACTGAAATTTAAATTAATGTTACTTATTTAAAGCGCAGCTTTCTTTGGGAATCATTGGCGTTGGACACTGTCCTTGCCTTAACCCAAGATTAGATTTAGCTACTCATTTCCATTTAAAAGTTAATTGACATGAATTTAAACGACGTAATTTAAATAACAGAATTTAAATGACAAGAAATTTTAAAGGCATAAACTAACCGGCCATTTAGGCGGTGAATAATTAAATAACAAGAATTAAAATTGCAGAAATTTAAAGACATAAACTAACCGTCCATTTAGGCGGTGAATAATTAAATGACAAGAATTAAAATTGCAGAAATGTAAAGGCACAAATTAACCGGCCATTTAGGCGGTGAATAATAAAGTAATAATAAATGACATAAGAATTTAAAAGAAGAAAGGAAGGAAGTAAGATCACAAGAGAGAATACTAAAGAAAAGGGGAAAGAACAAGAACAATTCTCAAAGAGAGAATTATAAGGAAACAACTAAACTTTGATTCAAGAATAATAATCACACTTACAAATGCAATCAAGTGATCTATTTATAGGCCACAAGATACAATACAAACCACACAATTTCAATTATTCAACTAGACATAATTATATCTAATGGGCACTCACACACTTAAAGTTAAATGAATTTTAGCTATAATACACACCTAATATTAAATGGATTTTAGCTAAAATACATACCTAATAAAGCATTCATAAAGTTAAATGGATTTTAGCTATAATATCCACCTAATAGTTAAATGGATTTTAGCTAAAAAACACACTTAATAAAGCTCTCACATAAAAAATAAAAATAGATTTCTATAAATTGGTTTTTAATCTTCATTAGGATTAAAAATAATCCTTGGGCCTTCTCCAAATAATATCTTCCATGGGTTGCTCAAATTGGGCCTTAATTCTTCATGGGCTTGAATTCTTCATGGACTTTAATTTTTCATGTGCTTGATTTCTTCATGGATTTGAATTCTTCATGGGCTTGATTTCTCCATGGGTTTGATTTCTTCATGGACTTGAATTCTTCATGGACTTTAAGTCTTCATGGGCTTGAATTCTTCATGCCTAAAAAAAAAATAAAAATAATTTAATGTTATTAATAAATTATATATTATATATATGTATTACACATGGCACATATATATATATTATATTATATTATATTATATATATATTACATGCATGCATATAATGATGTATATGTATTATATATAATTTTATATATTATTATTATTATTAAATTTTACTTTAAAATTTCATTTCATTCATTTTTCAATTTAAACTTGCATATAACCATAAAATATATATTAATATCTAATTTAAACTATTTTTAAGATCAAAAGATCGGTATAATTATAACAAAATTTTTATAAAATTAACCACTAATCAGTAAGGAGGTGGTTTGGTTAAAATACTTGAAGAGTTGCACAGAAATCAAGGTTGGGCACAAGATTTAAGGTGTTTTGAGTTTCATTCGAGGTAAGTGTTCACCCCCAAAACTTGATTTATTATGGGTGCTTCTACCGTAAAAACTTGGTGTTTGTTCTATTTAAATGTGTTGTGACTTCATGCAAAATGGTTTTGTTGCATGCAAACGGTAACCGGTGACGGTTGGTTTTGTGAGGGAGGTTCGTCTCTAAATGTTTTGAATTTGTGCATTGCATTTTATAAAATGTTGTTTATATGATGCATTGAATTGTGAAATGTGGCATGTCTTGCGTTTTGTGTGTTCGTATGGAATGTTAACCTAAGATGTTGTCTGGATAGTGTAGCCATAATTCTCCAAGGGCGTGACAGAATAATAGGGGTAACTGATACTAGTGTGCATGTTAGGATAGCTGCCTTGGTTTTCGTGCTGGGTCGTTTGACCAAGGAAGTTGCACTAGGATGACTAGGTGGTCCATACTGTGTTGTTCATGTGGGATGTCAGCCTAGGATGTTGTCTGGATAGTGTAGCTGTAATTCTCCAAGGGCGTGATAGAATAATAGGGGTATCTCGTGCTGGTGAGTATGCTGGGATAACCGCCTTGGTTTCCGTGCCAGGCCGTTTAGTTAGGAAAGTTTCACTAGGATGATTAAGTGGTTGATGTGAAATTTTGGAGTTGGGATTATATGGTGGTTCCCGGATGCTTAGAGTGAAAGCGTAATCTGGAGAGATGCATTGGCTTGCCCCTCTTAAGAAAGAATTGTGTCGTGTCGTAGTGTCATCGAGTCGGTATGGTAGCATAGCTTTTAGAGAGATTGCTCTTTTCCCGTGGTAGGGTTAAGCGCTTGGGATTCTCTTGGGCTAGGGCTTACCGGGTGTATTAGTTTATTTCATGTCTTGCATTCATTCATGAAAAATGTGTTTTGAACTCTCACTTAGATGATTCATCATCTAATATGGACTTTGTCCCTGGAATATTCAAACGTTTCAGTGAAGGCAGCAGTGCAAAAGGGAAAGGGATCGTCGAGGAGTGACGGCGATTAGTGGATAGTTTACTTTATGTCGTTTTCAATTATGTTGTTAATTTTGATGACGTCATGTAAACATTGGTTAGACTTTATAATATGAATAAAGTGGTTTCTGTTATGATCTATTAAGGTTTCAATCTAGCTTCCGCATTTGAGTTGATGAACCTGTCTTAGTTATTGATGATTCATAGTTGATATACTGAGAAGGTGTAACGGGATCTTCGGGGAACGGTTTTGTGTTGAGTTTCCGTTGATTGGAAAAAAATATCCTCGAAATCTTAAGTTACGTATCGCCCCGAGAAGACGGGGTGTTACAGTATCAGAGCCGATCCTTGCAGAAAGCGATCCAATGAGAGTAGGGAGTGGCGCCGGGGCGTGAGGGCCTGAATAAGGAACGGCTTCTGGCAGGCTTCTAGGATGATAGCTTCCAAATGGGAGAAGATTTGGGACCAGTTGTAAGGTTACATGACGAAAACGTCATGTGCTCAAGGGGCGAGAATGTAATACCCAAAGAGCCCAGAGAACCAAACTTATGCATAAATGAATGTGTCTTTCGGACTTGAATCTTCACGTAGTGAAATCATTTCAAATGTCAACCAAGGTGGCATGGTACAGAAGTTTTGAACCAACAACCCTTATTTGATTAACTGAAAATACCTCACACACTCATTTGAATGTCCTTATTGTGTTCATAAGTACCAACACGTGAATAGGCCATGTGTCCTATATCTTGGTTTCCATTTTCATGAATATCTTGAGTAGTTTGTCAAACCACTTTGGAGACGGCACCATCCCCGATATTCATATAGGTAGGCTTATCGAAAATGCCAATGTATCTAAAGTATTTTATAGATATCCATATAAACCTATTAAGAGCAAATTAGCTCAACCTCCCATTATTGATACGTTCCCAAACATTTCTACCTCGGGATTAACTTAAATGTTCGCAATCACTCATATGACATACTTTACTAATTGAATCTAAGATCTTGATGTTTCAAGTATTAGGTCGAGTTTCCATCACTGATGATTATAAATTTACCACAATCCCATTCCATTTGATGTTTTAGAAACAAAATCCCTTGCAACCTTTCGTTAAAAGATCCACCAAGTTTTGACTTGACTTCATATAGTCTACGGTAATGACTCCATCTGAGATCAATTGTTTAACTGTGCTATGTCTTAACCCAACATGTCTAGATTTGCCATTATATATTTGGCAATATGCCATAGACAATGTAACCTTACTATCACAATGAATAGAAACCGAATGCATAGGTTTAGGCCAAATAAGAATTTCAATCAATAAATTCCTTAACTATTTTACTTCTTTATTACATGAAGCTAATGCTATAAACTCTGCGACCATGGTGGAATCTGCTATACAATTTTGTTTTTTTTGAACCCCATGATATATCACTTCCACAAAGTGTGAAAATCCATCCACTTGTTGAGAGGAATAAGTAATCGAAGTTTAATGTACAATTCCTACATCTTCACAAAACTTAGGAAAATGATACTCACCACTCCTATCACTTTTAAAACATTTAATTTTAGTATTGCACAAATTTTCTACTTTAGCTGTATATATCTTGAATTTTTCTAATATTTCATCTTTAGTACACATAAGATACACATAACAAAACTTAGAAAAATTATCAATAAAAGTCACAAATAAAGTTTCCTCCTCTGCTAGGTGTACTCTAACATCATTTGATATTATAAAACATTGTTTTCATTATTTTGAAATCTTTCCCTCTAGATTACTATACTTAGATAGTGTTTATTAATCAAGATATAGACCGAAAAAAGAAAGATATGAAAAGTATTTCAGACTTTTATTTTTTTTTAATATGTTTGTTAAACTTATTTAACGACTCTTGAAAAAGAAGTCATGTGACTTCTTATTTGCCATTTTTCAGATATGTTTATCTCTCCACTCCCCCTCAAGATAAGCATATCTTAGAATTTATAGATAAGAAAAAATTACTCATATATTCTCTAGTGCATTCTAAAAAATTTAACAAACAGTTTGATAAAAATCTTAGAATAATTTTCAGTTTTATTTTGACAATTTCATATCTTGATTTGGAAAATATTTCAATCTTATCTTAATATAATGTTATCTTACTAATTTTAACAAACATTATCTTAACAGGTCGAATGTCTTTGGGGGAAAACTTTATGCATTATGTTTGTAGCATTGAAACTACTCAGGATGGTAAAACAAGTGCCAACTGCCAACCTCTAGATTATATAGACTTAGCATTTGCATATTATGCCAATGTCTTTATGCATTATGTTTGTAGTATTTAAACTACCATGATGGTAAAACAAGTGCCGATAGTTTTGCTGAAACTTTAATACATTAATTAAGTACATATTATTCAAACCATTATTATGGTGAAACCAAGTGTCACCATCGCTTCTGGAGGAGAATTGAAAGGAGCTTTCAGCCTCACTGAGATTCAATTAACCAATTGTAAGTGGCCCAAAAAGCTATAAAGAGCCCAAACACTACTCGACAAAGAGATTGGTGCTTGGAGCACCAACTTTGAAGTAACACAATTGCATAATATTAAGTTGAATCCAATCCAATATGGTGGTATGTGGGACCCAATTGCAAAACTGAGTCTTGGAACCAAGCCCAAAAGCCAATTCAATTCCAAGACCAATTATAACATCTGAAAAAAATAAATGAGGCTAAAACTCAACACATAATTAGGACAACTAGATTTATAAAAATATATTTTGTGTTTTCATTGTGAAATTTTTGAAAAGGACTAAACAGGTATTAAGAACATTGTTGTTAAAATCCCGATTTTACTCGTACGATATTATGATTTTACGCTTCAAAAACCCCCAAACGATTCAAATCTTATGTAAAATTTTATTTGGCATAAAATCCTACAAAATCCCGATTTTAGATGTACAATTTTACGATTTTACACTTCAGAGACCCCAAACAATTTTACGCTTCAAGAATAAATTGTAACTTAAATTTAATAGAGAATATTGAAATCATCCTCTAAAGAATTTTAAGTTATATTTTGCCTCTAAATTACCTATACCAACATGTTAGTTTTGAGTTATATTTTGGAAACATTATCTTTTAAATTATAATAATGAATAATCAGGTTATTAAATGATATTAATTTTTTTTATAAAATTATGTTATTATAAATATATATTTATAAAAATTAAAAGATATTTTTAATTGTCTTTAAAATTTTACGATTTTACAATTAGATTTTACGAACCCTTTTTCGATCCCACTTAAAATCCTGATTTTAACTACCTTGATTAAGAAGACTACTAGAATATCAAGAGATGAAAACAATGATGGAAAGCTATAATTAGAAATGCCATATTATTTTGGAAAAGTAATAGATCGGCAGAATTAGAAGTGAATAAAAAACATAATTATTGGAAAGAAAAATAGAGACAAAAAAAAGCATTAGAATAAATATAAAGACCAAGTCAAGTGAGACTAAATAAATAAAATAAAAATAATGATTACATCCAACAATATGATCTATATGGATCTAAAAGGTAAGGCTGTGTTCTCTTTGTTTTTTAATTTTTAGTTTTGAGTTTTAAATGCATTTTTAATTTTCTGTTTTGCTAATCTGTTTTTAGAAAATTAAAAATGTGTTTTTTTTCTCATTTTAAAAAATTATTTCTCAAAATAGAAAATGCGTTCTCTTTGAAATATAATGGAAATCCCCAAGTATTAAAGATAGATGATTAATAGATTAGCTCTTAATCGATATTTGACCGATAATTTGTTGGAGAGGTTAGAGAGTTTATAAAGTTCTTATATGTTCAAGATCAATTTTAAAGGGTAAGAAAGTTATGTCCTTACAAAGAAATTGGTTGATTTTGGATTTAGAGTTTTGAATGAATTGACTTGATGAGTTAACATTAAGGCAAGTCAACGTGCCAACTCATTTCACCATTCATTTCACCATGTCTTTACTATTGTAATTAATTTTAAAGTATTAGACATAAATTAAAATAATTCTCAAAATATGATTAAATTAAAAATTAACAAAAAGTTCAAAATAAATCAAGTGATTAGGCCCACTTACAATTTATAAAGAGGGTATGTGTGCAAAAAAATTGAAAGTAAAAAGACTTTTAGGATTAATTAAGTTTAAGGGGTATCTGTGTAAAAGGGTCAAATTATAAAGGATATGTTTGTAATTTATCCTTAACATATATATATCTCGTTACATAAATAAATTTCAAATATTATTTGACCATTTTGAAATTAATGTAAATACGTAAAATATAATATGTTAATAGATAATATATTAACATATAATTAATAAATGTTATTGAAATGCAGTGCAGCATCAGCATTTCAATTTTGAGGTGGCATGAAGTTTTATCAATTATATATTATATTAATATGCATAATATGTGCAAAATATATTAATTAATACATATTTTGAAACCAAGTTTATTTTAAAATTTTCAAAACTCTCTATTTCTACAGATTGGGGCCAGCCAATGGCCTATATAACTAGGCCCGATCTGACTTTAAATTGGTGGGCCGGGCCGGACCCGGCCACCAATCTTTTTGGACGATTGACACGTGGCACTCGACTTCTCAGTTATTGCCATCCGTCCACCGACTCAACCACCATCCACTGCCGCTCACTGGGCACCAAACGTTGAATCTATCGTGAAATGGAGACTATACGAGGGGTATTATTATTTCGGTGGTCAAGACACACAGCATTAACTGCCGTCGTACATCTATATATGAACCAGCCTCCGTACGTGGCCCTCCAGATCGAGCCTTTGTCTCTTCGACAGTACTCTGTTACATTAATCAAATAGTGAATGGACGGTTTTACCCTTCACGTGCTCCTTTTGCTGCTTCTACAGTTGTCGGCCACCTTCGGCTTTTACGTGTTGAGCCGACGTCCGACTCGGCGGACGGCGGCGCTGCCACCATCGCCGCCCGGGCTTCCGATAATCGGCCACCTGCACCTCCTCTCCGACAAGCCCCACTGTTCCATGGCCGAACTGGCTCGGAAACTGGGTCCCATAATCTACCTCCAACTCGGCCGAGTCGACACGGTGGTGATCTCCTCCGCCCAGCTCGCCGAACTCGTCCTCAAAACCCACGACCACGTCTTCGCGAACAGGCCGCAGCTCGTGGCAGCTCAGTACCTCTCGTTCGGCTGCTCCGACGTGACGTTCTCCCCCTACGGCCCCTACTGGCGTCAAGCCAGGAAGATCTGCGTCACCGAGTTGCTGAGCTCGAAGCGCGTCAACTCGTTCGAACTCGTCCGGGACGAGGAAGTGACCCGGCTAGTATCCGCGGTTTCAGATCGAACCGGATCCGAAGTCAACATGAGCGAACTCTTCTTCAAGCTGGCGAACGACATGCTTTGCCGGGTGGCTTTCGGGAAGCGGTTCATGGAGCAGACTGGCGATTTGGCGGCGGTTTTGACGGAAACGCAGGCATTGCTGGCGGGGTTTTGCTGGGGCGATTTTTTCCCGGGATGGGCGTGGGTGAACTGGGCGAGTGGGATGAAGCGGCGGCTGGAGAAGAACTTGGAGGAGCTGAGGACGGTTGGCGATGATATAATAAGAGAACATTTGAAGAAGAGAGAGAGAGCTGGGCCTACTGGGGATGAGAAGGAAGACTTCGTGGACGTGTTGCTTCGGGTTCAACGAAGAGACGATCTGGAAGTTCCCATTACAGATGATAAACTCAAAGCTCTAGTTCTGGTTCTCTCTCTCTCTCTCTCTTCTGTATTCAACCTATTATTGATTACGAATAACTAAGAAGAGGGCATTCATAATCAATGAGTTTACATAATTAGCTATTTACATTATCATTTATATGAATATATTTATTGAAATTATTTTACATAATAATTGTGCCAGATTGCTTGATTTTTGCTTCTTTTTTTTTTTTTTTTTTTACAAATTAGACACTTGCATTGCACATAGTAACATCAGCCAAACTTAAAAGGCAAAAGTCTTGCATCCATGGAAGACAAAGGAGGAGACAAGATAAGTAACATCTTCTCTCTTTACTCGGTTTAATTAGGTGAGTAATTAAACAAAATAATAATACTGATTAATAGTGTGATAAGCAAATAAACGAACAGTTTCCGTTCAATTAATTAATACTAATTAATGGATAACGATTTTACAGGACATGTTCGTGGCCGGAACTGACACAACATCGTCAACCCTAGAATGGACCATGACCCAGCTAGCCAGGCACCCAACAATACTGAAGAAAGCGCAGGAAGAAGTTCGAAAAACAGCCGCCGCCGCCGGAACGAGGACAGTGGAGGAGGCTGATCTCCGCCATCTCTGTTACCTGAAAGCCGTGATAAAGGAGACGATGCGGCTCAATCCGCCGGTGCCCCTCCTCGTGCCCAGAGAATCCATGGAGAACTGCAACCTTGGCGGCTACGAGGTGGTCGCCGGAACCCGAGTTCTGATAAACACCTACGCCATGGGAAGGGATCCGGGGAGCTGGGAGAATCCGCTGGAATTCAGGCCGGAGAGGTTCGACGGCGCCGATTTCAGGGGGCAGGATTTCAGGTTTCTGCCGTTTGGGGGAGGGAGGAGAGGCTGCCCGGGATTTGGGTTTGGGATGGCGACGGTGGAGATGGCGCTGGCCAGGATTTTGTATCACTTTGACTGGGAATTAGGTCCTGGTGTGGAAGAAGCTAAAGATTTGGACATGGAGGAGATTTTTGGGTTGGCCACAAGGAAGAAATCGGCCCTAGTTCTTGTCCCTAAGCGGATTCATTAGTTCAGGGAGAACAGTTGATTAATCATCATTGACTTGTTTTAGTTTAATTATTATTAGGTGAAGAAGAATTGATAGTTAGCATACTCGTGGAAGTGATCAGTGGGTGGATGTTAATTCACAAGTCTCTTCGTTTTTCAAGAGTACTGATCAATTAATGCTCATACATGGCAAGTAGTGTTAGAAATTTTACAGAAAAGATCTGTACACAGATGACATCTCTTCATACAGCTAATTAACATGCACGGAATTGATTAATCATCAAGTCTCGGACGTCGTCTTTAAAATTAAAGAGCAGCTTAGCCAACAATTATAGAATCACCGGTAAATTATATAAACCCCTCTGCACTTAGAGTCATATGCAATTTACTCTATATATTTTTGATTGCATAAAAAAATTCCGTTGTATTTTCAAAATATTGCAATCAATCAAAATTTGTTATTATTTTACATAATTTTATGCAATCTATTGGTTGATTAATGCAAAATTTTATATTTTTTTGATATATTGAAATTATATATGTAGAATTATGTATTTTGTATGTAGATTATTGTACAAAATTATGTAAAATAATAACAAATTGTGGCTGATTGCAATATTTTGAAAATGTAAGGGGATTTTTGATGCAATAGAAAGTATAGGGGCATAAGTTGCATATGACCCTAAGTGCAGAGGGGTTTCATATAATTTACCCTAGAAGCAAAGATTTTCAGGGTCCTGAGAGCCGCAAACAAGAAGATCCAGCCAAATGTGAAAGGGGAACAACAATACCAGCAATTCTCAAAACATGGGGATAAGGAGGGAAATTTAGAAAAATAGGACGCTCGTTATGAAACTTTGGAAAAAAGGACACTTTGAAAATCTTCGCAAAAGAAGGACTTTTGAACTTTTACTGGATAAAAATATTCCCACATTAAATCAGCCAGTAATAGAATCTTGTCGATCCCGATCTTATTTTCTCTTCTTCCCCTTCTTCTTCTCACGAACATTCTCACTCGTCTGTCGTCAATTTGCTATTTCCTCATCAATCGTCTTTTTCAAACTCATTATTGTTTTTTCCTAAGTGTTGCTGCTTTTGCACATCAATCGTCTTCTCTCCATCTATGTATTTATTTATTTTCCTATTATTACAGGTATTTTCTGAATTGTCTTGGACTATTGTATGGATTGTTGTGGGCAAGGAATATTCCAATGGTAAGGTCCAACCTCTCCAAGTCAAGTGGGCCCAAGATCGACGCTATCTCTGTGAGGTCGCATAATTGCTAAAGTGCGAGCTCTGGTTACTATGACTAGCAAGCTCCCGACGATGGCTCCAGCTCGCTGGTCAACTCGATCAGCTCGTCAAAAAGACCATGAGGTAAAACATCCGGATTTGATGTCTATTTGTCTTTATCCGTGGAAACTAGTCCTCACATGGTGCGAAACTTTTACTCCCTATTTTATGGAGATAATGACATATTGTCCCTCACGATATGGCCCACTACTTTAAACTTTGTGTAAACTGTCAATATCCCACACTATAAATAAGGGATCAAAAGTCATTGTACGAAGAGGATGATAATAAAAAATATATATACTGTTACTCTGCAAAACATGATCAGAGAGCAGTCGTGGACTAGGCACCATTCTGATTGAACCACGTAAAAACTCTTGCATATTGTTCGACTGATGGCATTATTGTTCTCTTCCCCTCATATTTGTGATTACTAAATCAATACGGGCCGACGAATCTCGGTCGACTATTTCTGAACGTTGACATTTTGGCTCTAGAAGGATAACCCGTTTTGATCAACGTCAATGGCAAGGGGGAGACATACAAGAAGTTTAGAAGTGGCGGCCAATCAACCCGAAGATCATGCTAATCGGCCGTCGGAAATTCTGCCTGTAGGGGTGCGGCTGTGACTGCTGCAACCGTTTTCGTTCCCCCATTGGCTGGAACAATCTCAGGGATCCTCTCGTGGGTTCCTTGTCAGTCGGCGAACCCTATTCCAGGGATAGAGGCAGTTCAAGCCTAGCAGCAACGTCAAAAGGCATTGGAGAATACGGTCAGGCAGTTTGTGGATGCAGTTAGGACGTTGGCCCAAACGCAAGTCTAGGTCGCACGAACGTTATGTACGAGAGGCCAGTCACCTCTTACTAGCTAGATATGGTGAACAGGGAATTCCGTCGAAGAAAGCCAGAACAACCCCCAGTGACATTGTTTTTTCAGAAGAGGATACGAGAAAGGTGCATTGGCCCCACAACGACGCTCTTGTGGTCCGAGCTCGAATTGGAAACGTTGAAGTGCGAAGGATTATGGTTGACACAAGCAGCTCAGTAAATGTAATGTATAGAGGATAATTCAACCAAATGGGCCTGGGGTCAGGCCAACTAAGGGCGTCCCCGAAGCCACTTTATGGATTTACTGGAGATGCAGTGATCCCCACAGGACGTATCAGCCTCCCACTTACAATTGGGGACTAAGACCACCAAGCTATTGTGATGACGGACTTCTTGATCATTGACTCCCCTTTCGCGTATAATGTTGTCATGGGGAGACCCACCATGAACGACTTGAATTTGGTCATCTCAACAAAAGCGTTGACAGCCAAATTCCTAACTCCGAATGGGATTGGATGCATCAAAGGTGAACAATATTCAGCGAGGCGTTGTTACAAGGAGGCTCTGAAAATGGGATTCAAAGGAAAGAAAGTCAACATTGTCTCACGAGGAAGATCGCAAGGTGTAAGCGAGAAAGGAGTCAGTCACGACCTGGATCCATGCAAGGTGGATTGTGACTGAGCTACAAGCCCTGTAGGCGAGCT
Organism: Diospyros lotus; assembly: GCF_014633365.1. Taxonomy (NCBI): domain Eukaryota; kingdom Viridiplantae; phylum Streptophyta; class Magnoliopsida; order Ericales; family Ebenaceae; genus Diospyros; species Diospyros lotus. Next base: position 7,143,487 of record NC_068340.1, read on the forward strand.
AGAAGATGTTGTGGTTAGTAGCACTGATGCCGAAAGGTGTCTCAAGCTGGGTAAGGACCTTGTTCCCGAAGTTAAGACTCAACTGACCGACTTTCTTAAGGTAAACCTAGATATGTTCACCTGGAACCACGAAGATATGGTGGGGATAGATCTGGATGTGATAATGCATCGGCTCAACATAAATTCCAACCACAATCCGGTCTGCCAAAAGAGAAAGCCTATGACGGTAGAGCGTTATGCGGCCTTGAAAGAAGAAATGGGCAAACTGTTGGCGAACAAGTTCATTAGAGAATACCATTACCTGGTCTGGGTAGCTAATCCGGTTCTAGTGAAAAAGAAGAACAAAAACTGGAGGACCTGCGTGGACTTCATCAACCTAAATAAAGCCTGCCCAAAAGATAGTTTTCCCCTGCCCAAAATAGACTAGCTCGTGGATGCAACGGCCAGTCACCAGCTCCTTAGCTTTGTAGACATTTATTCGAGGTATAACCAGATTCCAATGAAACCCGAAGATGAGGAGAACACCTTGTTTATTACAGATTGAGGGTTGTACTGTTACAAGGTAATGCCTTTCGAATTAAAGAACACTGGAGCAACTTACCAGCGTTTGGTTAACATGATGTTCAAGAACCTGATCGGAGAAACCATGGAAGTTTATGTGGATGATATGCTAGTAAAATCCCAGCAAGTGGATGACCATGTTCGCAACCTAGAAGACATGTTCCAAATCTTAAGGAAATATCAAATGAAGATAAATCCACTCAAGTGCACATTTGGTGTAGCCTCTGCAAAGTTCTTGGGCTTCATGGTGAACGAGAGGGGGATTGAAGCAAACCCAGAAAAGATTCGAGCTCTGCTTGACATGAGGTCGCCGAGCAAGATAAAAGAGGTGCAGAGCCTTAACGGCCAAATCGCCACCCTCAGCAGGTTTGTCTCCAAGGCCTCTGATAAATGCATTCCATTCTTTAATATGTTGAAGCAGGTCAAAAATTTCCAATGGACGGAAGAATGCGAGGTCGCTTTTCAGCAGTTGAAAGAATATATGGGGCGGGCCCGCTTATGTCTAAGCCAAAAGAAGGAGAAAAGCTTATCACCTACTTAGGAGTGTCTCAATACGCTATCAATGTCGCACTAGTGCGAGAAGAAGATAGAGTACAATACTTGGTATAATATGTAAGCCACATATTGTTGGATGCGGAAACAATATTTTGATTGTGAGGGGGAAGTTCTGTAAAAAGAAGGATAGGAAGTTGGTGAAAAACAAGGGAGAAAGCGAAGGAGAGGCAAAGGCTTGATGAAAAGCGGACAACCGTCAAAGAACTACTGTGACATTCACAAAATCAAAGAGATAAGTCTGATTTATTTCCATAATCATATAAAGGATTGAAATAGGAGTCTGTAGGTTCAAACGGAAGTCGATTCGGAGTTAAAATGAGGGAGATATGACAAAAATACGAAAGGGTGTTAAATCTACCTCCAGCGCATGAAAATACGCACAACCTCTTCTTGGGGCGCGTGGATACCTCTCTTCCCACGAAAATTTTCATTTTTCCTCCTATTTAAATGCCCTATAACTTTATGCAAGAACAATTTAATTTTAACTTATGAAAACCCATGTTTTCTGCAAAGAAACAAACCCGTTAAGGTGTGAAGACCTTAAACCTTAGAAAAATCTTAACCAACCAAGTTGAGGTAAGTACATTATGAACTATTTATGATGTTTAAGTATGCTCATGAATCATGTTATGTGGTCCCCCATGTTATGTTTATGTTCACGCAAGTCTCAGGACCGAAGCTTGGTAGCGCTACGCACGAGGGTTCGTGCCCCCTTAGTTGGTGGAACCTCTCGTGTCTCCATATGTTATGTTACGTTATGTTATGTCATGTCTTTATTAAATACATATAATGGTTCTCTTGTACTTAGTGAGACTCGCATGAATCTCATCCCATATTTTTTCTCCTAGGTAATAGCGAATGAGGAGATTGGAGGACGAATGTGAAACGTGGTGGCTTTTTCAAAAAGGAATTTTCATGAATCTAAAATTAGTTTTTCTTTCCTTTATTGAAATAAGCTTTCAAAGTTAAACTCTAAACGTTATAAGAAAGCAGGTTTTACTATTAAGAGTCTTGTTTCTTGTATTAAGTTACCAATGTTTATCTAAATGTTATGAGAAACCTTGTTTAAAAGATTATTTTTGTGGTTTATGTTACATTTTTTGTCTTGACAAATTCAGGTATCCTTATCGTCCCTTTATAAATGAAAAACCCCACTTCCTTTGACACTAAATTCTAATTTTGTAATCAATTGAAGCCATGAGATTATGAGAGTGTTTTTGGAATTTTCATCTAAGATTCTCAAATAAAGTTTTAAACTTCTTGTATTCCTGATATTTGAAAGCTATATATGTACATATACCTCTTGTTTTTCAAAAAGTATAAGAGTTATATTTAACACACATATATATGTATATGTATATATAACAAAAGAAAGAAAAATTTATGAAGAAATTTGACCGCTTACCCTACGTTTTTATGTTCATGCGAGTTAAGGGTGTAACAATATCGGTTATAAACTGATATAACATAACCAATACTATTTCAGCTATGTTATATCGGTCCAAACCGTATAATATTGGTCAAACATATCGGTGTGTAACCCATGTAACTCCAACTATATTATGATATCAGTCAACACATATCGGTCTGTAACGTATCGATAATTATTTCTTGATTTGCGATTGTTTGTTTACTCGACCTTTGGTATGCTTTCATGGAAAGACACTAGCTCATTTATTCCAACTGTGTAATATTGGTAAAACTTATCGATGTGTAACCGATGTAACATAACCAATACTATTCCAACTATATGATGATACCAGTCAACACATATCGGTGTATAACCGATCAATAATTACTTCATGATTTGCAACCGTTTGGTTGCCCAACTTTTGGTATGCTTTCTTGGGAAGCCAAAACTGAAACTATATATTTATATATATGATCACTCTCTCCTTAATTGTTTATTGTTTAAAACTCTCTTTCTCTTCTAACCATTCCATTTTCCTTGCTCTAGCTTTTTTACATTCTCTCTGTCTTTAACACAACTCTTTATTCTCATTGTTCTCGTTATCTCGCTTCTTTCAACTTTTTGTTTTATATTCCTAATGAAGGTATTAGGAGGAGTATGATTTGCATTCATAATATTTGTAAGAATCTCAGTCCAAGGCCAGCAATATAGATCACTTTCCTTGGGCTTCTCAGATATTGGAGCAGGTTCATTCACACACTCTTATTGCACTGTGTCCTATTTCTAGTTCAGATTTCAGGTACATTGCCAATGCACTATTGCCCCAGTATCTGTTTGGCAGTAGCGCATTGGCAATGTACTTGAAATCTGAACTAGTAATAGGAGGCAATGAGTCTATGAATTAACCTGCCCCAGTATCTGAGAAGTCTGAGAAAAGTGATCTATTGCTAGCCTTGGACAGGGATTCTTACAATATCGTAGAAAATGTTTGGGAAACAATATTGGTGTAGTCATATCGGTAAGTTTATGTTTACATTGAAAAATATACAGAGATATCATGATAGCAAATAAAATGTATATCGGTCAATTAATATTGGTTGGTAACCAATACAAAAGAATCAATATATCTATTTAGTTTCTATTTACATTACAATTTATACATAGATAACAGATGCCAATGATATCGGTTGAAAGAATTGCACTATTTAGTTTCACACGCTCAGATTTTTTTGCATCCTCTTGGCAAGTCGAAGTTGACAACATGGGCTCGTTCTCGTCTTTTATCTCTTCTACTGCTACTGTAAGTATAATCGGTTGAGTAAGGATACTTCAGTTAATGGATATCGATTTAAATATGATATCAACCGATAACTTGCTATCAATATATCATTTATGTAAACAGAATTACCTCGGTCGTTTCCTTTTGCATATGTTTTCATTGGTTTTACAAACTTCATTCATATAACCGATATATGTGTATCAATTGCATTGTGTATAGAACATTATCTGTTGTGTAGAATCGGTCATAAATCGATATGATCGACCGATTCCCTTTGTATTCGTTTTTGATAAAATTCTACAAGAAGAACATGTGCATCCAACACCGATATGTATTTGGTTATATTTGATACTTGCTCCAATGTTAATACAAGTATTAAAAGATTGTAAATTTATTTGTTTATTACAATAATATAAATTTAAATGTTTAATACAACTATGTAAATATATGGGGAAAATTGGTGAAATAAAAGAATTACATAATTATTTATCATTTTTTCTTTTTCTTCTAAGGTAGTTGTCATTGTCAGTTATATTTTCAATGATTGTTATGTGCAGTTAAAATCACAAATGATTAATATGATATTAAAAAGGTAAATTCTACATAATAATTGACACATATTTATTGTTACGGAACTTATAACAAATGTGCTTTCAACTAATGATAAACTATCATTGTAAGGTCCTGATTCGTTCATTCTTTTATTCAACATGCACACGTGGCTATCCATTTGCTACAAGGATTTAAACAAAACGTCAATCAGCAATATGAAATTCAAATTAGACAGATAAATATATCTAACGATATTTCAGTTACTATATATACGTTTGAAATCGACATGAAAAATCGATACAACAAAATCAACCAAAAATCAGTTATGATTATTCACTGATAAACATAAACTGATACAAAAAATCAGTTACGAATATCGGTTATTCATTGATAAACATAAACTGATACAAAAAAGTCAACCAAAAATTGGTTACGAATATCGATTATTAACTGATAAACATAAACAGATACACAAAAATCAACCAAAAAATTGATTACAAATATCAGTTATTCACTGATAAACATAAACCGATACACAACATCACTTACATAAGTACATAATTACTTATTTCAGAATCGAACCATGCATCTGGTGTAACGAGGGTCTTGAAAAAAATCCTTGAAGTAGTAGGAGATACCTTTTTTAGGTTGTTGTTGCCAAAAATAAAACAATTAAAATTTGTGATGTGGGATCCACTCGAGCTCGTTGTTGGGTGAAGTTAGGTTGCTATAAGAGAAGTTGCCTCAAGCAAGTTCGACGCTAGGATGCTCACCGCAAAGATTTCGCCACAAACTTCTTTACCACAAGACTTCGCCGCTAGCTCTTTTGCCACAAGGCTTCGCCGCTAGCTCTTTTGCCACAAGGCTTCGCCACTAGCTCATTTGCCACAAGCTCTTTCACCACTAGCTCTTTTACCACAAGGCTTCACCGCTAGCTCTTTTGCCACAAGGCTTCGCCGCTAGCTCATTTGCCACAAGCTCTTTCACCACTAGCTCTTTTGCCACAAGGCTTCGTCACTAGCTTTTTCGCCACATGGCTTCACCTCTAGCTCTTTTGCCACAAAGTCTTCGCCACAAGCTCTTTCGCTACTAGCTCTTTTTCCACAAGGTTTCGCAGCTAACTCTTTTGCCACAAGGATTTACCTTCGCCGCTAAGTCTCACCGCAAGGATTTGTCTTCGCCTCTAGGTCTCACTGCAAGGATTTGCCTTCGTCACTTGATCTCACCGCAGGGATTGGGTCTCGCCGCAAAAATTTGCCTTTGTCACTTGATCTCACCGCAAGGATTAGGTCTCGCTATAAGGATTTGCCTTTACCACTAGGTCTCGCAGTAAGGTTTTAGTCTCGCCGCAAGGTCTTACCATAAGGATTTGGTTTTGCAACAAGGATTTAGCCCTGTTGTGCTCAGAAAATGGGTTAGAAGGCTCGTAGGAATCTTTCCCCGCGAAGACCTTCCAATGCCAAAGTCAATCTCGAATCCCAATGACTATTCATGAAAATAGTAAGGATACATTCAAAGTGTCTAAATTTTACCAAAATTGGAAGTCCCTCTCAATGTCCTATAGCTGGGTATTTTTAGGGCACGATTCTCAAGGGTGGCTAGTGCTGACACGTGGCAATTGATGAGTGGAGCTTAGGCTTCATCGGGAAGAGGCTTTTGCTACCTGGATGTGAAGTTTTTCGCGACATGCTATCGTGAGGCTGGCTCTTGCGGCCAGGACTTACCGCAAGGCAACTAACGGTAAGCAGTCGTGAGGCTGCTCGCGGCGGGCTACAGGGTAGCTTGCGGCAAGGCTTACCCTCGCGGCCAGCCTGCAAGCAGTCACGAGTCTCCTCACGGCATGCGACTGCGAGACTGCCTCTCGCGGCCAGACTGCGAGCAGCCGCGAGGCTGGCCCTCACAGCTAGCCCATGCCTCGAGGTTAGCCCTCCCGGCAGGTTGCCGCGAGGTTGGCAGCTGGCGGCAATCCTTTTGTCGCTAGTTTTTCATCCTTCCTTCATTTTTTTCTCTCAATAATTTCTAACTTTTTTTCTCCCCATTTTCCATGGCACAACATAGGAGGAAGGGCATTTATGTCCAGTAAAATAGTAGGCGTCATGTCAATGCAGATATTGGGAAGTGCAAAGGCAAATTATTAATATCAATGCATACATATCGGTTACATAAACGAAGTATGTACACCGATGATAACAAATGCAAATTAAGTCAATCAACATATTGATATAACCTAACCAATACTATTCCGGATATAAGATATCGATCAAAACATATCGGTCCAAACCGATAATATATTTGTGATTTGAGACCATCTGGTTACCCGACTTTTAGTATGCTTTCTTTGGCAACCACTTGCTCATTTATTCCAACTAAATGATATCGGTCAAACCCTATAAGTTATACATCGATATAACATAATCGATACTATTCCAACTATGTATTGAACCAGGAAGCAAGAGACAAAAATGTACAGAAGTTTAAGCAGAATGAGACATCTTTTTTAGCGGGAAGGACATTTATGTCCAGTAAAATAGTAGACGTCCTTTCAGTGCAAATATTGGGAAATGCAAAGGAAAATGATTAATATTGGTGCAGACATATTAGTTACATAAACGAAGTATGTACATCGATGATAACATATGAGAATTAAGTCGATAAACCATATTGATAAAATCAAACTGATATAACATAACCGATACTATTATACTGTTGTATGATATCGGTCCAAGCCGATACCATGTGAGGGCAGGAAGGGAACATCAAAAGACAAATTTAAAAAAAATAAAAAATAGGTCTCATTGCATTATTAAAAGAAATTTTTTGAGATAAAAACTTCATGATTTGGTATGCTTTCTTGGGAAGCCACTAGTTCATTTAATCCAACTATATGACATAACATATCTAATACTATTTCAGCTATATGATATCGGTCAAACATATCGGTCCAAACCAATAATTACTTCGTAATTTGCAACTATTGAGTTGCCCAACCTTTGGTATGCTAGCTTTCTTGAGAAGACACTAGCTCATTTATTCCAACTATGTAATATCGGTCAAACTTATCGGTGCGTAACCGATGTATCATAACCGATATTATTCCAACTATATGATGTTATGGGTCAAACATATCAGTGTATAACTGATCGATAATTACTTCGTGATTTGTGATCGTTTGGTTGCCCGACTTTTGGTATACTTTCTTGGGATCACACTAACTCATTTATTCCAATTATGTAATATCGATCAAACATATTGGTGTATAACTGATGTAAAATAACCACTCCAACTATATGATGATATCGATCAACACATATCGATGTATAATCAATCGATAATTACTTCATGATTTGCGATAATTTGGTTGCCCGATCTTTAGTATGTTTTCCTGGGAAGACACTAGCTTATTTATTCCAACTCTGAATATCAGTCAAACATATATGTGTATCAAACATATCAGTGTGGAATCGATGTAAAACAACCGATACTATTCTAACTATATGATGATATTGGTCAACACATATCGATGTATAACCAATCAATAATTAATCGTGATTTGCAATAGTTTGACTGCCTAATTTTTGGTATACTTTCTTGGGAAGCCACTAGCTTATATGTACTGTATTGGCTGTTGGGAAGTCATAACTAAAACTATATATATATGGTCATTTACTCTCCTTAATTGTTTATATTGTTTAAAACTCTTTTTCTCTTCTAACCATTCCATTTGTCTTGATCTAGCTTCTTTACATTCTCTATGTCTCTAACACAACTCTTTATCCTCATTGCATAGAACTTGTCTCATTGCTCTCTTTATCTTGCCTCTTTCGAATTTTTGCTTTCTATTCCTAATGAAGGTATTAGGAGAAGTACGATTTGCATTCACAATATTTGTAAAATTCCCAGTCCAAGGCCAACAATATAGATCACTTTCCTCGGACTTCTCAGATACGGGAGCAGGTTCATTCACACTCTCTTATTGCACTACGTCCTATTACTAGTTCAAATTCGAAGCAAATTGCCAATGCATTGCTGCCCCAGTATCTGTTTGGCATCAACGCATTAGAGATGTACTTGGAATCTAAACTAGTAATAAGAGATAGTGAATCAGAGTCTGTGAATGAACCTGCCCCAGTATCTGAGATACCCGAGAAAGTTATATTGTTAGCCTTGGACAGGGATTCTTACAATATCGTAGAAAATGTTTGGGAAACAATATCCGTGCAGTCATGTCGGTAAGTCCATGTTTACATTGCAAAATATAAAGAGATATCAATATAGTAAATGCAACCGATACAACATAACTGATATATCTATTTAGTTTCTGTTTACATTACAATTTATACATAGATAGCATATGCAAATGATATCAGTTGAAAGAACCAGCTCCACTATTTAATTTCACACGCTCTAATTTCTCTACATCATCTTGGCAAGTTGAAGTTGACAACATGGGCAACATGTGGTACGTGTAACCCAAAATTGGAGTCGCTCCACTTTTGAATGACTTCAAGTCTCGTTCTCGTCTTTTATCTCTTATGTTGTTGCTGTAAATATAATATGTTGTGTAAGGATACATTTGTTAAAGGATATCGGTTTAACTAAGATATCAACTGATAACATGCTATCAATATATCAGTTCATACTGATATATAAACCGATATCAAAACATTTTTCGCGGGTGCATGTGTTTTAACCTATATCGGTTTAAATATATCATGACTTATCAAATATATCAACCAATATTTGATAAAACTAATTAAATACATACTGTTCACTCAATCGAGCTTTGAATGAAGAACCATAGCCATATTCATTTACAACAAGCCCATTACGTTTTCATTCAAAAAAATCAACAAAGAGCATAAACTACTGTAAAATCACTCAACTTACCAACATTCTTTTTGGCACAGATTTTCAAATATAAGAAAACGAATACATACTTGGTATGGAGACAATAATGGGTTTGAAGAAGACGATTGATGAAGAAGTAGCAAATTGATGCGGGCGAGTGAGAATGTTCGTAAAAAGAATAAGGGGAAGATGAGAAGACAGGATAGAGATTGACAAGATTCTATAGTTGGCTGATTTAATGTGGGGACTTTTTTGTCCAATAAAAATTCAAAAATCCTAATTTTGCAAAGATTTTCAAAGTGTCTTATTAGAGTCCTATTTTTCCAAATTTCCCGAATAAGGAGGACAAGCAATGAAAGAGTTTCAATAACCTACCAACACGTAACCAAGACCAAGAACAAATAGAGCTACCCAATGCAAGATATATAATTGGCTTTTAGGCTTAATTTCTCATTTAACACAAAAAAAAGAAAAAAAAAATACTATTTGCATTTCAAGAGGGGACAAAATTAGAATAACTTTCACGTAATTATAAGATTTTTTTATTATTAAATAAAAAATAAAAAGACCCTTGTATCCGTCATTCTTTTCTTTCTTTTTTTTCTCTCTTTCAATTTAAAAAAAATAAAAAATCAAAAGAGCAATGAACCCCAGTGAATTATTATTGCCTAAAAGCATTTTAAACCCGAATTTAGATTTAAAGGGAAAGAGACGTACCGTTATATTTCTAAAAATTTGCTATTTGATCATAATCAGTGAGCGTCCTTTAACAGTGTCTAAATTGTATTTTTATTAATTAATTTATATTCTAAACCCATCTCTAATTTTCTTTACGTTTTTGGCTGGCAATCATCCTTATCTTACTCCTACATGTACTACACACACATTATTGGAGAATACAAGACTCTTAGTCTTAGCTTACTGTTCAACACAATCAGAAGCTTATATATATCACATGCTACTTTTAAACCAACACTCAATCCACAAACCCCGAACATAGGAAATTATTAGTTTGCAAGAAACCCATTAATTCTTTCAGTCTCTCAATGGAGTCATCATCCTCCCTTTCACAAGTTAAAACCCCTATTGGGTAGCTAATTAAGTGTCTAGCACAAGTAATTTGCAGATAACAGTATGTTAAGCGGATTGATCGAGAAAAAGGTTCTTACGATTTAAACCAACTTTAATTAATTGAAGTTGACATCATATATATATGTATAATCTCAAACGTGCGTACGTGGACTATCTAATACAGACACACTCATGATTATTGTATCTTACATGTATTCTTTTCATCTCATCTAAACCCACCCAGAAGAAACAATTAAGTTGATCAAGGATTGAAGTAAGCTTTAAATAACACTTGCACACATGCTCAAGTTACAGGAACGGCGAGCTCTCTAGCTTCAGCCAAAATTATTAGAAGGAAATTTAATTAATGGTTTTTAAGGCCAGAAATACCTTGCACAATACGTTTTTTGTGTCATATAATATATATACATATATATATATATATATATATATATTAGACTACAAGTTATGAAGGCGGATGCAGCTTCGATGGCTTAAGATTGGGGTGAAACAAAGGATCAAAGGAATCCTAGTTTAAGACAAATGGGCTACCCAAAAGTAACTTAAAAATCAATTCATAAGATTGAGAAAATATTTAAAATAGATTCTCAACAACCACTTAGGTTATGACAAAAAGGCCGCAAACAAATAGGTGCTTGCGTGTTGTTCTTTGGACCATCAGATTTCATGTTTGAACTTTGATCAAGGTAGAAAACTTAATAGTCTGGAACTATTTTGAAAATTAAAAAAATATCAAATCACCCTCGTGTCAACGAAGAGAAGATAGAGATAGAAATTGACTACTAAATTCCCTAATTTACATCACTTGTTAAAATCGTGAGGCCAAACAGTAAAACGCATTCGTGGTACATTGATAAAAAAAATAAAAATAAAAAAAGCTTGCAAACACCCCCCCCCCCAAAAAAAAAAAAAATGAAAAACCTAAAAAGCCCAACATAAAAATAGTCCTAAATACAGTCGTCGAGAAACTAACAACAAAAAGAAGGATAGAAGTAAATTTGACCATGGTTTCCTAAATTTTTTTTTTGATAAATTTTACAGTCACTCTTAAAATTTATTTAAATTATACTAATCAACCTTATATTTTTAAAAATATCCTAATAGTTTTGTCTTATACTTAAAAATGTTCCCACTTTCTCTCTTATTTTAGATAACTCATCCTCTCTCTATTTTTATTCATTTTTCAAAATATTATTTGTACTCCTTGAACTATACAATACAACTAAAATGATAAAAATATCCCTTACCCAAGGCAATAAGGTACGAGAAATATTTTAATCATTTACACGTGCGTGTATAGTCCTTAATGTACAAATAGCATGATCATTCCTTATCTTTCTCATATTTCTCTCCTCAATACCCTACAAAGTTGGTTGTTACCATCTCTCCCTCCACCACCATTGGTCGTCGTCATCTGTTTCATTCACCGTCACCAACCTCCATTCACCAAAGACTACCGCCATATCTCTCTTTTTCATCATTGGTTGGGTTCCTAAATTAGTTAGTCTTTCTCTATGTTCATCTATGCCTGCATGTGGATTCAAATGAGTTCAAACTCATTTCTAGGTTTTGATCATTTGAACACAAAAATGAGTACTCAATGAATCAATTGCTAAAAACCCTATCGCAAAATCACAGTGGAATTCAACCATTGAGTCGAGTGCCACATGGTGGTGATAGCACAAAGAAAGCAAAGGCAGCGACAATAGGTATTTCTCTCTCTTTAACACTGATTTCTAGAGTCTTTCGTTTCATTAAGAAAGGGTTAATCATAAAAATAATTTAATCATTTTTACAAATTTGTAATGTTATCTAATCTTTTTAATTTTAATAATTAGATCATAATTAACTAAATTTGGTGTAATTTTATCCAACATATAAAATCAATTTAGAAAAATTATGTTCATGTTGAATTGACACATCAAGCATTATATAATAATAATATTTGTAGAACTTATATATACACATGAATAAAAAAAAATGTAACATATAAAAAAAATGAAAAAAATAAATGAATTATATACCTGGTATACGAAGTCGGTATGAATATAGTTCTTCTAAATTAATTTTACATATTAAATAAAATTTCACCAAATTAAGACAATTTAGACTTAATTGGATGAAATTACAAATTCACAATTGAATTATTTTCATGATTAACTTTGCTTAGTAACATTTTTCATATTGACTTCCCACTAGTACTTATAGTGTGGCTTTGATCTGTTGCCCGCATCGAATAATAATTCTGCTGCCCGACAATGATGTGGCTATGTCACGTCAAGGCAGCAACAAACTGTCTCGCCCCCCATCCCCAATTACCCCACTCTCTTCTAAGAAAATGATTTTAGTATTTTTGGTAAATATTGGTATAATATATTTTAATATCATAATTTTATTTATTGAGCAATGTTGTAAATAAATTATAACTTAATAATATTTTATAAAAGAATATATATTTAAATAATAATTTATAAATTAATATTAGTTTATATATAAAATCTAAATATTATATATAATTGTTGTAGATTGATTATAATTATTTTGATTACAATTACAGCTACAGTTACAACTACAATTATTTTTTGATAATTACAATTGTAACCATAACTCATAATTTATTTACTTTTTTAACTGTAACAAAATTTATATCCATTTTATATTTATAACAAAATAGAACCATTTAACAAGACAGAAGAGAACCGTTTAATATTTTCAATTTGTTTTTAGTTTTTCAGTCTGTTCAGTTTGAGTATTTATTTGATCGAGTTGGTTCGGTTTTATAAAAAATCCGGTCTATTAAATGTGAGTAATTCAGTTGATTCGGTTACACCCTTATCTGATAGACACGCTTAAAATAAAATATGAAATGGGTACAAATTCTGTTACGGTTTAAAAAGTAATTATAATTATAGTTTAATTATTAAAAAAATAAATATAACTGTAATTGTAGCTATAATTGTAATCAAAGTAATTAAAATTAATATGTAATAATTATATATAATACTTAGTTTTTATATATAAAATAATATTAATTTATAAATTATTATTTAAATATATATATATTCCTTTATAAAATATTCTGTAATTTATTTATAACATTTCTTAATAAATAAAATTATGATATTAAAATATATTATACCAATATTTTACCAAAAATACTAAAATCATTTTCATTTTAAGGGGGTGGGGTAATTGGGGATGGGGGGGCGGTTGCCCTGACGTGGCACTGCCATGTAAGCTCCTCTCTTGTTTGTCTATATATCTACATGAGCATGCAGGCAGTAGTTGCAAATCGAACACCGATCTCATCATCACAAACACAAACACAAACACAAGATTTAATTTGGTTATTGCGAGGAGATCGATGTCAGAGAAGATGAAGTTTGAGGTTGAAATCATCTCTAGAGAGACCATCAAGCCATCTTCTCCAACCCCAAACCATCTCCGCCATTACCAACTCTCCTTTCTCGACCAAATCTCCCCTCCAGTCCACATGCCCATCATCCTCTTCTTCCATTCCAACGTCGCCGCCCCCAGTCTCCACCATTCCACCCACCTCAAGCTCTCCCTCTCCCACATCCTCACCAGATTCTACCCTCTGGCCGGCCGCCTCTCCGGCAACGCCTCCATTGTCTGCACCGACGAGGGGGTTTCCTTCGTCGAGGCCACGACCAAATCCCCGCTCTCTGAAGTTGCCGAAAACCCGGTCCCCGGCGAGTACAACAAGCTTCTTCCCCATGAACTCGATGACGGCGGTGAAACCTTGATGTCCGTTCAAGTCACGTACTTTAGCTGCGGCGGAATGGCGGTGGCCACCTGTTTTTCCCACAAGGTCGCCGACGCCTTGTCCATGGTCTTGTTTCTCACCAACTGGGCTGCGGCTTCCCGGGGAGAAACCGATCTGGTTCAGCCACAATTCGACTCGGCAAAGCTCTTTCCAGCCAAAGATTTATCTGGGTTTTTGCCCAACATTGGGATGACAAAGGAGAAGATGGTCGCCAAGAGGTTTGTTTTCAGCAACTCGGCTGTTGCAGCTCTGAGAGACAAGTACACCGATGGCTCCACAAGGCCGACTCGAGTCGAGGCCCTTTCCATCTTCATCTGGAACCGGTTTCTCCAATCAACGGCGCCAGAATCCGGTCATGACCGCCGGTTCCACGTAGTGATCCATGCAGTGAACTTGCGCACCCGAATGGACCCTCCATTGCCGGAACATTCTTTCGGGAACCTGTACCGAATCGCCGTCACGATACCTTCGAAGGAAGCTCGGGAACAAGGGAGGGGGCTTCTGAGGGAGATGAGGGAATCAATAAAGAGCATAGACAGCGACTTCGTGAGCAAACTGCAGAAAGGGAACGAACACTTGAGGTTCATCGCGGAGCAAGCGCAGAGATTCATGAAGGGGAAGTTGGTTCCGTATAATTTCACGAGCTTGTGCAGGATGCCTCTGTATGAAGCTGATTTTGGGTGGGGAAGGCCAGTGAGAGTTGGGTCGACGAGGCTGCCCTTCAAGAACCTGGTGACTTTCATGGAGACCGGATCTGGGGATGGAATAGAGGCTTGGATCAATATGGTGGAGAAGGAGATGGCCAGGTTTGAAGCTGATAAGGAGTTTCTTGCGTTTATCTTGCCTCCACGTTCGCCATGAAGGAGGAGGATGATGATGATGATCTCTCCAAGTAATTTAACTAATTAACCTGGCTTTAATCCTTGAATAAGTTGGCTGGCTATATGTTTATGTGTTACCCTATAAGTGCTTAATGAAGAGCATATATGGGATGTAAGTTTGTTTATTATTATATTCTCAACTAATTATCTAAAGTGGATATATGGGATGTAAGTTTGTTTATTATTATTATTTCACTTTATTTAAAGTGAATTTCGTTTTTTATATTCATTTCATGATTGTCGTGTTAAAAAATATTTTTATTATTTAAAGAGTTAGTCGTAAATTCAAATAAAAAAGAATCGGCTTAGATAACTAATAATAAAAAGTTATCAGGTCAAATATGATAATATAAATTAATTATTAGGTATAATTACATAAACCATATATTTTCTTTTTGAGCTCCATATTGGGTTTACTTTTTCATCTTAATTAATATTGTAACATCTCCAATGATTGACGCATTTTCTACATGAAAAGCCATGGTGTTGGCTATCACCTAATAAGTCACCTTAAATACAATTTGTGTTCCTTAAGCGTGATGACGCAATGACACAATGCTACATAAATGGCTGTTGCAGCGTTACAATAAAACTGTGACTGCAGAATCCACATTGAAAGATTCTACTGAATGTTGTGTGTATGCATAAATGATCCACTGTTGGTTCTTTATATTAGGTAAATTACATATTTTAGAATTGGCTGGCTTGTTACTAAAGGGGACTCATGATTTCTCCATTCTTAATAATGGTGGGGCATTCATTGACATGAGATTACAACAATAATTAACAATATATATCAAGTATTTATTTTACCCAGTAAGTTACATGAATTCTAATTAAAAATAGAAAAACTAGAGCAATCATCATTGTATAAAGAATTTATATTTGTATATTAGTACTCCTGATATACACTACTCGTTCAAGCAATTATAATCTATTTGTGTAACACTACCTTCAGTAATTTAAAAAAAAAAAAAAAACTTAGGCATGTGATCATTATGTCCTAAACATTCAATTAGCTGATTTCTTTTCCAAAATACACAATGAATTGCCTGGCATCTGTTTGACATGGAAGAAAGAGGAAGAAGAAGAAGAAGAAGAAGCAAAGCCGAAGAAATCAATTGGACTTCACAACCAGGGAAATTTCATTCTATAAACAACAAAGAAATCACATAAAACATGCAAGGAGAGTAGTAAGAACTTAAAAGCAAAGGACAACTAATCCAAAGGTGTACAGTACCGGCCGGATGTTCGCTGCTCCCTACTATCTGATTCTTTAAACACCTATGGAGATATATCCCCCAGCATGTGAAGAGACTAGACTCTTCAATCCTGTTTATACATAGAAGTGTCTGTGCAAATATGCAAATACTTGCAATTGTTATCCAGAAGAGGCGGTTTGGACTGTATGGGGTATGATAAACCAAAGCAAGATATGTGACAAAGAAATGACAATGAGCAATCAATAAACATCACTTATGCTACACCCCAAAGAGAATTAAAGGTCAGTATTCTTTAAGTTGTGCCTATTATGTATCTGTCTAGTTCAAAGAGATGAGGTAGCCATCATATCCAGCGACCACTCCCAGCTTCTCCATTTTTTGCTTTAGTTTCCTCTGCCTTCGCTTCATCTTCCTCAACCAGTCAAACATTCCTCAACTAAATAAGAAGACATGCTATCTACTGCTGAAATCTGCAAGTGTACGCGTGCTTCTCGCTCTCTCTCTCTCTCTTGCAAGAAGGTGTATAGGGTTCCTGAACGACAAAGAACTCCTGCATTATTTTGCATCTTTTTCTGATGCAATATCTTCTAGGCGTTTCCATGTGGCATCACGTCTTGCCTTTACCTCTTCTTCCTTTAATTCATCTTCTTGAAACTTGAGCGTGCACTCCTGGAATAGCTCAGGGTCAAGATCAAAGAAAATCTTGCGAACGTTTAGTGTCAAACCGTGTACAGCCTGATTCCAATGGCTTCTAGCATTTCTCTCCAATGCAGGGAAGATAATAGGCAGTAAGACCTTGCGATTTTGTCTAATTAAGTTGTCAATCTGGTCGTTGTTCCAGAGAAACAAAGCTCTCTCTGCAACCTGGAAGAAACAAATTTGGGTGGGGATTAAGGGTTCAAGAACTGTTCCAGAATGATACAGTATGACAAAAGTTGCAATGAGTCTGCCAACAAAACGATCCTTACACCACGTGAAAAGTGTTATACTTCAACCAAATAGGAAATAGAGAATGTCGGCTCAGATGAAACCAAACCATATGGTGAAAGAACAGAATAGAAGATCACAAATCACAGCAAAAAATTTCATCTCCCCCCCCCCCCCCCCACAATATTTTCACATGGAAGATCAAACCTATCTTGTGGAATTATGATTTCACAATATGTCAGATACAATTTCACAAGAAATAAAACAAAATCATTCAAAAAGGAACGGCACAATGTAAATAGCTCAAAAACATGCCCTATCAGGAAATGTGTTAGATCAAGCACACAAATCTACTTCCTGTGAACAGCATCACCCAAAAACAAATTAACATTACCCACTTTTTCATCATGATAGTAGGCTTCTTCATGAAATTGCTTCCTAAACATTCTAAACTACATTATCATACTCAAGGCATACAGATGAACAAGTTGAGCAAATCAAGATCACCTCAAAAGATTGCTTATAGTTTGTCAACATCTAAGTACTTCAGTCAATCTACAAGTAGATCATGCCATATCAAATGCCCTGTAGAAGATGCAATCTCCAATGGGATTGTTTAAGCATAAAAAATTCGAGAGGGGAAAAGTACTTGTTTGAGAGTAGCACAACTCTTCTCCAAATATGCTTGATAAGTGAACCTCAAATGCCATAAATTAGAGGCTTTTACAAGGTTCATACGAAACAGAATATTTCTATTTTATGTTAAGCTGAGGGATGTTGAAGACTACAGTTTAGCTAGATTCTAAACGATTCTACTGAAAACTATGGGCTAAGGAGGCATTAGACTATGAGAGATCTGCTGGGTGAAAGCTAAAGGAAGGCCTCAGTAAGAAAGAGTGAGAGGCATTTAGTACAAAAAGAAAAAAGAAAAAGTGAGAGGCTGGAAGTGATTAACCAGAGAACAGCGCGATGATTGCTTGAATGCAAAGGAGGAACTCGATATAAACGGAAGCTTAATTATTGAAACCAGGTCCTTAACAACATCTGGCAAATGGTTGAGGGATAGGTGGACAACTCTGCCTAGTCTTACATGCTACTAATGGCAATTCCCTGAGATGGAGCAAGATTATCTGTGATACCCTCACCCTTTTATATGTGCATTGAAGCTATTGAATTGTCTAATCTATGCATTTGAAGTCATTTAGTGTCTTTAAGATGGTATTTGGAGTCATTTGATGACTTATGTATGCATTAGATGGTTCTTGTATGAAATATGTAAGACTTTAGAAAGTCACCAAAATGACTGTTCTAGGATTTCCACAGAACGGTAGGTTCTCTGAGTTGGCTGAAATAGTAAGTGATGAATTGATCCGGTGTTGCCCGGAAGATGCCTTAGTGAGACAGACTCATCATAGGTTTTGAGTCAAAGGGAAGTTTGGGGGGAAGGGGGGGGGGGAGCATGAAACTATTTAAACAATGGAATTTGGGGACAA
This sequence comes from Diospyros lotus, assembly GCF_014633365.1. Lineage (NCBI taxonomy): Eukaryota > Viridiplantae > Streptophyta > Magnoliopsida > Ericales > Ebenaceae > Diospyros > Diospyros lotus. The sequence goes on from NC_068340.1 coordinate 7,162,096, forward strand.
GATTCAAAGTGGCACTTGATTCAAGGCCATACTGAATATCAAAATTGAGTAGGTTTAAATTACATGGCCTGTGGGATGCTTCATTTTGCATCCTATAGGACCCAAAATTCGTGGTGGCCAAACAGTGAATTTTGCGTTGACATCTTTTGTCGGACTATTGGACTCAATATGACGCAGCGGATAGCGAGTGTGTAAAGAAACCCTTGAAAACAAGTTTTAATGGCCGAAGCTTGGCTTTCAAAGAGATGCAAAACTGAACCTGTTTTGTTGGAAAGAAACCCGAATAGGCTGCTGTAATTGAATTGATAAAAAGTTAATTACAAACCCTAGTTTCTAAACATATATATATAGTGTTTAACTAATCCATCTAATGCTTGTAAATAAAATTCAACTAGAATCCTAATAGAAGTAAAACCCTAATAAACATGAAATAGAATTAACATCCTAAAAAATATGAAGTATTAAAATCCTAAAAACTTATAAAGTTTCGGCCCAATGGATTCCCCCCCCCCCCCCAACGGACTGTTTCGCTACTGTTTGGGCCATTGTGGACTGCCTAGTTTAGGTCAGGTCGGCCTTGGGCCGGGTCATCGACCTTGAGCTGGGTCTTCAAACAGGAACAATGAATGCATCATTCACCTCCATTTGAAAAGAATTCGATCTCGAATTATGATCCGAGTATAACAACACAGCATCTAACAAATACAAAAAAAGATCAGCAACATTAAAGGTTTTGGAAATACCCATACAATTAGGTAAATCCACAACATAAGCATTGTCATTGATCTTCTTTGTAATCTTGTGAGGACCATATTTTTTTGGATTGAGCTTGTTGTGCTTTTCTGCTGGAATCCTTTCTTTCTTCAAGAATACCATGACTTCATCTCCAACCTCAAATACCTTGTGCTTCCTATGCTTGTCAACTATCACCTTATATTTCTCATTTGCCTTGTGCAACTTTTGCTTGACATCCTCTTGAACCGCTTGCACTTGCTCGGCTAAATCACTATATGCAACACTAAAACCTAGTACCTTTGGCAACTTTACCAAATCCAATGAATGATTAGGAACTTTATGTATATGATTGAAAATTGTGATCTTCCTGTTAAGCTATGCACGGTGTTGTTGTAGGCAAATTCTGCTTGAGCTATAACTAGATCCCATTGTCTTGGTTTGTCTTTGCAAACACTACGAATCAGATTTCCTAAGGTACGATTCACCACCTTTGTCTGTCCGTCAGTCTGGGGATGCATTGTGCTATTGAAATTCAAAGATGAATCGAACATCCTCCACAAGGTAATCCAGAAGTGACTCAAGAACCTTGTATCACGATCCGAAGTAATAGTTTTAGGCAGGGGCGGATCCATGTGTGAGCTGCCCTGGGCTGAAGCCCAGGGCAGCCCACAATAAAATGAAAATTTTTAAGGCAAAATTCAGCCCAGATCAAATTCAGCCCACCCTCAGCCCACCCCCAGCCCAACCCAGTCCACCCCAACTTGCTGCATCCGCCCCTGGTTTTAGGGACTATGTAATCTAACAACCTCCCTGAAAAATAGTTTGGTTGTAGCTACTGTATCTGTCGTCTTCTTGCATGGAAGAAAATGCGCCATCTTGGAGAACCTGTCAACCATTACAAAAACAGAATCCATACTTTATTGAGTTCGCGATAAACCTAACATGAAGTCCATAACAAATTTTCCCAAATAGCATTGCGAATAGACAATGGCATGTAGAGATCAGCATTGGAAGATTGCCCCTTAGCTATTTGACATACATAACATCTGGCCACAATAATAGAAACATCTCTCCTTACTCGAGGCCAATAATACCTGCCCATAACAGCTTCAATAGTCTTATCTTTGCCGAGATGCCCTGTTAAACCACCATCATGCAAATCTTGAATAATTTTCTCATGGAGGGATGTACAAGGGATACATAGCTGATTTCCCTTCATGAGAAACCCTTCATGCACATAAAAGTCTCCCGACAGTTGCTGAGACATGCATTGTTCCCACACGTGCTTGAAATCATTATCCATAGCATATAATTCCTTCAAACACTCAAACCCAACAATCTCAATACTAAGAGTCTTGATCAAATCCACACGCATGCTCAAAGCGTCTGCTACTCGACTATGTTGTCCTGACTTATGCACAATTTTATATGGGAATTTATCAACCAAAACTAACCATCAAGCATGCATATCACTCCTCAACTACCTTTGACTACTCAAATACTTAAGAGCTTGGTGATCCGTGTAAAGAACAAACTCTTTAGCATTCAAGTAATGTTCTCATGTTTTAAGAGCCCTCACAACTGCATAAAACTCCTTATCATAAGTAGACCACTTTCTTCTGGCTTCACACAACTTCTCACTAAATAACACAATTGGTCTCTTCTCTTGGGATAATACAGCACCTATACCCACTCCACTCGCATCACACTCAACCTCAAACAATACCCACTCCACTCGCATCACACTCAACCTCAAATAATTTGTCAAAGCTTGGCAATGCCGAGACAAGAGCGGTACATAACTTCTCTCTTATCAAGGCGAAACTCTACTCTTGTTTTTCACCCCAATGGAACTTCCCTTTCTTCAAACACTCAGTAATTAAAGCCACAATACTACTAAAGTGTTTAATAAACCGCCTATAGAAAATTGCTAACCCATGGAAACTCCTCACATCATTGACATTTTTAGGGGTTGACCACTCTCTAATAGCTCTCACTTTCTCATCTACTTTTATTCCTTCTTTGCTTACAACAAATCCCAAGAACAACAAACTCTCACTCATAAAAGTACACTTCTTCAAATTAGCAGAAAGTTTATTTTCTCTCAACACCTCCCAAATATGCCCCACATGCTCATCAATAAACTTACTATATATCAAAATACACCACAACAAATTTACCAATGAAAGGGTGTAGTACCTAATTCATTAGTCTCATGAAAGTGCTTGGTGCATTGGTTAGTCCAAAGGGCATGACTAACCACTCAAACAACTCATCTCTAGTCTTGAAAGCTGTCTTCCATTCATCTCTTGGACGGATTCTGATTTGATGATAACCACTTCTAAGAAATCAATCTTGGTAAAAATTATAGCCCCATCAAGTTGATCAAGCATGTCATCAAGTCTAGAAATTGAAAACTTGTACCTAATAGTAATCTTATTGATTGCTCTACTATCAACACACATCCTCCAACTCCCATATTTCTTTAGTGTCAATAATGTTAGCATTGCACATGGACTCATACTAGTCTGAATGTGCCCTTTTCTCAACAATTCCTCTACCTGCTAAGGCAAAATCTCATTCTCCCTAGGACTCATCCTGTAATGCGGTAAGTTAGGTAAACTAGCACCAAGAACCAAATCAATGTGGCGTTGAATATCCCCCATAGAAGGGAGCTCATTAGGCCACTCCTCAGGAACCACATCGTAAAATTCCTCCAACAATCCCAACACCTCCACTGGAATTTGATTCACTTTCAGTGGCTCACTCACACACTCCCCCTTTACAACCAACAAGTGAACCTCTCGGGTATCCTTACACTCCTTCACAAACTCAAAATGTTTATGTGTGATGGTAAGAAAATTCCTCCCCTCCACTTTAAAAGCTTTGGTTTGGTTCTTTTCTACTATAGGTAACAAAGTATAACGCACACCTTCTTTCTCAAGCTGATATGTGTTCCTCCTACCCGAGTGCTAAGCATCCTTATCAAATTGCCAAGGTCTCTCAAATAAAATATGGCAAGCATCCATATTAATAATATCACAATAAATTTCATCAAAGTACTTACCAATAGAGAAAGGCACACTGCAGCGTTCATCCACACGTATGCCACCAACTTCTTTGATCCATCCGATTGTGTAAGGGTTGGGATGCTTTTCAAGGGTCAACTACAACTTTTCCACCACATTTCTTTCTGTAATGTTCTCCTGACTTCCACTATCAATAATCAATTCAAAGATCTTTCCTTTCACCATACACCTCGTGTGAAAAAGCTTATGCCGCTTAGTAGTATCTTCATTCTTTTGAGATAGCATTAGATTCCTTACTATACATGTATACGCTTCATGGTCATACTTTTCTTCGTCATCCTCCCCATCAAGCCCGCAATAGACTTCCTTGTCAGCCACATCTTCCTTTTCCCTTTCTACAATGTTAACTGTTTTCCTTCTTGGGCAATCACTAGATCAATGCTCAACCTCATTGCACTTGAAATATTTTAAAAGAATAACCTTTGCATAAGGATTAAGGGATTTTGGAAGATTAGAAGTAGTATCTCGAATGTTTCCCCTTATTGTAGCCTTATTAGGGTTGACTATACAAGGTGGATCGGAGGGTTGCGCTCCCTGAACCGACTTGACTCTATCAAAAGCTGCTTGTTTATTTTTATTCCCACTATACTGGCAATAGTTATCATTACGAGCTCTCTCACTCAACATTAACTCAGCCTTTAAAGCTAAGTTCATTGCTTCTTGCACACTCAAAACCATCTGAACCTTAATTTTATCACGAATAGCAGGCTTCAACCCATTCAAATAACGAGTTGCTTGTTGATTATCACTTTCTAACAATTGGTTCCTCTCTGCCAATCTTAGAAACTTAGAGGTATATTCATTCACACCCCTCATTCCTTGTGCACATCTTTGGTAGACTTCAAACATGTATTGTTCATAATCAGGGGGTAAAAACCTACCTCTTAACAGCTACTTCATTTGTCTCCATGTCTGAATTGGATGTTGGTCTTCCCTCAATCAAGTCTCTCTCAATCGTTCCCACCAAACAGATGCGCCTCTCTTCAATTGATAGGCCACTAGTTTGACTTGTCTTTCTTCTAGGATCTCCATGTATTCGAAAAAATGGTCAACTTCAATGATCCAATCCAGAAACACCTCAATATCAAGATCTCCACTAAAGGTAGGAATATCAACCTTTAGTTTATACTCATCGTTGCCCTAATGGTTGTGTTGTTGCACACTCCTCCTAACCCCTCTACCACCAGGGTTAGCTATTACTCGACCAAGATCATCTTCTTCATCGCTATCTTCCATCATTGGTCTTCTAGGATTAACAAGGACATGATTATTGGCTGGTCTTCCTTCGACTTGATTCGTGCCAATATTCTAGTTCCTATCATCATCAATTCGTAACAGGGCGCCCAATTGGTTGTTGATTTGCTCCAATTAATGTTGGATGGTACGAGTTACTTCCCATTGTTCTTTGAATGCTCTCTAAACCACGAACAACCCCTGATCACCGTCACGAGGTTGGTTGCTACCATTACCTTCAAGATTGGTCATCTGATTGGTTAATTAACCGCTTTAATACCACTTGACGCAGCAAATAACGAGTGTGTAAAGAAACACACGAAAGAAACCCTTGAAAACAAGCTTCAATGGCCGAAGCTTGGCTTTCAAAGAGGCGCAAAACTGAACTTGTTTTGTTGGAAAGAAACTCGAATAGGTTGTTGTAATTGAAGTGATAAAAAGTTGATTACAAACCATAGTTTCTAAGCATATATATATAGTATTCGACTAATCCATCTAATACTTGTAAATAAAATCCAACTAGAATCCTAATAGAAGTAAAACCCTAACAAACATGAAATAGAATTAATATTCTAAAACATAAGAAGTATTAAAATCTTAAAAACTTATGAAGTTTCAGCCCTATGGAATTCGCCCCCCCCCCCCCCCCCCCCCCCCAATGGACTGTTTCGCTACTATTCCACTATTGTTTGGGCCGTTCTGGACTACCCAATTTAGGTCAGGTCAGCTTTGGGCCAGGTCTTCAAATAGGAACAGTGACTGCATCACAATATAATGAATATTAGAAATAAGAAAGAGAGGTTTTAGACTTGGGAAGGACCCCATTGTGAAACCTTGATTTGAGCATTAGCTACTAAACTCCAACTTTGGACTGATAGAAACCCCCCATCAGATCGTCTCCAAATTCTCCAAAGCAAGGGCAAAATCAATTGAATATTTGGAAATGACTAAAAAAAAGTGCCTAGGCATGTACTACAAGGAGGGCAGACATGGACATAATTGTGAAAATAGCAATAAATGGCCAAATACAGTAAAAGCCTGCATAATGAGGATAACTTCATCTGTATTGATGATTAGATATAAAAAGTCTAGAAACCGGTATTATGGCAGAGAAATGACAAGAAAGTACTTTTACTACTTTGAGAAAGTTTACTTTTTATGTCATGTTTCCATGTATAAGTTGATTTCACAATATCAATTATCTTCATTCACTGCCATCTCATGAAACTTTTTCATATAAAGATGGTGTTTGAACTTTATCTCATCATTCCCATACTAAAGAAATGTGTCAAGAAGCACAATCAATGTCAAATTTTGCCACATTGTTCTTTTGCATGGACTTGTATTGTTAATATGACTTTTAAAAGTCATTTGATATTATGAATGCCCACCACTAACCCTAACTTGGCTAGTGTTGAGAGCAAAAATGATAATATGAAAATAAAGTTAACCCTTTATCTTAGAACTTAAACTTTTAGATGAGATGGTGGTTAATAATTAAACATGATATCAAAGCAAACCAAGGTCCTTAATTCAAACCTATTGACCCAATATTTAAATTATTGCACATGCTTGGACCAATTATGTTGCGTGAGGGGGCATGTTAAAGAGTAAAAATGATAATATAAAAAATAAAATTAACCCCTCTATCTGAGATGGTGGTTTACAAGTTAACAACTATACAAGATGTAATTGATAATGATGATTGATGATGAGAAAGTTAAATATTTGCCCAATTTAGTTAAGGATGGGTCACTCAAGAAAGTTGATTTCTCTACCATAATTAAAAGCAAACTTTAATAGGAAAATTTACATGAAAATGGAAGCTAATACATGTAATTACTTGTACAAATAGAAGGACGATACCATAAATATGCAAAAATAGTATTGAATGGAAGAAAGTGTCCTTGTCACAACTCGCCATGCAAGAGAGAATTACCAATTTGTCTTTAGGACATAAATGAGTTTACATTTGAGGTAGATTAGAGAGGAAGGAATATATCCCAACCATTGGATTTGATGATCAAGGTCTAGAGGATTTCATCTTCAACAATGTTATATATAGATATATATATATGTGCATAAATGAAAACACTAAACAAAATTTATATTGTACAAATGGTTTGAGTGAGCAGAGTTGCCATCATCATGACCCTTGGATATTCTTTGACCCAACGGCTAGGTTGATTGAGGAGTTATAAGATATATGGGAGGCTTACATTTTCTAAAGAAACTCTTGCTATTTACTTGGGAACAGCGATAGACTTGGTAGGGTGCTCCAAGAGTGTAAAAAAGTGAGCTTCGAGGTTGAACAAGGCTTCAAGAGTTCGTGAAGGAGATTTTATATTAAACATGTTTTCCTTGTTATGCATACACGAGTAAATGATAATATGTTCAACTTGATGCATGTTTAGCTGGAAGAATGCTAAGTGCTTTGCATGAAACCTTGGCCAAGTGTGTTTCTTCAGGAGTAAGACCCTATGGTTGAAATCTCAACCCATGAATGGCCAGTGTGGCCAAGTGGCTTGTGTAGCCAAGTGCCTATGTGGCTGAAAAAAGGGTGTTAATTGAGATATGGAGAACTCCTCCCTAAGTTTGTGGAAATGATTGTTGCATAAGAACATGCCGTATGTTTTGAAAAGCATTAAGTGCATGATTTTATAAAGCTCATGCATTGTATTATTGAATCTCACAACTCATTTGCGTATTCAACACGTATAGGTATTAGGTAATGAAGCTAGAACTTCCAAAAGAAAGAATGAAAGCCTTGGAACGGTTTCCTCCTTCCTTGAGTTTTATTATATTGCAATGGAAATGGGCTTGATACGATATTTGAGACTTGGGCTGTAATCCCACAAGGGGAAAGAGAGTATTAATTCGTTTAAAGTCATATATGGATATGATGAGTACGTGTCTTATGGGCTGTGCGTTAGTATGCTGTAACAGTAGAAACACCACCAACAACACAGACCCAGAAACACATTCACTAACTTCTACCAAAAGCATAAGGCCCACAATCCTGCTATCACCTTCTGCATCTTATTCCCATCACCACCCACATTTCAACATGAGTAATATATATTTTTAATTCAGAAAATAATTAGTATACAAACAACTTATTGGAACAATAGAATTTTGATTTCAGATGTTTCAAACGGTAAAAGTAAAGTTAAAGAATAAAATCAACTCAGACTCCCCAGCTGAATATGAAGGAAAAAGGTCAAATACAGGTTTTCAATGGTTTAATTTGTTCTTCTAGATTTTAACAATTAAGCCACTTCAAAGCCCATTTAAACCAAAAGAATTCAAATTTTGATAACCCAAATTGACAGACATATTACCAAAAAAGAAACAAACAGGATATATGAAGCACATCTCGAGAGGGAAAATGCATTTTGCATGCCTTACAAAGAAAAAGGAGAATATTATAGAAAACTTTGGGATAAAAAGTTGACAACTTAGTACCTGAAAGTGCAGACTTTTCAGACAATGAGCAATTTGTCGAAACAATGGCACCATACAGCGCTGGAATTCAGGAAGCTGAGTTAATTCTAAGACTTCCTCTAACTCATTCAAGAACATGACTTCCTTTGAACTGTTGGTGACTGGCCAATACTTCAATAAACCCCTTATAACAGCATCAGCAAGCTTGCAATCTTTCTCCACAAATTGTGTAATACAGTAGGATAATGGCTGATGATACATAGCCAAGCATTTTGGTTTATGCAAGGGGATTAGAACCCGAATGAGAAAAAGTTTGTGTTCTTCTTTGAGAGGCACGGCAAATCCATTAATGATACTTCGCAAAACTTCTAAAAGTTCAGCAATACCATTATGCTTTTCTGTCTCAAAGATAAAATTAAAAAATATGTTGTTAATGGCTCTCCGGATGAACGGACGGTGTACCATAAATTTCCCATAGATTCTATGCAGAATAGTTTTCAAGTATTCCCTTTCTCTTGGGTCTTCAGAATCAAATAGATCCAATAACTGCAGAAGAAAGGAGTGATCAACATATCTTTTAGCCAATTTTGCATCTGTTTCAGGTGATGCAACAAATCTTAGCAAAAACTCATACACAATCTGCAGATGAGGCCAAGCAGGATCCATCACAGGCTCCTCCTCCTCCACATCAAAGGCTTGTAAAAGTTTGTGTTCATGTGGTTGAGGAGTAACTGGCCTAAATATATTTGCAGATACCATCTTTATAGCTTCTTGCATAACAGTTTCTGTGAACTTCCCACTTGTAGAAGTGACATAATCCACAAGCTCTAACAACGTTTGTCGCTTAATGTCCTTTTCCTTGAGGTACTTATTTCCATCGCTGAAGTCGAATACCACACGGCACATGCTCAGCTTCCTGATGAGCAAGGCCTGCTTTTCGGAGTTTGGAACATCCCGAAAACCTGGCAGTGTTTCATAAGTAGCAAAGGAATTCCCATTCAGCTTTGAATTTGCAGCAACTGGAACTCTATCCACCTGATCATATCCACTGTTTGATGCAGAATGAGGGAATGAAACAGATGCATAGATTTGATTTACGAGATTATCACTTCCCACACCACTGCTCTTTGAAGCTTCAAAAGCATCTAAAGCAGGGGCGGAGGCCCCTGCAAATTCTCTCCCGGCTGACTTTGAGGACTTCTTAGGAAGCTTACTAAGAAATTGTTTGAACATAATTCAATAACATGAACAAAATTCCCCCCTCCCTCTACAGATAGACCATCCAAAGATAATCAACAAATATACAGAACCCCGAAATCAATCGAAAAGATCACTGCTCTATAGAAAACGAAAAGACAAGCATTATCTATATTCTTATCAAGACAAACAAAAGAGGCCGAAAAAAACCCACTTTCTCTGCTGGAAAGCAAGAAAATTCAACTCACTTTTGGAATAGATAGAAAACCCAGATACAGGAGCCAATTCTGAGCACCAGATCAGAGTCATCAGAGAAGTCCCAGTCAAGCCGGGCAGAGAAGAGACCCTCGGCTCATCTCTGTGTCAAAAATCTCCGCAAGAGAAAGACTTGAGCTTTTTGAAGACTTGGACCATGGAAACCCAGATTTGGAGCTGCCGCTTGACACCAGGCATCAACAGCTTCCTTCTTTAACTTTATTATTATGTATTAAAAATTCAAGAAAACTGCCTTTGCCGTGCTCTGGGATTCCACTTGGAAACGAGGGGCCATCTTCCCTCAGCACAGACTCATCCACCACACCACACGCTCTCTATTCTCTTTCTCCTTTCATCTTCTTCTTCTAAAAAAAAAAAAAAAAATTACAAAATAGAATATATTTATTATTAATTAATAAAAATATTTTATAATTAAAATTAATATAGAATGAATAAATCTTATTTAAAGATAAAATACAATCATTATACCCTTTTAATCATTACTCTTAATACAATAATTAATATTATTATAAAGATAGATAAATACTAACAATAATAAATTGAGGAAGAAAAGTAAATGATGCTGTAATAAGTTACGCCTCCCAACCATTTTGACTTTCATATAAAAATAATTAAAATTAATTTAGAAAATCTCACTTCCTCAGTTATTATCAATTTTGTTTAATTTAATAAACTCAATTTTATCTGTCACAAAAAGAGATTAATAAAAACACGAGGAGATATTCATTACAAACGGAAAATTCATTTAAAATTAGTAGTCAATCAAAAACTAAATAAAGGCAACCCAGTAATTGAAGCATTTTGTTGGCTTCATAAAATGTAGTAGGGTTGCTTCTTGGTAATTGATGTTACTTCATCCCATTATATCGACTAACTTTCAAACTCATATGACATTTCTTAAGAATTCGCAAGATGCTTTAGAATGTCCAACTACGACCAAGATGAGTGAATATTTCATTCAGCGAAACTAAATCATGGCTTTCAGTCACGTCATCACCTAGCTGGATTTGAACCAAACCTTCCAACAAGGCAATCCCACTTATACGCATCCCCATTGCAGGGTGAACTTTTACTTGGAATCAGATTACAGTTTCCTAAATTGGAACTGGGGTTCTCTGTTCTTGGCATCCACCGACTATGCTCACGATTGACTTGACGGCAAGCAATGAGTGATAGCAATGAATCTCCACTCAGAAGTTGACTTGAAGACAAGTTTTAAGAAGATTGCATTGCAAGACAACACCCACCACCACCACCAACCACCTTGTCAACTTGTCGCCAACCCAATAGCCAAAATTCCAAAAAGCTGGCGGCAAGCCCAAGGCTCCATTGGAAACATCCTCTTCTTCCGTGCCATGAACAAATGCACGATGAAGTGCTATACTTCTCGGTTGATCAAAAACATTAACCATGCTAGTCGAGCTAATCAGCTAGACTGCTCTGCCACTAAGATCTGCATCGTAGATATTTACAAACTAAATACATTAAGAAGATGAGATCGAGAGAGCTGTTGTTTCAGCATGCACGTTATTTCTGAAAGAGACTTGGAATGGACAACCTAAATGGGCGGCGTTGAGAATATAGTTCCAGCAGAAACAGTAGGCAAGCACAAAGTTCACAAGCCATATTCAAGTTTACTGTCAATAAAAGCTTGTACTGACGGTTCTCTTCCCAGAAAGTCCGATAGCAACTCCACTGGATCTTTTGCTCCTCCTGGAGACAATACCTGTCAGATAAGAAAATTTTAGAAAGAGGTGGGCATACAAGTTTTGTACATCGTGCTACAAGCACACAGGCACATATAAACCCATTGTATCAAATAAACGGGGGTAAAAGTAGCAATAGTTCAAAACTACTTGACTTATAATAGAAATAGCAGGTTTGATGTGAACCTTCAACGATATAAAACCATCTATATAAGATCCAGAATTCAAGGAGTGCAATATTTTCTGACTTGTGTGCAAAAATTGATTTGTTCGATGCATTGAAGTAGATTCATCACCTTATTCCTGAATTGCATGCCCACAAACTGATTGGAAAGATCATCACGGAACTTTGAGACAAATACATCAGCTGCAAAAACCTGTATGTAAAGCCATCAATAACCTTTTATTTGCAGGTGCCATAAATGAAGGCAAAGTAGTTTCTGGTTCATGAAGAGATATGGATAGCAACCAACAGCAATCCAGCAGATTATAATACTAATCAGAATACTTTTGATGGGAAAAAAATGAAGGGATGCAGATGTGTCCTGGAAGATGAAATGTGCAATGAAAAATATAGATTATAACAGGGTAATTCCAACCTCACTCCAAATGCGACTGTAGCAAGCAGCTTCATAACCAATAGCAGTTCGATGGAAACATGAAGCTGGATTTGTGCCTTCTAACATTGGCAGTCCTAACATCACCTGGAGAAAGAAAGCAAGATATAGATGCACTCATCATAATTTTTCCTTCGAGCATCTGAATTATAATAGCAGCTATTACCTTTGGATGGAGATGTTTGAATAACCCAACCATGTCAACATTTTCAGTGGAATGTATTATCAAATCAAAGAGACCTGCAAACACATGCTCTGAGCTTCAATAAGGAAAAATGTTTCTGATCATTCAAGACAGTTGTATAGATCTCTCTTTCACAAGCATTTCCCATACAGAATCCACAAGTTCCATAAAACAGTACATTTCTGCCACTTTTTTGAAGGGCACATTAACATGGCTGGATTGCCATCATTGTAAAAAAATCTCAAGAATATTCATGTGCTGTCCACGTTATTGCTCCTCATGAGCAGCTTCTTGTCATTATTTCCAATTTACAGGGAACCGTCATAGTAACATCAAAACAGGGACCCTCAAGTTCTACCAATATAATTTGCTAGTCAAGGCATCATTTCATGAATCACATATCATGATTCATATAATAATTATTTGCAATGCCATAATATATGCACTTACAAGAACCAGGTAACTTTCAAGTGAAAGCATGAAACCATTATCTGATGCTCAATTGAAGAGAGTAAATTGCCAGTTCCAAGATAAAGAAATATAGGACTTACAATAAAGAATTTCTTGTTTCAACTTAAGTGCTGAAAAGGAACACCGCCATCTTTTAAGTGCTTCACATGTTTCATCCTTGATTGGCTTTGTAATATCCTTCAGTCAAAAGCATAATTAGTATACTTTGTGGAACCCCTCAAAATTGTTTGTAATTTCATCTGTTAACTATAACAGTCCAGATGATGGCTATGATCATCATTACATCGAGTGTATTGCCATTCACAAATCCAACATAAGTGTGTATGCACATAAAGAAATATGAGCAACCTACCACATTAAAAAAGCAGAGTTACCTGATGGAAACCAGATATCAGTTTCAGAGGTGCGCTTTCATAACACCTAGAGTAAAATTTTCCAGAAGGTGGCTGCATTAAATTTTGTTTTTTATAACTAACAACCAACTGTATGTTTAACTGCTTACCAATTTTCTAGCAACTGCGCAGGGATCTCCACAAAATCTGGATCCAGCCGAAGCCCTGAAAATCTAGCAAATGATGCGCGATTGCAAATGTGATGGACCTAAATGCTCAATATTAATGAAAAATTACGTCAATCAACAGACATCAAACCACAATAAAGATAATGATAAAGAATAGCCATTTTATGAACTGGCTTGATATTTGTTGATTGCAAAATGATGCATATTACTCTATTACCTATGTGACATGAACCCGATATTGATATTGAGTATTTTTATGTACCTTCAAGGTGCCTTACTCTTCTAGATGCTAAGGTCTATTGCATATATTTTCTTTTAGGCGGACATGTAATTTACAGAGTAAAATAAGAAAGATAATTCCTAACCCACAGCAAATGCCAAATAACACAGGTAATTCCCATTATTGTACATTAAGATAGATAATTCTGTTATAAACTCCACATAAGCAACCAAACTTTAAAGTATCGAATAACAGCTATTCTTTTTTTAAGATAAAGTCCGTTGAGGGACAAAATTGCCCTTGTAGTGAAGTATTTCTCCTCGCTTTTTTCTCTGTCCCCCTTGCATTCATGTTCCAAATCTCTCTTGTACTCATACATTTACCCCTTTTATTTAAAAACTGATCATCACATGTTGAATAATTAATCTCGAAAAAGAATAACTACTTGAAACTATTATTCAGAGAAAGTTGCTAAGACAAATCTCATGTCATTGCCTAAAAGAACAAACTAGAGCCCGAAATTTCTAGTTCATATTAAAGTTATTAATTCCCATACAGGATTTAAAAACCTAAAGAAAATACATGATTATTAAGACATGTATATGACTTCACATCTGAATCTGAAGTATAATTCACAAGTGGATAATAATCTCACAACTAATCTTCTAGCAAAATAACAAACCGGAACAAAATAAAGTACTTGTGTCAAAGGAAAAAAGTAATGATTAAAACAACTGGAAAATCATAGATATTAAATTTGAAAAATTATAGAAGGGTCCCCAAAAGCAAGAAACAAATCGATCCATTTAGATTCATAGAGCACATCCCAAAGCAGTCAACAGTATTGAAATTTTATAATAGCACTATATGAGAGAAAATGGAATTTTGTGTTCTGATACAGGAGTCATCCAAAAAGAAAATATCTACGTACCACATGGCCAAATTCATGGAAGAGATTAACCACTTCAGAAAACCGCAACAACCTTGTATGACCACCCACTTCCTTTTGAAGTTGAGAAATAAGTAATGCGACAGGTATCTGCATGCAGAAATTAAGGACTAATTGGCTAGATTTAAATTATAATCAGCTATGAAAACTAAAACTCAGTCAGAATCAGACAGGATACTCATGTATAAAGTATAAGCATGATTCAAACAAGTGGAGGATATGTAAAAAATCCAATACCAGATAATTATTAGACCTATAAAGCTATTAAGCATAAAAAAGTAAAGGAGCAGAATTATTAGCTTTGAACCATTAATAGGAAACAAAGCAATGGTGATTTGGGGAATGAGAAATGAGCAGGCTACCAATTAAGCAGGGTAAATAACCTTGGGAAGCCAGCTAAATTATTTTAAGATGCCTGTCTTGTGCCCATTCCTTCTTCATTTTATGCTGCAATGTAAGTTTTCTATTAAGCTTGGTAGATTGCTTCACACGGGAGTTGTTTACAAAAGAAAATAAATCATGAAAGTGTGAGTGTCAACGTGGATAAAATGATTATGGTAGCAGAGGTAAACATGGAAACTTGTGTCTCATTAGTGCAGCATGTGGCCACAAAGACATGCTGACAATGCAGGTAGTAGTCAGGAAGGCAAAAACCATAGTCAAGGGAATAGTGACAAGTCTCTACAACTAGCCCAGGATACTGGTTATGGTTCCATCGTAACATCTTTTGTGATTGTAGAAAGTTTATGATGAGATGGCAAGCTGTCACCATTCTCAGAAGCATACTAGTCACCATGAATGTCTGCAGGTCATCTGAGAAGGGCGAGATAAGAGAGGAAACGAGTGATGCATACTAGTCACCGTGAATGCCTGCGGGTCATCTGAGAAGGGTGAGAAAATAGATGAAACGAGTAAGAACACAGGTTCTTGAGGGAGAAAAGAATGAGCTATCCTAACAAACCTCCATGTCTAGCAAACAAAGTAAACCACCACAGCAAAGCAGAAAGTGAAAAAGAAGAATTTCTCCCTGGACTTTGCCTCAGTCCTTGGAAAGGATTTCTTGAATTGAATCATCAAGTTATAGTCATCATATTGAAGTGGTAGGCGTTGGTCATGGCAACAGGAATACCTCAATACACAAGGGCACCCAAGGTCTCAGAATTAGTTAACACCAAGGTTAGAAGCCATGATGCCTTGAATGGAGAGTCCTGCAGTAGGTTCATCCAGAGGGCAATGGTGCCTTAGGCTTGTCACAAAGTTACCAGTTACCACAGTAGGCTTTTCCACTTGTCAATGGCACCTAATGGATGACGGACATGGTAAGACAAACTTCCCATGGTATATAGGGGATGCAAGAACAATTGAAGTCCAACAGTCAGGCAGATATCCTATGCAAGGATGATCAAAGTCCAACAGTCAAGCAGATATCCTGTGATGCAAAAGATTCAAAGCAACAGGATATCGTGCAGTTGGCTCTGTTCATCTATGACCAACGGAAGTCCCATATATTTGAACTCACTCAGAAAAACAACGCATGGTACACATTGACCCGTTTTCTCCAATAAGAATGTGAGATGTGGATTAAGTGAAAGCCACGTCCCAGCTGAATGCAGATACCCAGTGTAACAGTGCTAATATATATTCTCATGGTTTTTTCAAATGATAAAAGATACTCTATCATACAAGTATTAGGAGGAGGTACAAGATAATTTTGCCTCAAAGATTTTCCTTGTTATTCTGCTATAAATATTTGCTTCCAATAAAAGAAATGGTAAATCTGTCAAAAATCTTAAATTTCAGGATAACAGATATGGGTATTACAATCACCTTTCGCACGCCATTGACGAATGAACCATTTTGAAGCGCTACAACACAGGTGTGACCATACTTTCCCTCCCTGCTTGAGAATACAACATAGCATTCATCTGATTCTAACTCATATATGTGAACCTTCAATTAATGTTGGCCAAAGGAACTAGTAAACACAGATCGAAAATTAACCTGGAGAACATATCAAGGTAGAAATAACCCAGAAGTTCACCAGACGATAAGTCATGAACTGAATAAAGGTGAACATCAGAATGCCAAACCTCAGCATCTACAATTTCATCAAATCTTAAGCCTGCATGGAGCAAAGGAAGAAGAAATTTTAGTATATATGAGATGGACAAATCAAGCCAAATACTTGGTTCCAGCAAATATAAACATCATTCGATTACCGAAAAGGTCTTGGCATATTTTCAAGATCCCTGATATAACCAAACTGACGGGAAGGTATTGTTTAAGATCTCCAAAGTGCAGATTAAGCTGTTGTTCCTCAATCCTCTTCACATAGTACAACAAATCCTCAATTCCAAAAGGAGAATCTCCTTCCTCTTTTTTCTGACGCACCAGAAAAGAAAATGAACATATATGAAACTGAATTTGGCATCAAAGGGTATAGGCAAGAAAAAAACTAACCTTATAGTCTTTTAACACATTAAGTTCTCTCGTGGCCAAGTCAGATAAACTAGCAGAGAGGTCCTCTAAAAATTCAAATACCTGAATAATATTATTCTGCTCATCAGGAACAATCAGCATGAGGAAAGAAATGCAGGGCAATAATACAAGTTAGAAAAGAGATGATGACTCAAAATGAGAATTGAGAAATCAGTAATTTAGGCCATAGTTAAAACTTAAATCACAATAAGTTAATGATTATATTTCAACAAAACTTTCTGTTTCTATGTGCATGTGTGCAAGCCAATTCAAAACAAAAAGTTACATAATGCTTTCTGATCTCTTTAATTGAATTATCAGGACACACTATTCCAGTAATAGATTAAATCTCATGATAACAATTATGATACCAAGCAATTGATAAGTAGAAGCTGCACACAAATTCATTGTTAACAAAGTGAGAAGCATCAATTTATCTGTCCAGACTAGTAGTTCCTATTGACACTCAAACTAAAACTCTTACAAGTTATCCTCGACAGAAAGGCATGTTGAAGAGAAGGTCTAAAAGTAAAATCTTCAGTCAAGGACTAGAATAAATTGCAATTACTCAAAATTATTAACTTAGAACAGTTTTCCTTAAGCCAATGAATTACTATATTAATAATTTCATTAACAATCAATATCCGCTAGCATTTCAATCCACCATTTTTGGACATGTCAAAGGTGCATACAATATATTGTCTAGAACAATTAATATTTCCAATGGCTTTGATGGTCCAGTGAGGTGCTAAATTATGTGTCGTTCAAGTAGTTAATTTAAAGGGTAAATTTCACAGACCACCCCTAAGGTTTCCCTATATTGCACTGACTACCCCTATGTTTTCTAAAATGACATAGACCTCCCTCCCCTCTCTTGGCCCTCTTTCCTGGAATCTCAGGTCATCTCCTTTGTTCCTCCTCTCCAACCAGTGACTCCCAAGCCAACACCCTCCCTCCCTCTCCCCAAAACCCAAATCTGGGTTTGATCTAGGTTTTATGGAACAATGAAGAACGGAGAAGAACTCAAACCAAATCTAGGTTTCATGGAACAACGCAAAAGAGAGAGAAGCCATCATCCTCACGATCATCGTGTTGTTTGTAGCCATAATCAACCCATCCAAAGGATCACAAAAGGGAAGAAGCCCCTTCATGATGCTCCTAACAGGGAGGGTGAGAGGAAGACAAAGTGAGTCCCCAGAGTTTTCACCTTGGCTGCCGGAATGACGCTAGAAAAGAAGACAGAAGTCGACGGCTTCTTTGATAGGAGTGAGAGAGAGAGAGAGAAGGAGAGAGAAGGACTAGGGGTATTTTTGGTAACCGAAAAAAATTAGCAGCCGTTTTGTAATGGTAGGGGAAAAATGATCAGTGGTTTTAAAATTCAAGGGAGATTGGTGTTACTTCTAGAAACAGATGGGCAGTTGATGCAATTTAGACAAATTTTAAGGGTGGTCTATGAAATTTAACTTAATTTAAATAGGTTAAAGCCCATCAATCATTTTTGTGCATTGTTATAGATAGATGATTCTTCTTTTCGCCTGCAGATAAAATGAAATTCCCACACACACAATATAATAATAACAATGAAGTGGGGGAAAACACACTATTCAATCAGCAGTGCATATCAATAGGCCAAATCTCAATCCAATGAAAACAGCAATTGCCTGATAAACATCACCATGGTCTTCAGCTATCCAGGAACTTAAATCAAAACCAACAAATAGGGCTACGTAAATTGGTTATGGAAAAAAACTATTCACGAATAACCAGAGATTCATCAAAGAAACATAGGGGAAACTAGGATCACATAATACAGTTTGAGAGAATACTTAATCTAAATTGATATCCAGTAGAGATTACTACATGAAAAAATAAATGTGTACAAACCTTTGTAGATGAACTTGCCATTCTATTACCAATGGCATAGTCTGCATAGTTTGTGTAGCCAAGCAATCTAGCAAATTTATGGCGCAATTCAACCTAAAATGATACAAGAAAAATTCCAATATGCCTTTAGGCAGTAACAAGCAACAGAAAACAGCCAGAAAAAAATCAAAAACAATATTGCAAATATAAACCATGGCTTTTTTGTCTCAACCCTAAATGTGGTATCATGGCAGGAAGGATAAAAAAGTTGAGATCTATTGATAAATCTACATTGGAAGACAAAAATGTAAATAAGACTAATAAATCAATATATATTAATATCATATATTTAAGATGCCCATCTTTCTGGAACTTCTCTAAGTTGTCAATTAAAGCTACTACTTTGTCTTTGAGCATGCTATAATTTACAAACAAATATACTCAACATCAAAGAACTTGACAATCCTTCCAAGTAACAATCCACAGTGTCAAAACTCAAAAGAAGCTGATCAGAAAGTTTAACAGAAGAACAAGGCAATAGACATCATGGCAAACTACAAAAAGTAATACCATTTAATGTGGATGTTAGAATATTTCTATAATATTTCAATATAGACTTGCAAATCTTGAAGATATTCCTGTATATACTCCTTCCGTATCTGTTATTTCCTGTTTTATTATATGTAGATCTGTATATAAACCCCTTCTGGTTATCCAAATGAGATATGAAATAGAATGCAAACAAAAACAACAATATATCAAGCCTTAATCCCACTAAGTGGGTCAGCTACATGAAATCCAGCTTGCAAATCATTTCTATCATGAAATAGAATTTAATATAGCTGAAAATTGTATAAAAAATAACTAATGATACAGGAATGTGTGCCTGCATATATTTAACAACCAGACAGAGTTAAAAGTAACAATCAAGTAGTAAAGATTAAAAAAAGTTCCAGAAGTTTTGATGGTGCAACAGCACTAGCTTTCATGTAATCATCATGTGTGCAGTGAAAGGTGTGCCTTTTTGCTTTGTCTTACCAAACTCTCCAATATCGAAAGGTTGCCTTCACATCTCCGCCCATAAGCCACAGCTACACGCCTCCTTGTCAAACCTACCTTCAAAATATTTAGTATAAAGCTGCATTTATGATATGTATTTGTAGCATGATACACATGACAGAACATTTATAAAAGTAATTCCATGAATATAGTTTGCTATTGCTAGCAAAGTTATGACTACAAAAACGTGGTAGATTTGTCAACGAGTGTAAGCAAAAATATGCACCTTCCAAACATTATAGTAAACTCTGTGCCTTACTTCTCTATTGATATATTCTACTTGTGTGATGACAGTGATTATATTATCATTATGTGTGACTGATTATGATAGTACCCATAAAAACCTTCATCCTTCAAAAATTCTCCATATATTATGGAAAAAAAGCAGCCTTTAATCATACAACATTTACAACATATAGCATATGTTACCTTAGTATTATTGCATTCTACTTTATCCACATCCCATTCTTAAGGAGATTCTTATCATATCATATTCACACATGGTATCACACAACCCCATGCATAATTTTTTTTTTAATGTTCAAATGGATGTGCAATCATATAAGAAAAGAAAAAAATAGAAATCAGGTTACTCATTATAAGGCCAAAGTGGCTCCTTTTGAAGATGAGATAAATGAGACATGATTAAGATGGTTCGGTCGTGAAAGAAGAAAACCAATAGATGTGCCTACAAGGAAAGTGGGTAGAATAGAATAAGTTTTTAGGTAGAGAAAGACCAAGAGAAAACTTGGTGGGAAACTTTTACGTATGATATGAGCTATAAGGGGTTTACAAAAGACAAGGTCATAGATAGAAATGATTGGTAGGTTAGAATTCATATAGCCGACCCATATAGTAGAATTAAGATGTAGTATGTTCTTGTTGGGTAAGGGTTCAAACCCTTTTACACCATTTAAAGGGACACACACACACGTATATATATTCCTCACAAGTACTCATACCAACATTCAAAAGGATATTTAAATTTTAAAAATTCCAATCCTTCAAAGTGTAACCAAAAATGTACCCTCCAATGAATATTTTGGTAAAAAGTAAAAACACCATACTAAGTTCAAAGATGAGGAGTAAAATTATTAAGAAGATGAAAAAGATTAGGAAAAATATAAGAAAAGATGCTTGCAAAATTAGTGCCTTAGTGAAAAGCTGAAAATGTTCTCATTGACAAGATAAAGTTCCACAATATGGTTAGACCATTTGATGATTTAGCTAGGACATAGCATTAAATGAACAAAAACCGTAATCAAGAAGAACTCAGACTGCCTGATTGCAAGAAAGGTCTATAATACTTCTAAGAAAGGCAAGTGAATTTAAAAAAAAAAACTAACTATCAAAAAGAGAATATTTCAATAATCAGAATACCTAAACTATATAATTCATTATTCGATCTAATAAAGAGGCAGCACAAAGTTCTAGACCTTATATGTTCATTATTTGGTAAGAAAAAGTCTTATAAAAAATGGAAAGAAAAATATAAAGATATCAATTATTTGAGCCTAGATCATGTGACTTTGCAGATGTGATCACAGAGCTTAAACACAACCAAAGGTCCAACACATATTCCCAGGTACAAGCAAAAAGGGAATCCAGAAAAACGTTTTTCATCAAGAACATATAATCGCAACCCACTATGGAAGACCTTTAGACTGGAAACTCGACCACTCAAAAAGAAGTCACGTCAAAGACCACAAGTCATAGTTATCTACTGCTGCAGTCATTTATTCTTGAGCTTGCAAAGTAAACCCCCCAGCCTAGCTATCATAATGTGTCCCAATGCCAAAGCTTCCTGAACCTACTGAAGCAAGGAATACTAGGATCAGAGCACTTGTATCTCTTGTTCTCTATGGATTGTGCACTGTCTTCTCACTTTTCATCAAGAATTTTCGACATAATGGGAAAAAAAAATCAATTTTCTAAAGTCTACTTTTCCTCAGCCTGGAGTTTTGCAATCCAAAGGCAAGCGTCTGCAATGGATTCTTTAGTCTTCTTTGTTTCCTTAGTAGTGGATTCAAGGCCAGGCTAGGTGCATCATCAACACCACACACTCTCTTCTCTTGCTTTAGGAAAGTGGATCACTAAGGAATTCCACTCCTAATATGTAAACTTTGCCTTTGAGATAATAGGCTGATGAAATCAATTTGTTGTGTTATGAAAATGAGAGAAGAAGAATGTTCTTGAACTCATAGGCCTGGGTCACTCCAAAAAAGGAGGAAGACACAAAAGAACGTAGCCCATAAACTAACTTGGGGCTAACCAGTTAAGGTTTGGGTTCTTTAAATCCACGTGGAAGAAACAGATATAAATAGCAAATTAAAAGTAATTAGTACAGAGGAGTCATGAGATTAGTAAGATTGAGTCAAACTTCAAACCAGATGACTTGGGCTTCCTCCTAGATTTCCATTTACCATTTGCCTGAAACTTGATTGCACCAACACATGTATCACGGTGCAGAGACAAGGGTCAGAACATGCGGAGGGGATACTGAACCGTTTAAAATTACAATAGGACTGCATCAAGGTTATGCACTAAGTCCATACTTATTTGCCCTAATAATGGATAAACTCACTAAAGATATCCAGACAGAGGTGCCATGGTGTATGCTATTTGCAGACGATATAGTGTTGGTGGATGAAACAAAAGGAGTGAACACTAAACTTGAGTTGTAGAGAAACAATTTAGAATCTAAGGAATTTAAATTAAGTAGAAAGAAAACAGAATATATGGAATGTAAATTTAGTAAGAATGCAAGAGTGGAGGATGTTATAATAAAATTGGAGGACCAAATCTTACAAAGAAAAGACCATTTTCGATATTTGGGATCAATGATTCAAAAAGATGAAAAAATTCACGAGGATGTCACACATAGAATTAAGGCAGGTTGGCTAAAATGAAGAAATGCATCGAGGGTGTTATGTGATGGTAAAATTCCATTAAAACTAAAAGGAAAATTCTATAAGACAGCTATTAGACCGGTCTTATTATATGGCTCAGAATGTTAGGCAGTCAAATACTAGCATGAGCAAAAGACGAGCGTAACGGAGATGAGGATGTTAAAATGGATGTGTGGCCATACAAGAAAAGATAAAATTAGAAATGAAGTTATTCGTAATAAGGTAGGAGTAATGCTAATCGAGGAGAAGATGAGAGAGAATAGACTAAGATGGTTTGGTCATGTGAGAAGGAGACCAAGAGATGCCCATGTGAGGAGAGTTGATGAAATGGAACAATTAGTCAAAAAAAGAGGTAGAGGCAGACCCAAGAAGACTTTGGGAGAGACATTAAAGTTTGATATGAAGTGTATGGATCTAAATGAAGATATGACAAAAGACAGAAATACATGGAAGTCTAGAATTCATATAGCCGACCCCACATAGTGGGATAAAGGCTGGATATGTTGTTGTTGTTGTTGTATTATTTCTTTTTAATTATCTTTCATAACTCAGCTATTACTCCCTTTTCTTAATTTTTTTCTTACATTATTTCCTAAGTAGATGATCTGTGTATTCTGATAGGGATAAAAGATTATGTTGGGGACTCCAATGGCAGGCAAATATTGTGTCAAATGATCCATTGAAATATTTTTGAGGGTTTCCTGCTGAAAGTAACAGGTCAGAGTACAGCATAATATTGCAGGCTTAACATTCAAACACCTGTGCGGCACTCCAATTCCTTTACCAGAGAGCCTAAATTCAGCCCTACTCCTTCAAAATACAGTGATAAATCAAAAAAAAAAAAAAAAAACCAATGAAGAGAAAGGCAAAAGGAACAACCAAGGGTGTTTCGAAAAGGGCTCTTGTTTGCACTCCGAAAATACAACACTTTTCTTGGATGCCCTTACAAATGAAGCCCTCTCCTTTTTTTATAGGCACCCATGACAAGAATGTGTGGCTAGGATTCTTCCATTTAATGGATATCTTAAGATATTTACACAACCTCCAAGAAAAGTCTAGAAGTAATTACAATTACAATATCCCTACACATCACTAGAGTTTTCTAGAAAACCATAGTAATATGAAGAATCCTAGAATCTTCTAGTACCATCTAGGAACACCCGGGACTTCTAGGATGATCTGGAATACCCTGGAAGCATCTAGAGCTTTCTAGGAATTTCTACATATCTCTAGAAAGGTCTGGTCGACATCTTCTAGATATTTCTGCAGTCAAGGTATGACTTCCACTATAAGTAGCTGAGATCAACACCTATTTACGGGAGTCATGACAGTAAGCATTCACAACTGAATTTTTCATATTGGAAAGCCAGATCAACATAAATGTGCCTAACAGTCATACCTGGTAAAAGGATGTGGAGAACATTTCATGTAAAACTCAATTCCAATGTCTTTCCAGATCTTATATGTTCATCCATATATATTCAGGGGTATCTATCCAAGGGATTACAAAAAAAGCTATCTACAAAATTCAATATCTGCAGTCTTCAGGCAAAATATAGATTTCTTAGTCTCCAGTAGTACTTTAGCAAATATACCATAAACAGATCTATTTAAATGTCTTCTCAAATATTCAGTACATTAACTTCAAAAGATAAAAATTAAAAAAGAAAATAACTCCAACAGCTAAGGGTTACTGATTTGGAAAAAATTTAATGTCCCTGTCTGCTGAGTGCAAGTGCATAGAATCTATAGTACCTTACAGAACTCTAGTACAGGAGAAACATGATGACCTCTCAGGCTGACTTTGAATTTACCATTTTCAGCTTTGTCTAAGCTCTGCATAAAAACACACCCGAAGTCAACAATGAAACAAAACATCAATAAGTGCAATGCTCAAATCGTCCAGAATCTGCAAAGCAAATAAACACAAATGCTAACAATCAAAAACGATATGGATGGAAAACAAAATTGAGCAGAATATGATGTATCCTAAAGAACCATAATAGTAGAATAAAGAAAAGAAACAACACAAATGAAGAAGAGTATGGAAGTAGGATATAAGCAGACAATTGGGCAGCAGAAAGGGATAATTGAAGAAACTAAGAATAGAGAAGAACCTATAGAGAAATAGAGAGAATCTCCTGAGGCCTATGCCAAAGGATACGGAGTGAGTGAACCATGTGATTCATGCTCTTTTAGTTGTTAAATCCAAGGTATTTATGCCTATATGCAGATTAAGTGAACTGTTTCAGATAAATGGCTGCAGACATGTCATTTTTGTGTTGCATTTCATGCATAGCACGAGACATTTCTAACTGAGCTTTATGTCACAGACTTGGAGATTTGCAAGCTCCGTGCGGCCTTAGCTCCTTGATCTGTCCCCACGGATACTAGCTAAGTCAGCCTGATCCTCACACAAGCACTACTCAAGTGCTTCTAAGGGGAATGAAAGGGAAACCCGGCAAACAAACGTAGAGAGAAATATACAACCTCTTGTATTAAAACTCTCTACAATTACGACCCTCATAGAACACTTGTGACTACAAGTCCTCACTTGCCCTTGCACAAGTGCCTCACTCTAGCTCTCTAGCTTTACACTCTTGGACACCTTACTTGAGTGTTGGATTCTTGGATTCATGGTTACAAATGAAGGCCTCACCCCTATTTATACTACCACCTCCTTAGAATGGACGGTGGGGATCAACTTGATCCAACGGCCTTCAATCACCCTCTAAAATTCTCTATACAAAATATCTTAGATATTTACAATGAAGCTCTCTAGAATAAGCCCCTAGAATCTTCCCTTGGAATTCTCTAGAATGCCCCATTCTTCTACAATTCTCTTTAGCCTTCTAGAGAGTTCCTTCAAGGCTCTACCATGGAGTTTTCCAGATCTCGCCAAGTCAACCATGTCCCGTAGACTTCCGGAATCTTCCACAAACCTCCCATGCATCCCTTTGACGTCGGCCTGCTTGCATGCCCAATGGCGCGCCCTCTCGCCTTTGTCACCCCGCAACTTCAGCAGCGCATTCCTCTTGTGTCTTCAGCCTTGCACACCTCCTGCGCATATCTCCATGCCTCTCTCAGCCGCTGGCAGCTGCCTTCGGTAGTGTCACGCGCGGGGCGTGACATTTAGCTCACTATATGTGAGCGCTTGTGAGCACCAGATGACCATAGAAGCTGAAGGTTAATGGTCTGAAATTGATAGCAAGCAGCTGATGTGGAAGCCCACTGTTTTGATGCTTTATATTGCTGGATTGACTTGTCTTGTCCCATTTTGGAATGTATAATACGATCCTTAGAGAGGAGTTTGTGGGTTATTGGACAACCTTGCTGCCATAACAGGCTTTGTACCCTTAGAGACTGCAATGTATAAGTATATCATTAGGATATTTCCAGGGAATTAGACCATAATATTTCTGATGTTTAGATCTGTGTGCATGTGCATGCTCTTGCCCCCATGCGTGTGTGCGCGCAGTGGGGGGGGCCTAAAAACCTAGAACTGTGCCTAATCAAAGAACAAAATTGGGCTGGAAGGAGGCAGCCAAAAAGGGCATGGAAAGTAATCTAACTGCCAGTGGCTGGCAGCCTTACTGCTGTTAGACAGGGGCAGGGCTACCATTACCAACCCAAATGCTACAAATAAGATGGTAAATGCTCTACATAAAGCTTCGGGCCGTTAGATGGTTGGTGCTATAATAATAATAATAATAATAATTGGTAAATGCTCTACATATGGTTTCAACAATAAGGCTTTGGGCTATTAGATGGTAGGTACTAAAAAAATAATAATAATGATGATGATGATGATATGACTTCTCATATAAGGGTCAGGAAATTTAAAAGTTTGCAGAATGAAGAAACGGAACAGAAGTAAAATTGGTCCTAATTAGATAGATGGAGAAAGAAACATTTTAACCTTGAGGAATTCTGGTGGTAACCCAGCTAGCTCTGTCTCATTGAAGAGAAGTGAAGCATTATCATCATTTAGATTTCGGATATACCGCCTACTTAAGTCGTCAATTTGAGCCCTCAGCCGATGCAATTCCTCTCTTTTGGTTAGAGTAAGACTCAGTCCATTGCTTTCAAAATCCCTGACCTTCACTGAATATTGAAGAAGTAAGTATATGAACTCAAAGTTGATGCAGTAAGGCGAGACATCTCAAGTATGAACTCAAAGTTGTTGCAGCAAGCAGAGAATTCTTCAAATTTAAAACATCATCCATTTGCATGCTCTCATAATCAATGAACAACATAATATCATGGCACACATTTCATACACATGCATTCACAACTCATACAAACTAGCCATCATCATTCATGCCATGGAAAATTATGAATGGAAAGCAATCTTACCACAAATGCAAACATAATTGGAGTATTCACCAAAACACAACCCAAGCCCCTCTGCCACAATAAGCACAACAACTCAATCACTAAGTTCCCTCAGCTAGCTCAAGGACCACAAGTGCAACATAATGACACAAGCTCACACAATACTCTCTCTACACAAGCAACAAAAAAGAAGCAACTCAAAGTTCTAAATCTCTCTTACACACAACAAGCAGGAAGAAAAACTCACTCTTCCCAACTCTAGAACTTATATAGCCAAGGGTTGCTGGAGATAGTTAAAAGAATAACTCCTGCTTGGTTACAGCCTTCCAGACCTCCTTTCGGTAAAAACTCAGCCTTTTCAGCCCTCATCAGCTTTCCTTAAGATTTTCTCTCCACATGCGGTAAATCCCCTCTTTTTGCAATACCACTCAGTCTTTCCAATAGCCCAGCCAACTTTCCCATGCTATCAATCCTTTGTCAGGCTGAAATCAGTCCATTTCAGCCCTTTTCCATTACTCAAATTTTATGGGCTAACCACACTCTTGCTTCTTCCCTTTTGTAGCCTCTACATGCTACATTTCCTCAGCCAATACAATGCAAACCACACCTGGTATTTACAGCCATATATGCATATAACAAGGCCACTTTAAGCTAGCCAAATAGCATCGGAAAAGTCCATCGTCTTTCAGCTCAATACAGTCTTTCTCCAGCTTTATTGTATACCCTTTTTATTTGGACAATGATCTCCAATTGGTCAGCACAAGTCTAGTTTTTGTCTTTCCTCCTTTTTGGCCTTATACACACATGAGGTATCACAGTAAACTATATACACACATAACATAGGAGAAGGCTTCAAAGCTTATGTCACGTACCTAGCTGCTAGCTGCTAAGCGTTACATTGAATACATTGTGATAATTAGTAGCTATAGTCATTTGCTATTTCTTTTGATTAGGAGAGGATTTAGCTTGCTGGCAGCATGTGCTGGCAAAGCTAACTGTCTACAAGTGGGTAGGCAAGTTGCTGATTCCAGAAGGGATTTGGGCAACCGTTTTGGTGCCTATTCCCAGCTGAGCAGTATAACTACTCTGCCTCAGCTCAATTGTAATCACCTTTGATAATTGAATCAGCCAATTTTCCCTCTCAAAACTCTCTTTAGTTCTCCCTCTTACTCTCTAACTTTTCCCTCCCAATTCTCGACTCTACTTTCCTCCTCAATTTCCGTGAGTTTCTCTCTTAATTAGAGAGAATTCTCACTGTCAGATTTCGGATCTGACAGCTTACCATTGTACTCTCTATAATGAGCATCCCCAACCCTTGGCACAATTTCAGCATCAAATCATGCTCTCCAAATGAGCTGTATTTGCTCCCATATTTGATCAACCATAAATCCATCAAAATGACTATTAAACATCATTACACACTCCCCACATCACGGGCAATAACATATTAAAAGTTGGTGCACAATCTCATTTACAGCCACCAAACCAAGTCTCCAAAATCAGCTTCAGAATAAACCCTGAAACCCTGCCAGCAGACTAACACAGGTGATATTAGAGTCAACTTGCCTATCAACTGTTAAATCCCCAACTCTCAGCCGATGTCCCAGTCGGCTCTTCACTTGGCAGTCGACCTCCTTTGTTTCACTGTTTTAAACAATTGATCCACAGTCCACTCTTGATCAAGTGCCTATCACTGTATTTGTTCAACTGTCACCTGTCCAGACTTTCTTGGCTTCCATGGTTGACCAGATGGCTGACCATCAGCTTCACTTAGGCCTAGCCTAGTCTGTTGTTTTATCTTTTGATGTTTTGATGATGAAAATGTTAGAAGTTTGCCTCGAGTAAGCCTAGGATTCGGTGAAGCAGTCAATGTGTCAAGCGGCTCATTTAGATAGGAGATTGTTTATTCCAACGGTAATTCATTTAGTTGGGAGTAAAACCAGTAATATCAAACCCGGTTATATTATATAGGTTTATCCGCCCTTTTAGTCTACAAATAAGGGGGCAGGGGTTAACCGTTTGATAGCATGATATTAACGAGTGCATTCTGTGTGTGAGGAAAGACTAGAGAATAGATAGTTCTTTGTAATCTCGGCAAGATCCAAAATTGAACTCGTGTGGAAGGTTGTTGTACTGATCATTTCTAATTCAAAGAAAGACTGCTCTCGAGGGGTTTGAAGGCTGGATGTAGGGTCATTCTAAGGAATGATCTGAACTAGGATAAACTTGATTGTCTCCGTGTGGTTTGATTTATTTTCTATATATTTTTGTTACTGTTTGTCGTTCTTGAATTCTGTTCTATCAAACTCATCTATGTGTGTGAGTGTGTGTTTCCTAAATCAGTCTAATTTGAAATTCCAGTGCTCCCTGGTTTAACAGAAAACTATGATATTTTATCAAATAGAAAATATCAAATGCCTATCATATTTTATCTTTGGAAATCACAAATTATGCAAAAGGAAATTTTTGTCTTAATATATGTCAAATCAGTCGACCACTTTGTCGTATATGTTGACCATTTTGTACCTGTAATCCTATGGGCTGTTAAAGGCAAGCAAACTGTCGACCATCTTTAAGAATCGGTCAACCGTTTCTTTGGAAGTTATCGACCAGCTGATTGCATGCTCTTGGCCACCATCAGTCAACAGCCACTACATTAGATCCAATCGCCTATTTGAAGTCAATCAATTGGTTTCTCTAACCTGTCAACCGGTTTATATGCTTTTGGGAAAAACAGTCAACCGATCTTCTGAATCTGTCGACCATTTTCATTACAAATTTCTCTAACGACTATTTTTTGCAAGCATTAAATGCTCCCAACGACTGCCACAACGGTTCATTAAATTCAAACTCTAGAGAAAACTATAAATAGAGCCCAAGGAAGCTTTGGAAGATGTTAATGAAATAGTCCAAGTGCTCGAACTAATATCTCATCTTTAAATTCTTTTTATGCTTTCAATTTTCGTTAAAGGCAAAGTGTATCTATTGTAATATTTGTTGTAGCCTTTGATACTTGTGTGAGCCTCATGGTAACTAAGAGAGCTATCTCTTAGATTCTTATTGATTGTAAAAAAATGTTGTATTGCCTAGCTTATGAGCTAGAGGGCCTACCAAGTGTTGGTAGGAGGATTTGTATCTACCTAGCTGATTGCTAGAGAACCTACTTGAGTTCAAGTAGGAAGTGTTAGTGGATTTAGAAATCCTTAGTGAGTAGCTTAGGTAGTGGATTAAGCTGGTTGAACCAAACCACTATAAATCTCTTGCATCATTCGATTTATCCTTGCTTTAGATCCTTTCACACTTTGCAAACTCCACCATACACACTGTTTTATAGCACTTCTTCTCATTTGATGCAAAAAATAAATATTCAAAACTTAACGTAATTTATATAACACCCAATTCAACCCCCCCTTCTCGAGTATGTGGTGACATATTTGTGCAAACCTAACATAGTCAAGTTTGCGTTTGACTAAACACTCAATTGGCCTTAATTCTCCTTTATCCTATCCTCTAACATGTACTATCAAACAATACAAGTCCAATGACCCACACTTACCCAAACACTATGGCATACCCAATCTCAGGAAAATAATACAGGTCATTATACTAGTGACATAAAGATGATGTGAGAGAATTAATAAGCATTGCTACCATACCTCTATGCAATTCCATAAAGTTCATACATAAGCAGAAAAGAATGTAGCCTAAGACTCAACTAACAAGTAACATAAAGCACAAAATCTAATTCTAAATAAGCAACCCAAGAAAAGAAGGAAAATGAGAGAATGCACCAGAATGCATAGATCGTTTAAGAAACCATCACATTATTTGGTACAGGAAAATGCTTCAAGTTCAGTACCAAACACTGTGTGTAGCGTTTAGATTCGAAGTTCATCCATTCTCCCCTTGCTGCAAAAGCTTTGATGGGACGATACACATCTTCCTGCTTTCTGGACAATTCCACAAAAGGGACAGATAAAACATTCAACTAAATAAAAAAATAATATGGAGCCACCAGTTTAATAGAATTAATCTAATTGTTGAAAGCAATATCACATATAACAAACAGTAAACAAAATTAGAAAGCAAAAAGGGACCCTCTTTGCATGAGACAAACTCCATGAACTAAATACTAGCACAACTCAATCTGAACCATTATAACTAAAAGAAGAGAGAGAAAAGACAAAAGCAAACACTTAGTAGTAGCAGTTACAGTAGCATAACTGCTATGACAAAAGTACAGAATCAGATAATCATTCCTGCATCACATAAGCTACAATAAAGGTTATTAAATTTTTATATCACCTCAGAATTCTTTTCACATGGAGAAGTGAAAAGGACGTCTCCAGTGCACAACATAAGGCCCCCTGATTTTGCAGGAGAGGGTCATTTTTATATACAACCTTACCTTTGCTCAGAAAAGAGGTTGTTTCTTCATGTTGCTACTAAGGCTTTCCCTCTACCAATGAACAAGATAATACTTACCATCCAGGAGGAAAATTTCGATTAAAAAAAAACTGTGTTCATAAGACTTTTTACTATTACGTTTAACCACCTACATAGACAATGTTCTCAACCCTATGTAGTCAACTCCACCCAATGGGGTTAACGTCTGTTGTTTTGTGATGCATAAAAGTTTCCACCACACAAAGTCATTGACCATGGATGCACAACTAGTGGCTTCCAATAAACACTTGCATGGCCTTCATTCTCTCCTCATAAGTATCACTTCCTATATATATGTGTTGCAACCTCTAAATTATTCATCTGCACTATTTCTTTTTATGTCTATAAATTCTTAAATGTCATCTTAAGGCTCACCTGTTTAGGCGTAGACTGCTAATAACTTATGTAAGTGATGCAGTGTCACGCTCCTAGGGATAGTTTGGTCCATGTTCCTAATTTCTATATTTTGTCTATATTTTTATCATGCAAAATTAGGTGTACCCAGCCATTGCAAGGCTGTACTATGGTAGGGCCACCTTCTAGAAGGACCCTACCGCCTATATATATATGTAAGGGCCACACCCAAGGAAAGGCATGAATGAGAATATTCTGATCTTTTCTCTCTCTCTCTCCCTCCGATAACCAAAGAATTCCTTCCAGAATTCTACCGATATTCCTTGTCAGTCCCTCCAGTACTGACAATTTAGTATCAGAACCATAGATCATCGGCTAGAAAACATGGTGGAAGGAACCCGCATGAAGCATATGGAATTGTGATTGGACGTAATAGAAGCTGGTTTGAGGCAGAGTCATGAACAAGTTGACGAAAGGTTGGAGACCGTAGAAGTGGGAGTCAAAAACACTCAAGAGGATGTGATCCGCATCCTAGCTGACATGTTGGAGGTTGAAAGGAACATAAGGGATGATTTCTCACGTCTAAGGGAGGAATTCTCCGAGCTAAGCCAGCAGTTGAATGCTGCGTATGCATTGGCCATCTTCTCTAGGAAACCCAATGCAAGCTTGTCGGTGGACTTCCTACCAAGAGCAACTGCAATGCCGATCATTCCCGGAGCTAGAGGAAGACAACAGAGGTAAGAATGGATGGAGTTTGCAGCAAAAGCCACACTAAGAGGAAATGTGGTAAATCAACCCAATGCTCCCATGCCCAAACTGGAGATTCCAGTGTTCGAAGGTGAGAAACCCCAATAGTGGATCAAAAGATGCGAACACTTCTTCTATCACTACAGGGTGGCAGAGGAGAATAAAGTGAATATGGCAGTTGCATGCTTAAACGATGTAGCCAACTCTTGATTCTAGAGATGGAGTGGACGAAGGAATGAGTGGAGATGGCCTGAATTCATAGAGGAATTTTGTGCCCGTTTTGGGGAGAGTAGCTTGACATATGTAGTGGAGCAATTCAACAAAATAAAGCAAGAAGGATGGTGGAAGAATACCAGGACCGATTTGAGGATCTCCAGTCTATACTCAGCCATGCTCATCCAACATTAGATGAGCATTACTTTGTATCGAGCTTCCTCAGTGGATTAAATGATGAACTTAGCCAATGGTGAAGATACTACAACCCACTACCATGAGGTAAGCAACAGAGAAGGCCCGATTACATGAATTGTCTCTGGAAGCCTTTGTGAAGAAACATAAGATTTCCCTAAAAGGATCGGGAGGGGGTTGGTAGAGCCCTATGGAAGAAGGGTACAAAGGTAGCAACCCGCAGATGAATAAGGGGGAGGCTACTCACCAAGAGTTCCAATCCAAGCCAGCCCAATAAGGTCCCTCACACTAGACCAAAAAAAGCAAAAAGGACTATGCTTCAAATGTGGTGAGAAGTACATCCCTGGACATCAATGCCAAAAGCACTTGATGCAAATGGAAGGACAAGAAGATGAGGAAAGTAAGGAAGCAGAAGAGGACACAAAGAAATATGAAGTAGGGGGTGAGGCCGAAGAAGGGGAGGAAGGGGGACAAATTTCCCTTCATGCATTGGAAGGCCACCCTTCGGAGAAGGTAATTAAGATTAAAGGGACTATAGGGAAGAAGAAACTAATAGTGCTCATTGATAGTGGGAGCGCACATAATTTCTTGGATGAAAACACAGCCAAGGAACTTGAATGTGTGTTGCAAGCCACTATACCATTCTCAGTGACTGTTGCCAATGGCCACAGGATGATCAATAAGTATAAGTGTTAAGGGTTCACCTAGAGAATGCAAGGGTATGAATTCTCAACAAATCTGAGGATCCTACAGCTTGGGGGGTGTCACATAGTGCTTGGTGTCGATTGGATGAGGACAATGAGTCCTCTGATATTTGATTTCAATGAGTCCTCTGATATTTGATTTCAACACCTTAAAGGTGACTTTTGAAAATGGGGGAAGAAGATTAACACTAACCGGGTGCATGGAAAGAGGGGAATGCAAGGCAATTTCAAGGAGTTTCCCGAAGAAATTATTTGAGCAAAAAGAAGCAGCCATAGCCCAATTACACTCCATGTATGCTGTTGAGGTAGAAGATGAGTGCAAGAAGAATGGCAAAACCCAGGGAGAGGACCATTAGTGGTTCAAGCTTGAAGCCCTCATCGGTTCCTCGAGCGAGGTAACTCTTAATGACTCTTTACACTCTTTATTGGTTGAATTTGAGGACTTGTTCATTGAACCTTTATCCTTTGCCCCCTAACCACTTCCTAGAGCACACCATTCATCTTAAACCTAACACAGAACTCATAAATGTCCGTTCCTACTGATACTCTCCTTTTCAAAGGAAGAGATTGAACGCTTAGTTAAGGATATGCTCTCCAAAAACATAATCCAACCCAGCCAAAGTCCCTTTGCATCCCCTATTCTTCTTGTTAAGAAGAAGGATGGAAGTTGGAGGTTTTGTGTAGACTATAGATAACTCAACTCCCACACCATTAAAAACAAATTCCCCATCCCAATCATAGATTATTTGTTAGATGAACTAGCTAGTGCAACTATATTCTCAAAGCTCAACCTCAGATCCGAGTACCACCAGATCTGGATGAGTTGGCTAAACATACCTAAAACAGCATTTTGCACCCATCAAGGATTATACGAATTATTGGTTATGCCCTTCGGCCTAACTAATGCTCCTGCAACCTTTCAGGCACTAATGAATCATGTTTTCTATCCCTACCTAAGAAAATTCATCTTGATTTTCTTTGATGACATCCTAGTGTATAGCCCTACCATGGAACAACACTTAAACCACCTTCCAAGTCCTCAAGTCTAACCGGTTGTTTGTAAATAAGTCTAAGTGTACCTTTACAGAGAGGAAAGTGGAGTACTTAGGGCATATAATCATAGGTGAAAGAGTACCTACAAACCCTAAGAAAATCATGGCTATGGTGGAGTGGCCAACACCCAAAACCATCAAGGAGCTAAGGGGATTTCTTGGGTTAAAAGGGTACTATAGGAAGTTCGTTAAGGGTTATGGAGTGATCAGCAAGCCTTTGACAGAGCTGCTTAAGAAGAATGGGTTTGAATGAAGTGACAAGGCAGAGGTAGCCTTCAATTCCCTTAAGAGAGCAATGACCCAAGCCCCCATATTAGCTCTGTCTGACTTCACCAGACCCTTCGTCTTGGAAACGGACGCATGTGACACAAGAGTTGGGGCAGTTCTAGTTCAAGAAGGCAGACCTATCGTTTTCCTTAGTCAAGCTTTAACTCCTAAACACTTGGGGCTGAGTATTTATGACAAGGAGCTCATAGCAATCCTCATGGCAATAGAGAAATGAAGATACTATTTGAAGGGGAATCCATTTATCATTAAAATGGATCGTGAGAGCCTTAAATTCCTAGGGGAACAGAGGCTACACACGTAGCTACAAAGGAAGGGAGTGACAAAGTTGCTAGGACTAGATTACACTATCCAATACAGGAAAGGTAAGGAAAACACAGTGGTTGATGCACTGTCGAGAAGGGACGAAATGGGGGAGTGCCAAGCAATATCAGTGGTAATCCTAGATTGGATCAAGTGTCTGAGAGTTGTGAACAAACATCTTGGGCTAGGGATCTAATGACTCAACTGGCAGTTGGGCCACAGGAGCACAAGGGGAATACATTGAAGGTAGAGTAGCTAAGATACAAGGGGAGGCTGGTAATTAGGAAAGACAACCAACTTCGAAAGAGGATGTTGCAAGCTCTGCACGCATCACCCATTGGGGGACACTCAAGCTTGAATGTCACCTACAACAAGGTCAGACAACTGATTTATTTGCCGAGAATGAAAAAAGAGGTTACTACCTTTGTATTAAAATGCCCTATTTGTCAAAAATGCAAGCATGAACAAGTTCCATACCCTGGCTTGCTTCAACCCTTAGAGATACTTGAGCAAGCATGGCGACAAATTTCAATGGACTTCGTGGAAGGGCTTCTAAGGTCTGAAGGGAAGAGTACTATCTTAGTGGTGGTGGATAGGCTAACTAAGTTTAGTTACTTTCTAAGTTTAGCCCACCCATTTATAGACCCGAAGGTGGCCAGATTGTTGTTGGATTCCGTGGTTGAAGTGCATGGTTTACCAATGTCCATCACTTCAAATAGGAACAAGGTGTTCACTAGCAATTTTTGGAAGGAATTGTTCAAACAGTTGGGAGTAAGGCTACACATGTCCTCTACCTACCACCCTAAGACAAATGGACAAACCGAACGAGTGAACTAGTGCCTAGAAGCCTATCTAAGGTGCGTATGCTTCTCCAAACTCAAGAGTTAGAGCCAATGGTTGCCACACGCCCAGTGGTGCTACAATTCCAATTACCATAGCTCCCTCAAAAGATCCCCTTTTGAGGCATTATTTGGTTACAAACCCCTATTGATCCCAACAGTGATGCACTACTCAAATGTGGAGCTAACAGTAGACCAGCACTTAAAGCAAAGGCAAGAAGCCTTGCAGGTCATAAAGAAAGAGTTGACAGTGGCATGAACTATGATGAAACAAATGGCAGATCGAAAGAGAAGTGAAAGGAGCTTTGAGGAAGGGGATAGGATGTATCTGAAGGTATGGAGATTCCAACAGCAATTATTCACTAGGCATGTCCCATCTAAACTAGGCCCAAAGTATTTTGGGCCATTCCGAGTGCTAGCCAAGGTGGGGAGGGTTGCTTATAGACTACAACTTCCAAAAGGGGTTGGGATCCACCCTATCTTCCACGTGTTGCTACTAAAGAAGTCAATAGGACCCCTTGATCCAAACAGCTCAAACCTACCCACGTTCGAGATAGATCCTCCGGAGGTGACAGAACCTTTAGTTGTGTTAGACAAAAGGGTCACCTATCACAATTCCCTACCATTAACACAAGTGCTAGTACAGTGGACCAACCGCCACCCAGATAACACTACATGGGAGCATCTACCTGAGCTACTCACGCAAATTCCCCAAGTAACCAGACTATTGTAAATTTCTTGTGGACAAGAAATGTTTCTAAGGGCAGGGGTATTGTCATGCTCCTAGGGGTAGTTTGGTCCATGTTCCTGATTTCTATATTTTGTCTATATTTGTATCATGCAAAATTAGGTGTCCCCAGCCATTACAAGGCTATACTATGGTAGGGCCACCTTCTAGAAGAACCCTAGCCACCTATATATATGTAAGGGCCACGCCCAAGGAAAGGCATGAATGAGAATATTCTGATCCTCTCTCTCTCTCTCTCTCTCTCTCTCCAATAACCAAAGAATTCGTTTCAAAATTCTACCGATATTCCTTGTCAGTCCCTCCGATACTAGCATCCAGGAGCATATTCTTTGATTTATTAGTATTTAAGTTATTAGGTTTAGAAAGTATTTTATATTATTAGCTTTAATAAGTAGTCGTGTGATTTCTAGTATAGATAGATGGCTACAATTATAGAGATTCATTTGTGATCAATGGCTAGGATTTATTATTGTTGTAAGCCTAGTACAAATAGACTTTCAAGACACTTGTAGCCAGCCATTTTATTCTAATTCAACATTTAAGGTTTTCTTAAACCCTAAGTTTCATATCATTGTTCCAGATTCAATCTGTTTTAGCCCAAATTCTGCATTTGTTTTGTTGATTCTTCCCCTGAGGCTGCATCAGTAAGATTGATCGTATTGTTGACTTGCACAAGGTGAACTTCGTGATCAATCAAAACCATTTTTTTGTAGTAATTAATTAAAGAAAACACCAATAAGACATTCAATTTTGTGAGGTATACTTTTCATAATATATTTATGATATAAGTTTGAAAAATAAACCAATTCACATCCCAGTCCCTGACCAAAAGAACATTTTCCAGTGGAAGAAAAACAATAAAAAAGGTAGATATTATATGCTTCTTTTTCCCTTTCCTAAATGATTATTACCAAGGTGACAATGTTGGTAAGGCATGTTCGAGTGCCAGGTAATTCTTATTTATATCTGTTGTTACACGATTACAACAATAAAATTTATAAAATGGGAAACCACCGATGGATGACCCTCGTATGGCTTATCTGAGCGATGGATGAGTCTCCCGGGGTAATGTGGCAGCGATGGGTGAGTCTCGTAGGGCGTTTCTGAGCGATGGATGAGTCTCCGGAGGTGTTTCCGAGCAATGGATGACCTATTAGAGAAAGAATCGGTTAGGAGCGCGGGCGAAAGTCCCCGCGCGGACCCTCCGATGCTTAAGTTAGATCACCGTAGAAATTGAGTATTCGAAAGTAAGAGAGTAAATGCGAGAGCCAGAGATTGCATACCGAATGAGAGAAAGTGACCTCCTATTTATAGCAACAAGAGGGGCATCCATGTGTCGCTTGTTCCGAGTTTTGTGGCAAGAATCTCGGAGGAGCTTTGACCGAGTCTCGCGGGAATAGCCTTAGGCCGACTTTCTTGGAGGCGGTTGAGTAAGAATGGGAGGCCCGCGGAGGCGAGTGTGGATCCCTGGGTGACCCTCACTCGGGGGTATCTGTTAGCATGGAAAAAAGAGCGTGAGGGGCCGTGCACGGGCGGCCGCGTGTTGGCAGCCGGGCGCGCGGCCGCAGCCTTACGCGGGCAGCCATATGCTGCCAGCCGCGCGCGCGGCTAGCTGCGCGCGTGGCTGCGCGGGAACAGCCGCGCGCGCGGCCTTGCGCGGGCAACCGCGCGCGAGGCCTTGCGCGCGTGGCCGCGCGCGAACAGCCGCGCGCGCAGCCTTGCGCGGGCAACCGCGCGCGAGCAGCCGTGCGCGCGGTTGCCTTCCCCCGAGTGGGGTACTCGGGGGTACTGTTCCCCCGAGTGACGTCCACTCAGGGGAGGGGGGCGCTCCCCCCTGGCACAGGGGCGCGGCCCCCACCAGGCAGCCGCGTGCTGCCTGGCAGCGCACGCGGCTGCCCATGGGGGCCGCGCCTGCCACCCCCGAGTGACCTCACTCGGGGGTGGTTCCCCCTGTGTGGCCTTCTTTGGCCACCCAGGGGCTGCCACGTGGCGCTCTCTTGGGGTGCCACGTGGCGCTCTCTCGGGGGGCCATGGGGCGCTTTCTTGACCCGATTTCTTCGGCACTCACTCTGCTTTTATTTATTTTATACATAACAATTGCTCCCTACTCTTTCTGTCGGGAGTACCGGGAGGAAGAGTATTTTGTTTATGCTGTAACTCCATTTTCTTGAGGCCGTTTTCATTCTGAAATGTTTTCTTTCTGCATCTATCTCCTTCATCTTCAGGTTTCTCGTGCTTTATCCTTTCTACAATGTCTCCCATGACCGCTATAAAAAGGGGAGATTTGGCCTTTCATTTCTTTATTACTCAACCACTCTTCCGTGAGAATTCTCTCAGCATTCCAGGTTTTGACACGGTATACTTCTTCATCCATGGGTCCAATTGCTGGTCGTAGCTTCTTGTAACCCTCATCCATGGGTCTTGTTATTTATCTCATCCATGCGTGAGTCTACTCGTGGTTTTCTTCATTATCTAAGCGTGACCCTCACCCATGGGTCTTACTTTTAGTCTTATGTGACCTCACCCATGGGTCTTGCCCTTAGTCTTTCGTGACCTCACCCATAGGTTTAATTATTGACCTTAACCATGCGCGAGTCTTCTCATGGGTCCCTTTACCATCTAAGCGTGACCCTCACCCATGGGAAAACTACTAGTCTTTCGTGACCTCACCCATAGGTTTAATTATTGGCCTTAACCATGCGCGAGTCTTCTCATGGGTCTCTTTACCATCTAAGCGTGACCCTCATCCATGGGTCCTGCCCTTAGTCTTTTGTGACCCCCAGGAGTCATAACTCGCTCAAAAAATTTGCTTTTCGCAGCCGCGCCTTAGGATTTAAGCACTCAACATGGGCCGTTTTAAGAATGCTTTACCACCTCCACCTCCTGCTCCCAATGTATATATATCTTTGGGACGACGGTCTTCGGTGAAGGGGAGAGAATTAGCTGGGATACAGTCTCGTTTCCATATCCCAATTGATCATCATATTAGACTTCCTACGCCTGAGGAGACAAGTACCGCTATGGTAGGGGGACATGGCTTCGGGGTATATTTAGCTTCTTTAAGAGCAGGTCTTCGTTTCCCCTTGTCTAGCTTTGGCATGGAGTGGCTCGATTATCATTGCATTGTCCCTGCTCAACTTCATCCTAACGGTTGGGGTCAGTTAGTTGGATTCACCATCCTTTGCCATATGATCCAAGTGCCTCCTTCCGTAGAGTTGTTCGGTTGCTTCTATAGGTTGAGGAGGGTCGAACGGAGGGGCGCCTTTTTCACACTTCAAAGGATTGTGGGTTTATCTCCTCTCTTTCAAAAGCTCCAAAATAAGGTGGACTTCGAGTCCCGATGGATTGTGGTCGAGCCTCCTCCTAGCTGGAAAGCACCGCTTCGTTGGTGTTGGGATAACGAGCGGGACTTTTGGTCGGAGAAGCTTGATGACATCGGGATTTCCCGGGCTGTCTATCGCCGAGTAATTGAGAGATTATGTGCCCTTGGCACTTGTAATCTACCCGACCTGCTTACCTCAGAGAATATTGCTGCCGCAGGGTGGGGTGTTCGGCTTGAAGACATGCCCGGGACCTCTACTCTCGCTTTTGTGCCACCACTGGCTATGCCCGAGGACGCCTTACAAGTTGAGGAGGAAGAGGGCGGCGAGGAAGAGGACGAGGGCCCCGAGGAAGAGGGAAGATCTCTAGGGAGTATGGTCTTTCTTGGTTATTCTTCTTCTGAGGGTAGACCCCCAAAATTGTAGAGATTATCCATGCAAGTGGTTGACTTTTATCTCTTGTTTTGTAGACGATATGAACATATTCAAGGAACAAACGCTCAGACGACGTGGTAGGAATTCTCAACAGGCTGGTGAGCAAGATCAACAACCTCCTCCTCAAGCGCTCCATGACTTGTCGCAGGGGCCTCCGTCTGACATTCCCGATCCTAGCCTTCTTCCTCCGCCAGTTCCTAGCTCGTCTCGAAGGCGTCTAAAAGTGAAGAGGTCCGAGGTGAGTGTCTTGCCCAGCCTTTCTTGTCCTGAACCCTCGGTTCCCACTTCAGGCCTTTCCATGTCAGACCTTTCTGTCCCCGAAGTCGCCCTCGGGGAACCACATCTAACCGATGCCTCTGGCTCACGAAGGAAGGGGACCGGCAGCTCTCGCTCTTCTTTTGGCAGCGAGCTTGATAGAATCAGGGAGGAGAGTCGCCAACCTTTTGTCCCTTTTCGTAGGGAACGACGAAAGCTAAAGGCTAAGCTCCCAGACTTTAGGCCTATTCTTCCTCCCATCGCTGAACCTAGACGGAATTCCGTGCCAATTCCTAACAGCACTAGAGTGAGGGGTGACCACTTCCAGGTGCAGCCCGGGCTGATTGATTCAGACTCTATAAGGGACCCGGGGGTGGGCGCCAGGATGATGTATGCTATCGTGCTCCCTCAAGATGAGCAGAATTTTTTTGGCAATTGGCCTAGCGTTGCCAACTCTCCTGAGCAAAAGATTATTGAGGTAGGATGCCTTTATTGTGCCTATATGTTGTATTTGCCGTCTGACTTGGTTGTTGGTCTTCTAATACATTGCTTGCACCCAGGGGGTTCAGGGGTTGGTGATATCCAACGCCATCGGGAGAGCTTATCATCATCGAGCAGAACAAGAGAAAGCGGAGGCAAGAGAAAACGCGATAAAGTGGAGGGATCACGAGCGTTGCTATCAAGCCGATATCAGAAAGCTGAACCGAGAGGTAGAAGACATGCGTTCCAAGCTGGAGGAAGCTGATGGTGAATCGTCAAGCATAAAGGGGGAGATAGTGGATCTCCGGAATAGCAAAGAATCGCTGACGAGAGAGCTTTTAGGAGTTAAGGAAACTCATGAAAACCTTTTGCAAGAGCATTCTTTGAGGGTAGACGAGCTTGCTCGTCAGAAGAAGCAATATAGGTCGCTCAAGGACCGAAGGAAGGAAGAGATTTTAGCAGCACAGGAGAAGGCTGTGAGGGACTATCGCCTTTCAACGGACTGTCAAGAGAGAAAGATCAGTTATGGGGGCTGCTTTACGAAGTATGGATTCTATCTCGCACGCTCGTATCTGGAATTAAAACGCCCAGGAGAACAGTTCCCTGAATTGGTCTATACTGATGAGGTTGAGGAGTCTGATGTTCCTGACTGGCGAAGATATAATGATCCTGACCCCACTAGTCCTAGGGCTTATTTGAATGCTCGTTTGGTTGATAATCTGGAGAACTTGTCGGGGCCGTGGGAGCCGTATGCCTTCGCCTCAGAGGAAGTGGAGATGACAGATGCCCTACCCACAGCTGATGACACAGTTATTGCATCCTCGGGCCAAGGAGAAGGGGAGGCCCCATCTGCTCCGAGTAGCGGTGCTCCCAGTTCTGGCAGGAGGAAGCGGACTTAGAATAGACCCCTTTTTTTTTTTTTTTTAAGTGTAGTAGCTTTTTCTCTGTTGAGTGAAGTATCTTTTATTTGTATGAATAAGATTCGTCTTTTTTCTTAAACAGTAGTTACAGCTTGCTGATTTTTACTATTATCTCCCATCGAAAGTCTGGTTCCGACCTTAGGGTTTTAGACTCTTCATGCCACAAGGTGGACTATGGGCGCTTCAGCCCATAGTGGTCCTTTGGCCATTCCTTGTTCCTGTTATCGAGCCAGGCCAGTTGAGTAGGCTAGCGGGATAACCTTTTGATTTTCAATGTTGAGGGGGTGCTGTGGACATATTTGTCACTTCGCTAGACCAGGCCACTTGGCTTTGAGGCAGGACGGCTATCGTAGTCGTCGGGCCTATTGAGCCGTGCTTTTCTCATAGCGTATTATGCGGCAGGGCCTTTTGCATTATTATCGGGCTTAGTAGAATATCTTACTAGCGGGACATTAATTTGCTTGCTAATGCCATTTGATTTTTTCACCTCCGGGCAAGACTTGTCTTATTATTCTGCGGGGAAGCAATAAAAAAGGCTCCTTTTTTTTTTTTTTTTTTTTTTTTTTTTTTTTGGTGCGAGAAGGGACCCATAGCGGGTCGTTCTCTTTCCTTTGCCTTGAATAATAAAGAAAGGGAAAACACAAGCATTTTACGTGGTTCGGCAAAATGTGCCTACGTCCACGGTCCCTCTTCGGGTTCATATTATTATTGCGTTACATGTCCGAAGGGGAATATAATTTCAGGTGGTTTGTGCTCCAAGTTTTACCCATGGTTTCACCCTGGAGCGTTTGGAGGATACAGGTACTAGGACCTATCATTTCTTGAATGCGGTACGGCCCTTCCCAATTTGCTCGAAATTTTCCATCCTCTCGGTGTGCATTGGTGATGGCTGATTTTCTGAGGATCAAATCTCCCTTCTTGAGAGGTCGGCTCCTTACACGAGAGTTGTAATAGTTGGCGACCCTTTTATGATAGGCAGCGATTCGTACAGCCGCCCTGTCTCTCTGTTCCTCGATGAGATCAAGACTCTCTTTTAATGAATCAGAGTTTTACGAACCGTCACATTTATCAAAAGCATCCAATCGGGGTGATCTGCACGAGATTTCCACAGGGATCAAAGCTTCTGTTCCATACACTAGGTTAAATGGCGTTTCACCTGTTGAGACCCGACTGGTTGTTCGGTAGGCCCACAAGACGGTAGGCAATTCATCCACCCATGCTCCCTTTGCGCCTTCTAGCCGAGTTTTCAAGCCATGTAAAATTGTTCTGTTGCTGACTTCTGCTTGTCCGTTAGCTTGGGGATATGCTACTGAAGAAATCCTTAGCTGAATGTCCAAGCCTTTGCAAAAATTTCGGAAAGAATCACAGTCAAACTGCTTTCCATGATCGGTGTTAATGACTCGTGGGATTCCAAATCGGCATACAATGTCTTTCCATACCATGGCCTCTACTTTCCTCGCACTGATGGTGGCTAGGGCTTCGGCTTCAATCCACTTGGTAAAATAATCTGTTGCCACTAAAAGGAATTTCCTTTGCCCTGTAGCTTGCGGAAATGAGCCGAGAATATCCAAGCCCCATTGAGCGAATGGAATGGGCTGGAATGTGGGTTGTAGTTGCGATATCGGAGCAGAATGAATCGGGGCGTGCCTCTGACATTTATCACACTCTTTGACCTTTGCTTGAGCATCATGTTGTAATGTGGGCCAGAAAAAGCCTGCTCTTAGGATTTTGGCCGCAAGGGCCCTTCCTCCCAGATGCTCACCGCATACTCCACTGTGAACCTCAGTCAAAGCATAATTGGTTTCTCGAGGGCCTAAGCATTTGAGGAGTGGCATAGTGTGCGCTCGCTTGTATAGCATCCCATCTATTATTGTGAAACGAGCTCCTCTAAACTTAATTTTCTTAGCCTCTCTTGGGTCTGCCGGTAATTCTCCCGTGGTCAAATATTTGTAGAAAGGGGTTCTCCAGTCGTTACTATTCTCAATACATGCTACTTCAGATTCTTCGATACTTGGTTGTTGAAGGACTTCCACATATACTGTTCTCCCAGTAGTTTCTTTAGTGGATGCTAATTTGGATAAAGCGTCTGCATGGCCATTAAGGGATCTGTTGATCTGTACTAGCCGGAAACTTTCGAACAACTGTGCGAGTGCCTTGACTTTCTGGAGATACTGTCCCATGGCCGGCTCTCTAGTCTCGTACTGCCCGTAGTATTGCTGAACGATCAGTTGAGAATCACTGTGGGCTATCAATTGTGCTACCTCAAGTTTTTGGGCTAACCTCAAACCAGAGATTAGTGCCTCATACT
This sequence comes from Diospyros lotus, assembly GCF_014633365.1. Taxonomy (NCBI): domain Eukaryota; kingdom Viridiplantae; phylum Streptophyta; class Magnoliopsida; order Ericales; family Ebenaceae; genus Diospyros; species Diospyros lotus. The sequence goes on from NC_068340.1 coordinate 7,206,985, forward strand.
CGGCCACATTATTCGAACTTGGAAAAGCGAATCTTAGAGAGTATTCAAGGGATTCTCCTTCTGGTGGGATAAGCACTATTCCCGCTCCACTCCCTTGGGAACTGGCAGCCCCATCAACAAACAGTAACCACTCTGTTATGCTCTTTTCCTTGGCCTCCTTGGAGGGTGTACATTCGACAATAAAGTCTGCCAATGCTTGCCCTTTTATAGCCTGCCTAGGATGATATTGTATGTCATATTCACTCAACTCAATGGACCATTTGGTGAGACGACCGGAACACTCAGGCTTTTGTAAAATGCTCCGTAATGGTTGGTCTGTTAGTACGCTAATGGAGTGAGCTTGGAAATATGGCCTCAACTTTCTGGAGGCGTTCAATAGGGCCAGTGCCACCTTTTCTGTGAAGGGATAACGCGTTTCCGGCCCTTGTAGAACCTTACTGACGTAGTACACTGGTCGATCCACCTGCCCTTCTTTTTTAATCAGTACTGCACTTACTGCTTTGTCACTTACACCCAAGTACAAATATAACATTTCCCCAGTTTCAGGTCGAGTCAATAAAGGGACTTCCTTCAAGTACTCTTTTAATGCCTCAAATGACTTTTGGCATTGCTCCGTCCACTCAAACTTTTTCCCTGTCCTTAACGTCTGAAGAAACGGGAGTTCCCTTTCGGCCGATTTGGAGAGGAAACGCCCAAGAGCCGCCATTCGACCTGTCAGCCGCTGCACTTCCTTAATTGATGTTGGGGGTTCCATATCCAGTATCGCTTGTATCTTTTCGGGGTTCGCCTCGATGCCCCTTTGTGTGATCATATATCCTAAGAATTTTCCAGACTGAACGCCAAATGCACATTTTGCTGGGTTTAGGCGCATTTTGTATTGCCTAAAGACTTCAAGCACTCGTGCCAGCTTTTTAACATGCGATTCCTTCTCCCGACTTTTCACGATCATATCATCGACATATGCTTCCATTGTATCACCCAATAATTCCTTAAAAACTTTATTCACCATGCGTTGATAAGTGGCCCCCGCGTTCTTGAGCCCGAATGGCATAACTCGGTAACAATATGTCCCTTTTTCTGTAATGAATGATGTTTTCTCCTGATCTGGAGGATACATCATTATCTGATGATACCCTGAGAAAGCATCTAAGAAGCTCATTAGATGATACCCAGATGTTTCATCCACCAGACGATCAATCCGAGGTAATGGGTAGGAATCTTTAGGACACGCCTTGTTGAGGCCAGTGAAGTCTATACACACGCGCCATTTTCCGTTGGGTTTTTTAATCATAACCACATTGGCCAACCACTCTGGATATAACACCTCTCGAATAAAACCTGCCTTTAGTAGCTTATCAATTTCTTCTTCTAACGCCGGTAGCCTATCAGGGGCGATATTCCTTTTTTTTTGTCGAACAGGCTTGAACTGAGGATCCACGTTCAAATGGTGACATATCACGTCGGGACTAATCCCTGGCATATCCCTTGGTGTCCAAGCAAAGACATCCAAATTTTCTCTAAGGCACCCCATGATTTCATCTTTTACTGGTTTCGGAAGCTTCATGCCCACATACACTAACTTCTCGGGATCTGTGTCACTTAATCGCACTGCTTCTAACTCTTCCACTGGTTGGGGCTTGCGAGCAGTCTCTTCTTCCAGGGATTTGTGTATGGCTTTTTCAGCGATAGATAAAGTCTCTTCTGCCTTTTTTCCTTTTGTGGACGATACATAACAGGATCTAGCCTTCCTCTGATCTCCACGAACTTGCCCTACTCCTGAGAGCGTGGGGAATTTCATTAATAAGTAGCAAGAGGACACTACAGCCCTCATATCATTGAGGAGCGGTCGGCCTAAAATCATGTTGTATGCTGTAGAAGGGGCTTTGACCACCATGAAATTCGCCTGTCGAGTCACACTTTGAGGGTCGGCGCCTAATGTGACAGGTAGTTGAACAGATCCTGCTACCGAGACAGGTTCTCCAGTGAAGCTGTACAGGGGAGAGGACACTTTTCTCAACCGGTCTTGGGATATGTTCATTTGTTCGAAACAATTCCAATAGATTAGATTAACAGAGCTGCCGCTATCCACCAAAATTCTACTGATGGGGTGTTTGGCGATAACTGCAGAAATTACCATTGGATCATCATGTGGAAGTATTATATCACCTCTATCAGCAGGGGTGAACGTGATTGGCTCCTCGTCCTCTCTCACCTCCATCACAGAGTTGACTTGGTAGGCCTGACGGGCATAGGCCTTTCGAGAAGAAGAAGTATTCCCAGCTAAGGTCTCGCCCCCAGAGATAACATGAATAGCTTGATGAGTCGGCTCATTGTCAGGGGGGGCCACCATTCTGTCATCCCTTATCCCTTCATTCTGTCGTAAATTTTGTCTATCTTGACCTTCGGGCCTTTCTTCCCTTCTTTGACGGTCTCTGTCATTTCTACCTTCAGTCCTTACGTATCTTTGCAAGTGCCCTTCACGAATGAGTGCTTCTATCTGATTTTTTAGCTCCCTACACTGATCGGTAGAGTGTCCCCGAGTTCGGTGATACCTGCAGTACTCTTCTTGATTTCTCCCCATGGGGCGATCTGCCTTTTTCGGAAGCTGGAGGAGACCAGACCCCTCTACTGTCGCCAATATAGCTGATCGGGGTTGATTGAGCCTAGTGTAATGATGAAATTGTGGCCCCACGGTATCCGACCTCCTGGTCCGTTCTTTTCGCTGGTTTGATCCTTCTTCAATATCTCGTTCTTTTCTCTTTCTTTCTCCGTCTTCACTTCCCCCTATCGTTCTCATCATTTCCGCATGGAGTATGTACCTGTTAGCCCGGACGAACAGGTCTGCCAGAGATTTCGGAGGGTCCAGGGATAATGATTCTTGCAAAGGGGTTAGTCGTGTCCCTTGGAACATGGCAGACACCGCCATTTCAATCGGTAAATTACAGATCTCAAGTGTGGCATTTCGAAATCTGTCCACGTAGTGCCGTAGGGTCTCTTTATTCCCTTGTCGAATGCTAAGCAGATATGTCGCATCCTTCTTTCTCTGACTGTTAATAATGAATGCTTTGATAAATTCTGTTTTTAGCTGCCCGAATGAAGAGATAGATACCTTGGGTAAGCCGTTAAACCAGGCTCGAGCATGCCCAGTTAGGGTTAAAGGAAATGCCCTGCACATTATCTCGTCGTCCCATCCATGAAGCATCATTAAAGATTCATAATTTTGCACGTGATCGTACGGGTCGTCCTTTCCTGAATAAGGATTTATTTGAGGCATCTTGAACTTCCTCGGCAAAGGTTTCTCCATTACCTCGGCCACGAATGGTAACTTTCCTCTGGATTGTTCCTCAGAGGTAGGTAATAACTTATTCTGTTGTAGGACCCGCTCAATCATCTTTTTCATATCGGCGGCCTCTCGTGCACTAAATGCAGTAGGGTTATCCTCAGGCCCATCATTTTGCTTGGTTATGGGTTTTGCCTCCCGGCCTCTTTCCATCGGAGTGCTGGCTACTGTTTCCGAATATCTTCCTCGTTGTGGGCTTCGTCTTTCTGTCTTTCGACGGTCAGTTCCTCCTTGATTTCCTCGAAGAGGACATGTTTGGCTGTGATCTTCCCTTAAAGGAGACCTTGGTTGATTGTTTCGAGTTTGGACAGGTTGAACGTGGGTTTCAGGGCTTGCGTCTCGATAGGAGTCGTTCCCTGGTACCTCTTGACGAGCCCTGTGAGATGGAACTATCTCCGGGATGAACTTTCTCAATGCAGCTGGGATTGTCCCGTGGGGGACCAGACTTTGCAAAATACCAGCCATTTCCCTCAGAGCTTGTATTCCTTCAGCGTGTTGCTGTCGTAGGGCTTCGTACTCAGCCCAAGGCACGACGGATGGGATCTGCATACCTGAGTAGGGTCCCGAGAGAATATGTGGGGCGGTAAGAGGAGGCACCTGAAGTTGGGCCCCCAGTGGGTGAGAGGGCTCTGGAAGGGGCGGCTGCTGGTGTGTGAGGGACGGGTGACCCTCACGAGGGGATTGATGGGTGAGGGACGGTTGGCCACCATGAGTGAGGGGAGGCTGTCCCTCATGGGTGAGGGGCGGATGGCCCCCATGGATGAGGGGTAACGGGCCATCGCGAGTAGACTGATGCTGATCTTCCGCTCGAGGGAGAGTTTCTCGTCGAGGCGATTGGGCCCCACGGGAGAGGGTCTGGCGATTGCTTCGAGTTTGAGCCATGATGAGGGAAGAGTGTTGCAGCTTTTTGTTTGCGTTTCCCACAGACAGCGCCAATTGTTGTTACACGATTACAACAATAAAATTTATAAAATGGGAAACCACCGATGGATGACCCTCGTATGGCTTATCTGAGCGATGGATGAGTCTCCCGGGGTAATGTGGCAGCGATGGGTGAGTCTCGTAGGGCGTTTCTGAGCGATGGATGAGTCTTCGGAGGTGTTTCCGAGCAATGGATGACCTATTAGAGAAAGAATCGGTTAGGAGCGCGGGCGAAAGTCCCCGCGCGGACCCTCCGATGCTTAAGTTAGATCACCGTAGAAATTGAGTATTCGAAAGTAAGAGAGTAAATGCGAAAGCCAGAGATTGCATACCGAATGAGAGAAAGTGACCTCCTATTTATAGCAACAAGAGGGGCATCCATGTGTCGCTTGTTCCGAGTTTTGTGGCAAGAATCTCGGAGAGGCTTTGACCGAGTCTCGCGGGAATAGCCTTAGGCCGACTTTCTTGGAGGCGGTTGAGTAAGAATGGGAGGCCCGCGGAGGCGAGTGTGTATCCCTGGGTGACCCTCACTCGGGGGTATCTGTTAGCATGGAAAAAAGAGCGTGAGGGGCCGTGCACGGGCGGCCGCGTGTTGGCAGTCGGGCGCGCAGCCGCGGCCTTACGCGGGCAGCCATATGCTGCCAGCCGCGCGCGCGGCTAGCTGCGCGCGAGGCCTTGCGCGCGTGGCTGCTTGCGCGGGCAACCGCGCGCGAGGCCTTGCGCGCGTGGCCGCGCGCGAACAGCCGCGCGCGCGGCCTTGCGCGGGCAACCGCGCTCGAGCAGCCGTGCGCGCGGTTGCCTTCCCCCGAGTGGGGTCACTCGGGGGTACTGTTCCCCCGAGTGACGTCCACTCGGGGGAGGGGGGCGCTCCCCCCTGGCACAGGGGCTCGGCCCCCACCAGGCAGCCGCGTGCTGCCTGGCAGAGCACGCGGCTGCCCATGGGGGCCGCGCCTGCCACCCCCGAGTGACCTCACTCGGGGGTGGTTCCCCCTGTGTGGCCTTCTTTGGCCACCCAGGGGCTGCCACGTGGCGCTCTCTTGGGGTGCCACGTGGCGCTCTCTCGGGGGGCCATGGGGCGCTTTCTTGACCCGATTTCTTCGGCACTCACTCTGCTTTTATTTATTTTATACATAACAATATCCAACTTAATCTGTTTTCCACTGAAAGTTCCAATCCAGGAGAAATAGAGAATATTGTTTCTAGTATGAACATACTCATTCTGACTGCTCGGGGTCACTTATAAGTCAGTTGTACAAGTCTCATCTCATGACTCAACTGCAGACCTCATAAAATTTCGGTGCTGATTATGTCTTGTCATCAACTAACTGCTTTTTATCTTTTGGAGGTTGCTAAAATAGCAATGTCTTTTCTAAGTGGAAAATGCGGGATTAAAAGAAGAAAATATAAATAAAAGAAGGAAAACCTGCAAGTTGAAACATGAGCATCTATTCTCCTCTCCGTTTCAGCACTTGCTTTGCGCACATCTTCAAAAGTGGAAACCAATTTAGGGAAGACACAAGATTGGACCAGAGGAAATTGCCATGCTTCCAGTTCAGCCAAAGGTAGTATGGTGTTTGCATATGTGACCTGTAGATTTTTGCAGAACCAACATCATGATAAAGCCCAATGAGAATATTGTACATAACAGAGGCATTTATAGCTTGCTACAACTAGCCATCTCTCGAATCCTTAATAATGAAATGGTTAGAATTATTACCATGCATAGAAATAACCAAAGCTAAGAACTTTTATTTATAAGTTATAAATTCATCACAAAGGATATATTGCATGATAAGGTTAAGATGTGCACAGATGCCAAACTATTATTGCACAAGCACGTCATGTGAATTGTAATGCACATTCGAACTCTGAGAGAACAGGAATTAACCTCTTCATGCAACAACCACCCCCCCCCCCCCTAAAAATAATAATAATAAAATAAAAAAAAAAAGCCCAAATGGGAGCTGCGTACAACTGCTTTTACATACACATGTTTGTGAAATAACTCATAAACTAAGTAGTTGATATTGTCTTTGATGAGATGAGCTTAACTCATAAATGCTTTTCTATTTTAAGAAATTTTAACTTGTATACTTCATTTGTGACGATAGCAAATTGTTGTGTGTTAATAGCTACAGTATTGTACTAGTTCAGAAATGGTCAAGTAATAAGCCAAATGCTTCAGGCTACAATGAAATTGAATTGCCTAAAACTAATGGAGCACTATTAGTTTTAGAGTAAAACCATATGAAACATTAGGTAAGGCCTACAGTAAAAGGCAGTCCTATTATGTCAAAAACTTGTCCGAATCCTCCAACATAAATGAAACACTATCAACACCAGCAATTCTAACACGAGTTACTAAATTTAAAAATATAAAAAAAAAATTCCGAAGCTAATGTCGGTAACGGGTACCTTGTCAAGAGGAACCGAAGCGACTGCATCGTGCACTTGCTTCGATTTGGCGATGATGCGGTCCGCCAATCTCAAAATCTCCGCCGCAGAAAGATTGGCGCGCACGGCGGAACCTGGAATGTCTGAAACATCAAAATCGGAATCAATTACTCAATCCGCAATTACAAATCCGCAGGTACAGTAAACATCCAAACATATGTGTATGAAGTTCACTTACCTTTTCTCCTTTTGCAATTCTTGTGGTGGGCGGCGACTGCGTCGATGGCGAATTTGATGGCGACAGCAAGGAAAGCAGCGGCGCCTGTGACGACTAGTAGGTTACTTTTCCGATCTTTCTTTTGCTTGCTGGCCATTTTCTCTATGGCAGTGGCTACGAATTTCCTAACCCAACCTTTTCACTGTGTTTTCTCTCTCACCAAACGGCAAATGCGAGGGAAAATCGTGTCGTTTTGGCGGACTGATCAAAAATTGACCTTTCTTCTGCTCGCGTCAAAATTTGGCTATGCGGTGTGGAGAAGATCCGAAATGCTCGGTTCGATGCTTGGTCGGCCAGAAATTGTATTCCTTGTCCAGATTGGATCGTCCTGAACATGACCAACTAATTGGGCCCTTCGAGTTGGAGAAGCTCTCTGATACGGCCCAATAAATCTTGACGCCTCGGCCCCAACACGACCGCATGCGCGTCCGCTGAGCAGTCCAAGCATTTGCCTTCTTTTTTAATGTCCTAAAAAATATTAAAAATATTACCCTCAACCCACGAGTCAAACAATCACATAAATAATATATCGATGTTAATTTAAAAGATTATAAATTCGATTCTTACCCTACGCAAGAGTCAAAAACTCAATTTACGATTTATCTCTCCTTACATAATCAAGAACACGAATATCGAAGACTACACAAGGACAATCATTTCGAAAAATATTAAAAATATTAACTGAAACAATCAATTATGCCATTGAAGATGAAATTTTATATTTATTTATATTTACATTTTTATTTTTATTTTCTATACACAAGGGAACTACATATCTAATTAGATACCATCACCAAGTATTAGATGTTAGGAATCAAAGCATAACATTCAACTTGATCGTCGTTCTTGTGCAGCTCTCGTCATTTATGTATTCGATTTCGGTATAGGAGATAAATTATAGGTGTGAGATTTTATCTTACTACATATGATGATAATCGAAATCATAACTTACTAATACGAATTTCAAATTATCGCTTATCCGAGCGTTGGATCTATGTCCCAAGAACCATAAGATTCAACTTATGAAGTAATGTTTTGAACTGTTTTTGGTGAATCGTGGCTAAGCTATCACAGTGGTTGACTTGGACATCTTATTTTTAGGTGATTACAAGTTTAATTAAATTAAGAAAATAATTAATATAATTATTGTATCACGCCACTGTGTTACCATGGATTAGCATGTATTCAAATATTAAATGTATGGCAGTGGATAATTTCGTAGAAATTCAAAAATAAAAATATAGTTTGTCCACACGCTATATTTTATATGTAATTATGCATAAGAAGGTATTCTATTGTGTTTCTATATTGTATTTGTTGGTTTCACCATGTCAATTATGTGATGGAACACAATTATATCAATTATCTTCATTCACCATCATCTCATGAAACTTCTCCATATAAAAATGGTGTTGAAACTTCATTTCATCATTACTCCACTAGGGGATATTATCCATTACCGGTTCCAAACCCGGATAAAGGAGGAGGGTTGCGTTAGGTAGTCGACAGTAAACGTAAAACCTAGTCGGATCCAAATATGAATTCTAGACAAACTATCTGTTGGGATGTAACCCACATAGAAGTCTAGAATTTATGTAGCCAACCCCACATAATGGGATAACGACTGGATATGTTGTTGTTGTTGTATGCATAAGAAGGTATGATTGATTTATAATATCACTCTGACGAGGTGGAGTGGTACATTACATATTCTTATGGAGAGTTCTAAAAGACAAGTTATTTAACCCTTATATTTTAACTCTATAATTTAATCATGTACTTTGATTTTTTTTTTTTTTTTTTGTGTGTGACAATTCAAACCTAACGTTATTTTGATTATATATTTTTGAATTATGTATTTTCAAATTAATTGTACACCTCGTAAAAATTGAGTTAGAGCGTACAATACATGCATGTTGATGTGTAAAAAAAAAGTAAAGTGAGATAACTCAACACCTTGGGTGAGAACTTTTGTTGATTTGTCAAGTTGAAAACATTTTCCAACGATTTCTCTCCCATTATAGAAAAAGGAGAAAATGATTGAAGATGCTAAAGTGGTCTTAATTTGGTTCAAGGCAAATAGGAGTTGTTTATGTCAAATAACACACATAGTGGTACAAGTAAATTTAAAAATTTTATACACATCATAAATGTACAGTGGAATACAATAAACACATATCATACACAACTTAGATATTTAAACAACATGTATATTGATCACATGAATAATAATAAATACATACATAAAATCCGATGTCAGGTTAGGGTACAAAAACACTTTCTGTATTGAGACCAGATCTCACCTCACATTGTGGTGGCCCTAGGCTGTCAACACCTAGTATGCTGTCTAGCACCGTTATGGTCACCTCTTCTCATGCTAAACCAAAGGTTGTTTGTATTACCAGCACCCGCGTCTCAAAATTTTTCGCGTGACAATCACACACTTGTAAAAAGAATATGACAACGGAAGCAAAAATTATAGAGGAAGAGCAAGCAATAAATTGTCTGTGTAATTTCCTTCAAATTCACGTCCAAGCCTTATGCTGCCTTACCCATCCCCCTACCTCTTCAATTAGCTTCCACGTGTAGCTCAATTGGGAGACTAAAATGGTGACGATAAGTTAACTTCCCAGCCACTAGGAGTTAACTTCCACCAGGGAGGAGTCGACTCGTTGCCCAACAAGTCAACATTTAACCTGTAGTTCACCGAGACACATTGGCCACACGATGTCGATACCAAACACAACACCTAACGTCTGGTGATGATTCGGTCAACACCTTGACTCATTACCATAATCTCTCCATATTTCGGTGATGATCCAAGAGTTCCTAAGAAGCACCTAACAGCAACTCAGGATAATATAAGTGGCAGTAAAGTTTCACTTCAAGTGAACTTATTATAGTTAACGATTACCATGTGTTATAACTCTTCTATCACTTAACGTCCTAACTGAACGAGAGTCATGGAGTGATAAACTCACAAACTCAGTAACCAGACCTTGTCAATGGCTCTAAATGGCACCTTAGGAACCACATTTCCTAATAATTAATTTGCCCTGCGCAGAGACTGTCCTATCACATTAATAGTAGATCACATAGGTTGTTTACCACATTAGTTATGACGAGGGTGACAGATCATATCCCCAACATCTGCCTCCATATACCAATAATACAGAATCACATAAATGAACATTTTCACCTATTAATTGAATGGTTCAACCCATTAGAAAATCTCGCATACCAATATTTAAGACAACTGTGTCGGTTTAAGTTTAAGGATCAACAACACCATCATAATTTGAAAACATAACCATTATCCATTATACCATGTGGTCAGTCATTGGCATTACATTCAGTGCGTTGCTCTTCAACAACCACCCACAAATTTACTAGTGACATCTCAATGTCATATAGCGTGTGACACACTAACCTCCCATCATCATCTCAAACGAAACAAGCTAGTAACCCTTATGCTAGTCCATACTTGACTAATCAGAGTCCCTATCTGAAGAATCTAAGGACTAAGAATCATTTAAGAAATCATGTTATTAGTTACTCATTCATATAATAACTGAAGGATTTATGAATAAAGAAAACTTATTTTTATAAATACATACAAAGATACAATAAATGTGATTAATTACAAGCCCGCTAGACGTCATCCAAATTTAGTATTAAGGCATACAACACTAATAATTTCCCACTTACACTAATGCTAATTTACAACTAGTGTTTCACCATCGAAAGGTATCGGATACTCATATTCTCAAGATGTTAATGTAGCTGTGATTGAATCATAGCCATGGTGAATGGACTAGCTACATTATACGTTGAATTTATAGAGGTTCGACTCTAGAGAGTCTAGTCATATCTCTCATGATTGAGCTTGAGGTACCACTAAGGAGATATAACACTAGCTTTTAATTAGAGCTAGAACCAACAAATAATCCCTTGCTTAAACGAAAATCACTAGTACACTACTAGCAAATATAATCCTTTCACACAATAGGTGAATAAAAATAACAAATTTACAATTAGAGACAATCTCAAATAAATCACTAACAATTGAGAATTTCATCAGCCAACAAACTTTGAGTACTTAAACCTTCTCAGTACTCTTGTTTTAAAGCTTTATCAATTGTTGGTTCTTTTTATTGTATTACATGCATTAGCATTCATAATCACATTGCATTTATATACATTTTTAGAGAACTAGTTGTTACAAAGAGAGGTAAGAAGCAAATTTGAAATTCAAAATTTCTTTTAGCATTTTCAACATCTCTAGCTAACATCTATTGGATTATAGAATTCAAACACATCTTTGAAAATTTTTACATAGAAAAGTCAATAAATTAAATTTAGGGGACATCATTTTATAAAGGGAGATTTTTACTTTTTAGCACGAAGAAATCAGACCATAACTTTGAGGTATAAGATGAAAACACATTTGAAAAATATATACCTTTGGCGTGCAACAAAAATATGAAGTAGAAATCGGGACAATTAGAAACAACTGTTGAACTTTGGTCGACTTAAGGCATAATTTCAATCGACTTAAGTTGTCCAGTAACCAAATACATAACTTCGGTCGAAGGCTAAGTTGACCTAAGATAAAAGGCCAAACATTCTGGCTAAATTCGATCGACCTAAGATAAACTTCAGTCGACTTAAGTTTGGAAGCCAACATTTTGACCAACTTCGATCGACCTAAGATTGGATGCCAACATTCTAGCTAACTTCACTCAACATAAGATAAACTTCAACCGACCTAAGATACTTAACCATTTCAACACACATTTTTTCAGCATAATGAGTTGATAAAATATATCTCTATCATAAAAATAGTTTTGTTATCATCAAAACATATCTTTTACATTACAAGGCACTAATAAAATATATTTATATCATAAAATTATTTTTGTTATTATCAAAATTTTATTTTAATACCCTTGAGCTTAACACTTTCCCATACCACCCTCTGCATAAACTATTCTTCCAACAAGATGATACGTCCAGCGACCACAACCCTTGGATCCGCTAGAAAATATATATAATATCCCAAACTATCTTTAGGATACCCCACAAAAATAACTAATCTTAGATTTTGGATCCAACTTTTCTTTTGCCAACCTCTTAACATGAACATGACAACCCCAAATCCTAATATGATTAAGACTCGAAAGATTTCCCAACCATACCTCATATGGTGTAGTTGAAACAGCTTTAGTTGGAGCACGATTTAACGAATAAATCGCAAAAAAAATGGCATAAGCCCACAAAAAAATTGGCAAATCCATGTAGCTAATAGACTGAACCATGTCGAACAAAGTCTGATTTCTATGTTTAACCACACCATTCAACTGTGGAGTATACAAAGGTGTTAATTGTGAAACTATACTACACGTTTTTAGATAATTAACAAATTCAGTACTTAAGTATTCATCTCCTCAATCTGATCGAAGAATCTTGATACTTTTTCCTAATTAGTTTTCTAGTTCCGCCTTGAACTTTTCAAAGACTTCAGACTTGTACTTCATTAACTACACGTAACCATTCCATGGTAAATCATCAATAAAAGTCACAAAGTAGATAAAACCACCCTAAGCCATAATATTTATGGGCCCACATACATCTGAATGTATCAACCCTAACAATTCAGTAACCATTTCCCCTTGTCCAACAAAATGAGACATGGTTATTTTCCCGAGAATACATGACTCACAAGTTGGCCCGTGTTCAGAACCTAAATCAGAAATAAACCCTCGATGAGCTAACTTTGTAAGCCAACTCTCGTAGATATGACCCAACCTAAAGTGACACAATTGTTTGGAATTTATGTGATTATCCCGATAATGTTTCTCTTTTGATGTGCTATTAGATCTAACAATTATTTGCTGACTATATTCACATCACTACAAGAAAATTGGGTATTACCGGCGAAATTTTTCGACGGTTTAAAGAACTGTTAGGAAAACACCATAATCCCTGGCGGTTTTGTAAACCGCCAGCTATAGCATATACATATCTGGCGATTTTGAAAAATCGCTGATTATGTTAATCCATCCTCGGCGATTTTGAAAATCGCCGGTTATGTTGACCTATCCCCGACGGGTTTAAAACCGCCGGGGATGTGATTTATATAAAACCCCCAAAATTCCCTCCCGCCCCCTCCCAAATCTTTCCCTCACCTCATTCTCTTCCAAAATCCCCCCTGCGCGCAAACCCTAACCCTCTCTCACTCATGCCTCACCGTGTCTTTGTCCCTCACTCGCGCCTCGCCGTGTCTTTGTCCCTCGTTCTCGCTGCTGAGTCGCTGCCTTGCTCACCCTCGTTTGCTCACCTCGCCTCGCCCTCGCTTGCCCTTGCTCTCGTCTAGCTCGATCGTTTCTGCCTGCTGCTTCATAATAGCGACTGTAAGTTTAAGCGTGACGTCGATACCGGTGTCATGCTCCTCGACGCCTTTGAAAGCTTTGGCCCTCACACCAACGAGATCCTCCTTGGCAAGGTCAATTACGCTTCGCTTTCTGTGGTTTTTTAATTTTTGATTATTTTTTTGGGTTCTGAACAAATCGAATTCGAAATCGGAGCGAGTATGGCGATGGCGAGCTTGGCCAGACGGAAGGCTTCGCATCTCTTTTGCAATTCCTTTTCTTCCGACGTTTCAAGTACTCCCTCTCTCTCACCTCCTTCTCCAAAGAGGTTCAATTGGGAACTTTCTATCGCGATTTATGCAGTAGTTTTGCCCTAAATTAGTTGATTTTACATGAAATTGATGTCGAGTTGAATTATCCCTCTTTGATGTCTCTGTTGATTGTTTATTGGGTGAGTTTCAATACAAATCTTGTTGTACTTTGTGCCTAGATAATTTATAGACTTCTAGTTTAATTTATCTTTCCTTCATTTCCACCTAATTCTGCGGTGAAATTTGACAAATCAAATGATGGCATTGACTGAAGAGACAACACAGTTAGGCAGCTCACGGCAAAAATATTATATCTTTGTAGCAATCATGTCACTAATCTACTATCAATGAATTTATCTTGTTTTTAAAATTGTGTAGCATCCGAATTCTGATCTGAAAAATAGCCCGGGTGATAAAGCTAAAAACCACTCGTTTGATTGTCTGAAACAGGTACTTTGGAAAGTGAATGCTTACTGAAGGCCTCAATCTACTGCACGTATTGGCAATGGTAACACAAAAATAGATTTAGATTTAGATTACGATTGGGATATGTTTCCTATTTTGATTTTATTTTGGATTTAGAAATTAGATTTAGATTAAGGTTTATTTGTTACCTTGTTAGTTTGGTTTGTTTTCATTTTTGTTAGATGATTATAGATATTATAGGATTTGGATTCCTAATCAAACTATAGTTAGGTTTACTTTTGGCCTATAAATAAGGCTCTTGATGTAACTTTTTATTCAGCTTTGATTATTGAATACATTAATATTGATTTCCTCTCCTGGCTGTTCTTTCTTTCTTCTTCTTTTCTTAATCTCTTCTCTTTCTTCCCCATTTTATGCAATTCTTCTTTGTTGTCTTGCATCATTGAACCTGCCAAATAATAGAACCTACTTAAATGGTTCAAAGAAGGCAAAAGATAGGTGGAAGGGCATCTCATGCACTTGCTTGAATTTCCTTCACAGTGAATTTAGTTGCCGGAGAGTAAAAGAAGAGCTATACTAATAACCCAGCCTCTCTTTGCCCTATTTGTACTCAAAACTTAGTCATGGTGGTTTGGTTTTCAGATATGGGAAAATTTTCAAATTTTTTTTATGGCCCAAATTTGAAATTGCTACCCATTATTCACAATTTTGATTTGATAGAATAATTGTTGGCATTATTGTCTTTGCATTGCCAACCTAGTCACCTAACATCAAAAAGAGGATGAAACTAATGGCAAAGGGTGTAGCTGTGACATATTATAACCTCAGATGATAGGATAATTGATTTGATAGAATAATTGAAGGCATCATCCCTGTTCATTTAATTACCGAACCTAGTGGGTCTAGGGTCAGGGTGTCCAAACGCCAAAGGCCTTATGATCTAGGTGTAATTCACTTTTTTTTTAATTACTTGTATACCTGTATATTGTTTTATATTTGTATTTTCAAATCTAAAAGTCTGTATTTTTGGAAATTTATATAATTTGTCAAGATTGAGATATGTGTTACAAGGACTACTGGATTTTCTACATTCGAGTCTAATACCCCAACAATAACTAACCTGCTACAGTCTATGATGACTATGCATGCTACACAACTGTAGAAGTTGAATTTGTTCCTATCTCATAGTAGAACTCATGTATTTGACTGAGAAGTGATTCCTATCAAGTTCAATCAATTACTAGTAAGATTAATATTACTATACTAACAAAAAAAAAACAGTAATGTTACTATGAACTTATCTGGACTATTGCTGACACAGTGAAAGGAATGGTTCGTTGAAAAAGCGTTGTTAAGTTGGCTACATCAAGCTTAATTATATGTTTGAATGTAAACCTTCTACTAGTTTTGGACAAGGAAATGTGATACAGAGCTCTTCATCATGCCAGTTTTGTTGTTTGCAAAACCATAGAGGGTTGTTTGAAATGTGGTTCATGTGGCTTAAGGCTGCATTATTTTACAAGTATATTTGTTATTTTTCTTGACTACAAATTTTTATCCCGTATCCCATTGTGTTGCCTTCATTTTGCACCCTGAAAGGAAGCTACTCAGTATATTAACTTTTAATCCTAATTCATTCAACAACTAGAAGTTTTGCACAATAATTGAAATGTGTTGCTGACTTGATGTGGAGTATTTATAATATGTAGGTGCATGATAGAGCTCAAGTGTTTATTTTGTGATGATGCTCGAAGGCCTACATATATGGGCACAATAGAGAGATTTATTAATTTGCCGGCGGTTTTTAAAATTGTCGGCAAAGTTTGGACTTTTGCCGGCGATTTTTTAACCGCCAGCAAATACTTTTCCCGGCGGTTTATAAACTGCCAGTAAAAGTAAAATCTTTGTCAGCGGTTTTTAAAAATCGCCGGAAAAAACTACCTTTGCCGGCGGTTTTCAAAAATCGCCAGAAAAAACTATTATTACCGGCGGTTTTAAAAACTGCCGGTAAATAGTTTTTTCTGGCGATTTTCAACCGCCGGCAAGCTTTTCCGACTGAGGTATTTCCGGCGGTTATTAATACCGCCGGTAAAACTTTTACCGGCAGTTTTTTTAGTTTTTCCAGCGATTTTTTCACCGTCGGGAAAAAACAAAACTCTTGTAGTGCATACATGTATTTCTAGGAAATATAGATCGTTTAGTAGTACAACCTTACTCACACACACATTACTATAATGTATGTATCAACAATTGTTGGCAAAAGAAAATTCATAATTTTGTTGTACAAGCTTGGGAATTGAAATAACATTTCGTATAGCATTCAAAATATATAAATAGTCATACAAAATCAACACGTGTCTAGAAGGTAAAGATACAGAAGTAGTCCTATGGTTAATGCAACAACGCCCTACCCTTCCTTGCTTCCTCCTGATCGGCCACCCCCTCTTTTCTCTTTCCCTTGCCTTTTAAATGCTTACAAAGCTAGCCTTCTTCCTATACACACACACGACACAATTACTTAAATACCCCCCATGACATATACACACACACACGTCACAATTACTTAAATATCCCCATGACATATTAACTTAAATGGAAATTGGTTCCATTCCAAGGGCACTTTAGACATTAACTAAACTCCATAAGTTCCAAATAGCCTTTTATGGCACACCTTAACTTATTGTGGGTCCCATCTCCAACAAAGTCAAACTTTTGACTTTTTCGTCGTGTTGCATTCTTCGCCAATTCACATGAAAATATCACACATAATCTTCTAAAACTTATGTTTCAACTAAAATAAATTTTTCATTCCCTTACGTATCCATCGAACCCACTAACAGGTCATTACAATTTATTTCACTCAAATGTTCTCCATGCTAATGATAAGTATAACTATATTTAAAATGAATATATATATATATATATAGTTTGTGATTATTAAACGTATTTAATTAAAAGAATAGAAGATGCGGATTGATGGAAAAAAGTGAATATAGGAATAATTAATAATTTTGTAAAAGTGTAAAAAGATATTGATTCACTAATGATGAGGGAAATGACGGGGTAGCGGTAAATAAAGGAGTCTCCAAGTCAAAAGCCTAACCGATAGCTTGTAAAATTCACCTAGGTAATGTTTTTTAACTAAAATATAAATAAAAAAGTAGGATATGAAAGATATTCTAAAAAAAAATACTTTTTATTATATTTATTACATTTATCTAGAAAGAAGTCACGTGATTTCTTACATTAGACTTTTTAAATAAATTTATATTTTTTCTTATTTAAATAAATTATTTTGATATAATCTTAGCTTTTTCATTTTAACAAACTCTGTCGTATAAAAAGGAACAGTTAAAAATATGTCTTTCTCATCTCCTGCCACAATTTGTACCGAATTAGCAATATCTCCCCGTGTCCCAACACATATCCATTGCTCCCTTCCCTTAAATTCGATGCAATCCACAAACAATCCTTCATTCCGTTTGTTTCTAGATTTCACTGTTTTCTCTTTCTCCCCCCCTTCTCTCTTTCTCTAGAATTCTATCGACGAATTTGGATTTTCGCTCTTCTCTTCGAATCGAACTCGTTGTCGAAAGAGAAAGAATCAGCAATTAGACATACTGCTTTCAATTTGAGACGAGTCATTATCTCTCATTTGTGTCGATTGAATTCGTGTCGATGGCACTAAGGTTTCGTTTCGTTGATAAATTGCTACGGCTTATGTGGTGTTTTCTTTATATTTTACTTTTGAATTTTGTATTCATTTTCATTTTTGTGTTTATAGTGTTTGTTTTGAAATTTTTGAAAATATGTTCTTTTTGTCATTCCAAAAAATTATTTTTAAAATAGAAAATTAGAAAACGCGTTTATTTTGGAATTTTAAAAAATTGTTTATTTTTTGTCATTATGATATTTTATTCAATGAATTTAATTATTAAATAATAAAAATAACTCTTTTTAATAAAATTCTATTATTAAAATAAAATAATAAATTTGATTAATAAATTACTAGCATATATATTAATAATAATTTATATTAAATTATACACTTAATAATATACTATATGTTATCCTCTAGTTTTAATTATAATATAGATATACTATATTTTTTAAAATTTTAAATCAATATATAATTTTATTTTTGAAATTTAATAATAATTTTTCTTCTTTTTTTCCTTTTTTTTTTTCTTCTTCGACGTCCCATCTTTTTCAAGATTTCCATGATCAGAGCCTACCATTAAAAACTCCAAGGTAATAGGTTAACATACACAAAAATTAGTCAGATTTAATGATTGAATTTTCGTAAATTTGATTTTTAATTTTTTACCACAAATGAAAAGCGCATTGTCAGTTGTCACTGGCTACCGTGGCCAGTGATTTATGGGGATCAGAGGCAACCACCCGACACCCAACGACTTATCGACCAACATACTAAAAAATCAACAAGATTCAACGGCTAAATCTCTTTAGATCTAAATTTAAATGTTCAACCCACCCGGCTATATATGCACTGCTAGTTACCACCGGCCTCAGCCACCGTGGCTGGTGATTTTCGGCGATTAGAGGCAACCACCCGACACTCAAGGGTCCATCGACCAACATACCAAAAAATAAGTAAGAGAAAAGAAAAGATGGGAGACAAAACCAGCAAGAGAGCGATGGCGGCGGCGATGGCTGTCGACGGGCAAAGAAAGAGATGAGAGGAGAAATGAGAGGTGAGATGAGAGATGCTGGGTCTGTGCGAGATTGGTGGGTGGTGGGGAGGGTTGGCCAGGTGTTTTTCGCGTTTTCAACGTGTTTTGACAAAAAACACTTGTTTTGATTTTTTTTATTTTTAAAAATAATAAAATAAACATGTTCTTAGTGTTTAGAAAAATAAAAAATTCAAAACGGGTTAAAAATAGCAAAGAGAATGCAGTCTTAATCTCTTCATTCATTCCTTATTCTGTATCCTTTTTTAAAATTTAGATCCATGATTTTTTTTTTTTCTCATTTCTCCTTATTCTTTGCAAACCCTAGTTTATGAGATAGATTTTTGGGCTGGGTATCAGGTCATCTATGAGAAACTCTGAAGTTTTGGTGTGTTGTTTTAGTTAGCACCTAAAATCAAGGGTTTTTTTTTTGGAATATTTAAAAAGAAAAAGAAAAAAGGACAAAATAAAAGAAATTATATTTTCTCTCATCGTTGTTATTTTTTGATTTTTGCTAAAAAAAAAGGAGATACGAAATCTAGGGTTTGTTTGATTTTTGATTTTCTCTCCCATTGTTGTCCCTTAAAATTATAATTTTAACAACCTTGATGATTCCCAACTAGACATAAGATCCTGATTTGGTACCTAATGACGTCGTTTCCAAAACAGTTTAGAACATATTCGGCTCTCTAGCCTTCAAAATTTTGAAACAGGGCTTTGCACTTTTATCCCAAAGGGGGCTTTGGGTAAAGTGGAACAAAACTATTATGTAATGGCGCCCAACGAAATCCGCCGTCCATTCAAACGTCCGGCGATCTCCGACCAGCAGAAGCGCCGTGACCTCTCTCTGCTCCGCCAACAGCAGAACCGCCAAGATGCTCAGCGCCAAGCACGCTGTTTAGCCTCCACTGTTCTCTCACTCCAGGCCGAGGGCTCAGGGCAGCAACAGTCCCTAGAACTAGAACTCGTCACCGAACAGCAGCCGGAGCCGGAGACCGAGCACGAGACCAGTGAGCTTGATGTTCGGCAGGCGGCGAAGATTAGGGGCGTCGAAGCTCGGCGATGGTTCGCCAGACAGCTCATGCTTCCAGAGTGGATGATCGACGTTCCCGATCGATTAAGTCTAGATTGGTATGTTCTTGTTTTTATCTTGATTATCTTTCTCTGTTGGTCTAATTATCAGATACTAATTATCGATTCGTGCGTATTTTGAGTTAGATATTAATGATCCAATCAAGTGTTATATAAAATTAGAAGTTCTCTTTGTGAGAATGACAAGCTGGTTTGCACAATGAGGATGGTCTTTATTTTGATTAATCATGTTCAGCCAAGGTTTTTCTTCTTCGAAGTTTTTGAATAGAACTATATTACGTCTTTATATCTGAAGGAATTATCATTGAACAGATAGTTGAGTTGAGAAAGTTTAGTTTGTACGTCACTTTTTAATATGAATTTTTGGAGCGTAAAGAAAAGGAAAGAACGAAGATAAGAAAATAAGACAATTAATTGAAGTTAGATTATTACTTCTTTGATGGAGTCGGAAAAAGGGAACAAAATGAATAGACCATCCATTCAAACTGCATATGGATTTCATACTGTGTACCAAAGCAGCGTTATGGATTTCTGGTTTTAGAATCTTCTTCTTGCTTGTGAAGAGACTTGAAAATTTGAAAGTTGATATTTAAATTCTAAAACTCTCTAGACAATGGAGGAACAAATATGCCTTTTATTATCATCATCGGGCAGATCAATAGCTTGTTGAATGAGGTATATCTTTGGGCAAAACACCAGATAGTTCCTAATAACTTCAACCTCATAAAGGCTATTGTTTTACCTAGTCTATTACCGAGTGTCAAGATATAAACCATAAACACTTGCTAAATGACCATTCACTTTGATTAATAGGTTAAAAGTAAGAATTCATATTATTAGGTGTTTGTAGTGTGAAATGTCGGATCAAGGTCTTGAACTTGATAAAAGAACAACTTGTTTATGTAATTGTGTTCCAACAGTACTTCACCTAGCTCTTCAACCCAAGCTTCCACCCTTCCAAAGAAAGAGGATATTGGATGGGGCCAATCAAAGGTGATGACTTGGCCTTGAAGCCTTTCCATAGTGTGGTTGATGAAGGTAAGGTATTCAATGAAAATATGTTGTTGATGTTTTCACTTTCATTGCCATCATTATTGAAATTCTTGGGTATATATAAAAAGAGTTTGTTAGTCCTAAAGGTTGGATGTTTAGGGTTAAAAGTTTTATATTATGGTTTTATGGATATAAAATAATAACAAGAAACCTTTGGAAATTTTGATGATGGAGATTTATTTTTAGGGATTATTTGGTATTTTTTCCATGCCTTCTATGTAAACTGTGGAAATTCAGAAAAAAATTAGGTTGCGTTCTTTTTGTTGTTTTCATCCCATTTGAGTTTTCAGTTTTTCAAAATACTGAAAACGCTTTTACTTTACTATTTTCAAAAACGCATTTTTAAAAACAAGAAAATTTTTTGTAAAGGAAACCCAAAACAACTTTTGGGTGTTTTTAGCCAAAACATGCTAAAAACACCAAAACATGCAAAATGCTCCCCCCCCCCCCCCCGGCGCGCTCCCAACCCCCACCACCCAATCTCGCCTCTCAATCTCTCAGATCTCTCTCCACCACCATTGTCATCACCCCCAACCAATCTCGCAGATTTGTCCTCTCACCTCCACCATCGCCATCACCCCCAATCTCGCCACCACCATTACCGCTGCGAGCCACCGTCGACCACCCCCTGCAATTCGATCTTGTTAGTTTTGTCTCATCTCTCCTCTATCCTCTCTTCTCTTCCTTGTCTTGCTGGTTTTTGGGTATGTTGGTCGATAGGTCCTTAGGTGTCGAGTGGTTGCCTCTGATCATTGGAAACTGTCGGCCACGGTAGCTGGTGGTGACTGACAGTACGTATATAGACGGGTGGGTCGAACATTTAAACTTAGATATAAGGTGATTTGGCCGTTAGATCTTGCTGATTTTTGGGTATGTTGGGTCGATGGACTCTTGGGTGTCGGGTGGTTGCCTTCGATCACTAGAAACCACTGGCCACAGTGGCTGGTGGCGACTGGCAGTGTGTTTTTCTCTTGTGGCCGAAAATTCAAAATTGGATCTACGAAAATCCAATCGTTAAATTTGGCCCATTTTTGTGTTTGTTAACCCCTTGGCTTGGAGTTTCTAATGGTTGGGTCTGTTTGTATGAATCTCTGGCCGGTTGTGGTCGCCAGCAACGAAGAAGATGTAGGGTGCCGAAGAAGAAGAAAAGAGAAAAAAAAAAAAGAAAAGAAGAGAAAAAAAGAAGAAAAATTTATTATT
Source organism: Diospyros lotus (assembly GCF_014633365.1). Lineage (NCBI taxonomy): Eukaryota > Viridiplantae > Streptophyta > Magnoliopsida > Ericales > Ebenaceae > Diospyros > Diospyros lotus. Next base: position 7,229,061 of record NC_068340.1, read on the forward strand.
AAAATTTGAAAATAAAATTATATATTTATTTAAAATTTTAAAAATGTAGTATATCTATATTATAATTAAAAATATAGAATAACATATAGTATATTATTAAGTGTATAATTGAATATAAATTATTGTTAAGATGTATGTCAGTAATTTATTAATCAAATTTAATGTTTTATTTTAATAGTTAATTTTATTATTTAATAATTAAAGTCATTGAATAAAATATCATAAAATATTTTTTTTTAAAAATTCCAAAGAGAACGCGTTTTCTAGTTTTCTATTTTAAGAAATAGTTTTTCAAAATGATAAAAAGAACGCGTTTTCAAAAATTTCAAAATAGATACTTAAAATATAAAACTGAAAATGAATTCAAAACTTAAAACTGAAACACGAAGAGAACACCACCTTAGTGTTTCCTATGGAAATTCAGAGTGTTACTCATCTAACTACTGATTCTCCATAAAGTTGACTTTGTGTTACCCTCCTTTATTAGGGTTAGTGGCCCTGATGAATTGCCTTTTTTGTTATTAGTATACATGGCTGGTAATGAATTGCTAGCTGGAAGAGCCAAAGTGACACCTTTCACTTCATCAACCCCAGAAACCCAAATAAAGCCCATTGGGCCAACTAAGTTGTTCTATTCCAAAATCTTCTCCTCCTATTATTATGTCCTAATAAAATTGAATGTCTTTATATATGCCTGGTGTCCCTCAAAAAAGACAAGATAGCGTAAGGGCATATAACTTAATACTTTCCCATTACCAAGGCCATTTGAAGTTAAGTCAGTACTTAGCTAGTAACAATTGATTGTTGTGGTTTATCACGAGGTTGAATACGAGTATTAACTATCAAAGTTTGGGTATTTGTCCTAAAGTTGAAGCGTTTCTATTAAAGTAGGATACTAGGATGTTGTGATATATATTAAAATAGGGAACTTGGAGGAAAAATCTATGAAGTTCAAAAATAATGTGTACTATATAATATTCCAAACAAATTGATGTTATTATTTGGAGATTCACCTCAAATTAATTTGAATTTGGAGAAAAAATGAGAGTTCTGTCTTTTATCCATATGAGATATTTAAAATTTTTCCTTATTATGAAATATGAATTTTCTTTTTTCAAATTTCATAAAAATTAAAATACTTAAGTGTCTAGTTTGGGTGCAAGTGTTGGATACAATATATATACCTTCCTTTTGTTGTATTGGTGGCACATAATCAGTGTTATTAAAAGCGCAAGGCGCACAAGGGTCTTGGAGCCTGAGGTACAAGGCGAGGCGCGAGCCTGGTGGAACTAGGCGCAAATTAATAAAAAAAAAAAATGTCATAGTTAAAGAAAAAGGTATAAAATAAGTCTTAACTTCTAATAATATTTTAACAAGCATGTTATAAAAAAAATAAAAAATTTAACATACTAACTACCAAGAGAAATAAATATTAAAACAAGTTACATACCTGTGAATTCCAGCACAACAAATCCAACCATATTTCAGCAACCAAAATATATAAGTATCACAGAAGTTAAAAAAATTTATAAGAAAAGTCTTTAACTAAAATTAGATTAAATCCAAAAGAAGTTTGTAGATCTTAAATCCTAATTAAGATTAGATAATCTAAAAATCATCCTCATTGTCAACATCAAGATCTAACATTTCCATATTCCCATCATCAGAAACATCATCTCCAATATCCTCTTCTTCCACATCATATCTCTCTTCCTCTTCATCTTCATCAGGTTCAATTGGAGCATTTGAAGTAGTGGCCTTTCTTCTACTCTTTGTCAAATTTAGGGTTGGAGCATTTGATCTAGTTGCATAGTGAGCTTTTTCAACACCGGAAGCTTTAGAAACATCAGCCCATGTTAAATCATCGCCCTCATGTACAAGTTCATTATCTGAATCATCAAGTTGGTCAATTGTCCCAAGCAACCACTCATTACTTTCATCAATTTCATCCAAGGAAATGGGATCTATTGATTTACGTAAATTGAAGCGACGTCTCAAAGCTCTATTATACTTCACAAATACCAAATCATTAAGACGTTGTTGCTCCAATCGGTTTCTCTTTTTGTTATGAAGCTGCCATAATAATTAAATTAGAATTGGAGAAAGTTGAAAGATATAAGAAATCATCTAGTTAATACTTAATATTACTAATAAGATTGAAATGCTTACATGCTCAAAGATACTCCAATTTCTTACACAACCTGAAGAGCTACAAGTGAGACTACAAATCTTCATGGCAAACTTTTGCAAATTAGGGGTTCCAGTACCAAATTGAGACCACCATTCAACTGAGAAAAACACATACAAATTAGCAATTAAAAATATAGATTATTGATCTAATCTAAATTAGATAATTTAGAAAACCGTGTTACCTAGTGATAATTGATTCCTTCCTCTAATACATATTTGTTTGCCAAATAACCCTTCAGAATTCTTATAAAAGCTCAACTCCTTCGAAAGTTTGTCTTGCACTTCTGCAGTGGGAACCAGTCTCTCTATGCAAGCATACAACCCTTCAATAACCTCGTTGTCTTCTCTAATACTTTCATTTGAGTAAAAAAATGCTGGATTCAAATAATATCCAGCTGCATGTAAAGGACGATGCAATTGAACATTCCATCTCTCATCAATGATTTCAAATATTTTCTCGTATTTGCTCTCTTCATCAAAAGATTTTGCAATGGCTTCTTTTGCCCTATCCATAGCCTCATAAATATAAGGCATAGCAAGTTTGTCCTCATTATCCACCACTCTAAGCACCTTGACAAGAGGCCCAGACACCTTGAGAGCAAAAAGAATATTTTTCCAAAATGATTCCTGGAGCACTGTTTGAGCTGGTTGCTTACCTCGTGTTTCCTTTGCAAATCTAGAGTTAGTCCACTCTTCTGAAGTGAACATCTTCCTCAAATTAGCTTTTTGTTTATGAAATCTTGAAAGGGTGAGGAAAGCTGTGGCAAACTTTGTTTTTCCAGGTCTTAGCATCTTTCTTTTTTGTGTAAATGATCTCATCATATTTAATATTTGTGCAAAGCTATATAGGTACCCATTGACTGGACATGCCTTCTGAAATGTGCTCTTTAAGTCTAGGAATTTTAAAAATGTTCTCCAATATCAAGTCCAAACAATGGGCAGCACACGGCGTCCAATACAAATTCTTGTGCTTGGTCATTAAGAACTCTCCTGCAAGACATTAATTCAAGGAAAAAAATAGTCCTTAATTTTAGTAAAAGTTAAAAAGAAAAAAAATAAATTAGTAAAAGTAAAACTTACTAGCTAGAACATTAGCTAAAGCATTATCAGTTACAACTTGAACAACATTTGCTTCTCCTATCTCCTCCACAAATCGGTCAAGCAATTGGTAAAGTTTCATTCCATCTTTAGCATAGGAAGATGTATCAATAGGTTCAATAAACACACTCCCCTTTGGACTATTTACCAAAAAGTTGAGCAAAGACCTATCTCGCTTATCCTTCCAACCATTACACATGATTGTACATTCATATCTTGCCCATTCCTCCCTATGACTCTTCATAATTTCTTTTGTGTGTTCCACCTCCTTCTTAAGATAAGGTACTCTAACCTCATGAAAACTTGGGGGTTTCATTCTCGGACCAGCTCGTCCAACAGCCTCTATCATTGGCTTAAAACTAGGGTAATTGACTGCATTAAATGGTATACCAGCTTCATACATCCATCTACTAAACCAAACACATGCATTCTCTCTCAACTCTTTGTTGACATGACTTTCTATTGTAGTTTGCTTTCCTTTTGCATCCTTTTGATTACTCACTTTAGGTTTAGCAGATAAAAACAAATCAAGAGGCTTTTTTTGCTGTTGCCTTTGTTTTTTTTGTTGCATAGATGATGCTTGTCCTTGCATAGGCCTTTTACCACGGCTTTGGAAGGCCCCTACGTCCATTTCATCAACATCATCTCCTAGTGTGTCTACATCATCAAAATCTGGCATATCATCAAAGTCATTCTTCCCTTTCTTTTTTGACATAAACTCTATAATTTCGTCTCTAACATGAGGAGGACATTTTGAACAAATTTCAACATTCCTATAACCTCCAGCAAGGTGCTGTTTGGCTCGGTATACACCTCCTTTAGTTAATTCCCCACAAAAATTACATTTGAAAGTGTTAAGGTCTATGGGATTTACCAAACTATGATATTTCCATGCTGGATCTTTTCTTCTACCAGCAGAGCTACTATCAGGATTCAGGATTAGGATCAATAGTGTTGGATGACATTTAAAATTTTTGATTCCTGCAAGATTTACAACATGTCAACAACAATACCACTCTAAAGACCATCTTAAGAAAAAAAAAAAAAAAAATACCGCAAAGGGTCATTTGTCATTGCAGCTATGCAGCTCATGGGGCTGAGTGCTGATGCAGTTGACCACTGTTCTATTTATGAACAGTATTGAACTGGCATAATTGCTAAGGCCTAAGGGTCATTGCAGCCATGCAACTCATGCTAGTAAGAGCTGTTGACCACTATTCTATTTATAGAATAGTAATAAACTGTTAGGAGTAATAAAATAACTCCTCCAAGAACAAACAAATATCCAACAACAATAAGAAATCAACAGTTGCTGGCAACTGGCTTAAGGGTCATTGGAGCCATGCAACTCATGCTACTAAGAGTTGCTGACTACTATTCTATTTATAGAATAGTAATAAACTCTTAGGAGTAATAAAATAACTCCTCCAAGAACAAACAAATATCCAACAACAATAAGAAATCAACAGTTGGTGGCAGCTGGCTAGCTGCCCTTTGTGTTGAAACTTGTAACTCGAAACTAGAAAATAAATAAAGAGAGGAGACAACAATGAACATACCTGGAAACCGTTTGTTGTTTCCTTTGTTTGATGTTTGTTGTTTCCCGTTGCTAACTAAAGCTGGGTTGTCCATTTGAAGAAGGGAGAGGAGAGTCGAGAAGGTAGATGATGCAGTAGGCTGTAGCTATGCTGTCTGTTTGAAGAAGAGAAAGGAGAGTCGAGAAGGGAGATAAGTTGTGAAGCTGTGTTGTCCGTTTGAAGAGGGCAAGAAAAGTTGAGATGGGTGTTGTTCGTTTGAAAGGGAGAGGAGAGCCAAGAAGGGTGGTTGTGCAGCCTGTCCTATCTGTTTGAATAGGGAGAGGAGAGCCGAGCAAGAAGGGAGGGTTGTGCCGTTGCAGCCGTCCGTTTGAAGAGGGGAGAGAAAAGCCGAGAAGGGGGAGGAGTTTTGGTTGTCTTGGAGTTGTGCCGTGACTGCCGTGGAGAGGATGGTCGAGAATAGCCAAGAAGGGAGAGGAGAGGACAGCTGCAGACTTGACTTTTGAGATTTCTTCTATCATAAGTCTCTTTGAATTCAGCTTTTCAGAATATCTTGCTTTCTTTTATTTAGGTTTAATTTGAATTAGGATTAGATTTGATTAAATATAGCAAGAAATACTAAAATTAAGCTGAAATTCAATTAAAACAAACCAGGCGCAGCCTTGGCACGCCTAAGCCCAAGGCTGCGCTTGAGGGCCTGGATGCGCCTAGGCGCACTTGGGCACAGATGTCGCACGCCTAGTTCGGTTCTAGGCGCCAGGCTTGCGCCTGGTATCAAGGCGTGCCTTTAATAACACTGCACATAATCTATAAGGGAAAGAAGAGTTTGGATAAGATAATTTGCTGCCCAATGCAGCATCATCATCCCCCTCCCCCCGGCGGGCGGGAAAAAAATAATAATAAATTGCTGTGATTATGAGGATTTTATTTAATAGTTCAACCTAGTTACTTAACTATGATAGTAATACTATTATTATTTGGTGATCCTTTTATATTGGGCAATATAATGTTTAACATACTTCTCTTATCACTTTTACACGATTCATATCTGTAATGGTCATGTTTTAAATTTGGCATTCTTTCTTTTCAATGTAGATGTAGTAAAGAATTTAAAATAGTGAATTGGTTTTTGTAGGTATGTCTTTGCTAGACCAGCAGGGAAACGGTGCTTTGTTGTTTCTTCTAATGGAACAACAGTTAGCAGACTTCGTAATGGTTCACTATTACACCGGTTTCCATCTGCTCTACCCAGCGGTGCCAGGACCAGAGGAAACTCTTGTTCTTCTCAATCATATTGTATACTTGATTGTATCTTTCACGAGGTAATACAAAAATGTTCTTGATATCATCAATAATTTTGTTTTGATATGTGAATATGAGTTGGAGTTGTTTGTTGTTCATCTATAATGTCAGTAATGTGATTTGCGGGTGACTCACAGCTTGATCAAACTTACTACGTGATCGACCTTGTTTGCTGGGCTGGATACTCTCTCTATGAATGCACTGCAGAGTTCAGATTCTTTTGGTTGAGTAGCAAGCTTGTTGAGTCAAGGGCTTGTGAGCTGCCTTCATTTTACCATAAATATAGGTTTGGTCCGGTTCCTGTATACAACTGTGATCAAGCAGGTCTACACACTGCGTATATGGGAGTAGTACCTTACATCAAGGATGGACTATTGTTTTACAATAAGTAAGCATGTTAATTTTCCTGTATCTGTGGTTTTAGATGTTCTCATAATAGCATTGGTTGAAATTATCTTTGCAAAAATATTGCCAGAGTAATTTTATCATATAAAATATGTATTATGTTCTTGGTTTTAGCTTATAGAGAATTCCAACTTGTGTCTGTTAATTAATGGATATACCACGACCTTGATTGGGTGGTACTAGATGTACGCTAAGCTGTAATTGGTGTTACATAAGATCCCACCTTGGTGGGGTTGGCTTGGTTCTTGCAATTAGGTAACCAGGTTCCAATTCCTTTAAGCTTCTAGTTTTATGCTCATATGTATGTATCAAAAATGAATTACTATTACCTCAATTCACTACACCCTTCAAGGACATCCATAAGAACACTATACTCTTTTGTTGCTTTTACATTAAATTTAGCAGCCTTAAATACTTTTGAATCAGCCTACCCTGATATTAAGCTGTATCTGAGGACGTGATAATCAAACAATATTCTTTATTCAATTTCATGTGGAAGCAACAAACTTAAGTTTGTCCTTCTGGTAAGGAAATTCAAGGAAAGTTTGAATACTGCCCCCCCCCCCCAATAATTAGTGTTTATTTCCGAAAAAAAAGCAAGTGCTTAAGTTGATCTTCTGCTGTGTGGATCAGGACATGACATTTTTATGGTACCCCTGCTATTTATGTGAATGTAACTAGAAATGTTGGTAAAAAATATAAAGATAATTGAATCAAACAGAAATTAGATCTTTATTTTTGGTGCCAAGCCCTATAGTGGGATTAATGCTTCTATTGCCTTTTTTTAGTTATAAATTATTCATTAAAACTAGTTCACCCAGCAACATTGAACGGCCATCTTTATTTCTGAAATGGTTATGGGCAGGAGTGAGATGGTCTATCTGCCAAATTTAGGGAGTGAGCAATTTGTGCTTTTCTAGAATTAGTAACTCAAGGCCATTAGTCCCTACTTGCTAAGACATATTGTGCCTTTGGTGCTCAGATGTGATAGTCATTCAAATATTCAACACTGTTCTGTTTGTCCTACCATTACCCACTTAAAACTTACAATATTAGGGATTGTTTGACAGGGATTTCAATTTTAAGTTTTGTTTTATTTTTTATGTACAATTTTATTTTTAGTTAAAAAAAACATGTTATTTGACAACTTTGTTTTGTTTTCAGTTTTGCTATTGATTTTATTTTATTTTTCTTCTTCTTTCTTCTTCCTTCTCTTCATTGTCAGCGGGAGTTGCTAGACTTCCCTGATTCCCAACTGCTCTCAGAGTCACTAGAGAAAAAAGAATAAAAGGATAGAAGAAAAAAAGAAGAAAAGAGGAGAGAAATAGAGAGAGATAAGAGGAAGACTTCACCAGGGAAGGGTGGCTGGTGAGTTTGCCAAGAGGAGTGGCTGATGAGATACTAAACAAAATGGGTCACAAATAAGTTTGCTGGATGGAGAGGGTGGACAGGTCACCATTTATGTGAAGGAGAGAGATTTGTAGTGACGGAAAAAAAATGAACACAATTTTTTTTTAACTAAGTTTTCAAATTTTTTAAAAAAATGGAACAAAAAAAACCATACATCATTTTCTGTTTTCATTTCCAAAATTTTGTAACCAGAAACTGAGAATGAAAGCCCAACCAAACAGGCCCTTAGCATCTTGTTTTGTACTTCTTTAGCTCAAATTTATAAGTTGGTTTCTTACTCATGTTGCTTGCGTTGTATCTTCTGTAGGCATGCCCATTATCAAGCAGGTAATACACCATTGGCATTAGTATGGAAGGATGAGAAATGTAGTCAATATGTTATTGATACAGACAGTAAAGGACAAATTCCAAGTCAACAACAGGTACTTCGATTTCTCATGCCATGCATATCCATGCTTTTATTTGATTATGTCATCTAATTGATTGAATGATCCATATTGCACACAAAATTTCCATTGCTTTATACTTAAAATTTGTGCTGCTTTTGCATTCTGTTTTTTAATTAGGAAGTGAGCTTCAAAACTTGAAAAGACACCTTCATGAGCATGGCATGCTCTTAGGGTGTGTTGGGGATGGTGTAAAGTAATGGAATTTGATGGAATGGTAAATGATGGAAAGGAATTTTCTTTGTTTGGTAGGCCTATTAGTAATGGAATGGAAAGAATTTGGTAGGCCTGTTCCATCCAATCTCCTCCAAAGAAGCATTTTTTATCTCCCCCAAATTGGAGGAGATTGGATGGGAATAGAATCATCTTTCCATTATTTCCATTCCATCATCTTCCAAACAAAAAGAAAAAATCTTTCATTCCACTTGCTTCATTTCCATTCCACCCATTTATAGTTCATCTCATTTCATTACTAAATCTCTCCGAAACACAGCCTTAAAGCTGCTCCTGAGTCAGATGCCTCATGGCCTCACTTTAACGGTTTGAATTTTTTTTCTTAATTTGCAGAAGGATAATTTCCATTGTAGTATTTGTTCCTTCACCCCAACTCCCTTCGCTAGTCAGGAATTATAATCCCCCTAGACTGTTATCTTTGAATATTATTTTCTGCTTATGCTATGGCATCTTTAGTGTTTCACAATTAGGAATCGATATTACCGTTCAGTAAGACTAAATTTGTAATCAGATTAAGCTAGCTGTTCCATGTTTTTGGTGGTCTGTAGAATATTATATATGATGGCAAGAGCTTAGTCAAGTTACATAAATTGCACAATGAGGTCTCTCCTATCCTGAGACAGCGATATATGTGGTGGATTGAATTGACTAATTAAATCATATTCTTAGATTTGGTGATCTTTCAACCATTTTACTTGTTGAAAATAGAGAACGATTGAGAGAGTTGGTCAAAAAACTACTCTGCAAATATTGAGGGATGCAAAGTCCTACATGAAAATTTAGGTGTTTATTCAGTCAACTATCTGTTCTGCCTTGTTTGGCCATTTTAGCTTCTCTTTTAGTAGTTACTCTCTTAGGCAGTATTTGTTAAAATAAGTAAGATAAGACTCTATCAAGATAACTTATTTGTAAAGTTCAAGATAAGTTATCCGAAGAGGGGGAAGGGATAAATTTATCTTGAAAGTTTAAGATAAAAAATCATATGACTTCTTTTCAAAAAGTTTAATAAACACAATGAAAAACACTTTTGTTCGGAATGCGTTCCATATCTTATATGTTTCAGTCTATATTTTGGTTAACAAACGCTACCTTAGTAAATAAGATTGTTTTGTTTTTAATATCCTGCATTTCCATGGACAGATTCTAACAGTTTTCTGGATGTCTTTTCTTTGACAAGATAATACTCTTTTTTCTTGTGACTTCATTTTCAGGCTCTCTTTTTTTTTTTTTGGGGGGGGGGGGGGGGTGTTTGGGAGGGACCGGTAATTATATAATAGAGTTATATATTTTTTGTGTTTTTTGAGAATGGTACCACTCTAATTTACATTTCACTGCATTGCATAATCAGGTGGTTCTGGAGCTGCAAGATAATGGGAAATTGATAACTTCAGATGACCCACCTGTTGTATTTGGCTGTTTAGACATGGAGTTTATACAAAAGGTAAGATCCTTGTAAACTTTAAATGCATAGCACACCAAGTGATTTGCTTGGCTGTGGAATTATTATACAATTTTGAATGGATGGCCATCTAAAATGGCAGAGCAGAAAAAAATGAAGAAAAAGTATAATGACAAGAGTAAGGTGAGGTTGCTGATGGAGCTTTGTGTGTTTCCTTCACAAGCAGAGAAGATTCAGACAAATGAGTTCTTTAGAATTGAACAATAATTAATCCACACTCCTAGATTATGTTTTCCTTACCATGGGACAAGCTTTGCGTGAGCCTCACAGCTTGGAAGATATATAGGGCCCTTTTCTTCAGAGTTTCTTATGCCACAATGTTTGGAAATCCTTAGTTCAAGTTTAGCGCTCTTTCATTCTAGAGTTAACTGATAAAGGTTTGAAAAGGTGAAAGGGGTGCTTAATCCCAGTTTCATGTGGACATTTATGGAAGACCATCTTAGAAAAGCCCCCTTTGTTCATCATGAGGAAAGCTAAGGTGGAGAAGATTGAGAATTACATCTTTTTTCCTTTTCATTTTTTTTTCCTTGGGTGGGGTCTCCCCACTTTTTAAGGTTTCTTATCTTTATTGCAACATTGTTCCTTTATCAGACATTTGAACTGCATGATGGTCTTCCGTTTCAGTCAGGGCTGCAACCAGAGAATCTCCTACGCTTTGCTGTTAGTGATGGGGGGTTGAATTTTGTTGATGGGAAACTAGAGAAAGCTGATCTGCAGTACATTGGCAAGGTTAACCGTGCACGTGCTTTTGCTGATAGTTACTCAAAGGTTAGTTAACAAATGTAAATTCTCAACCCAATTTAGCTGATTCCATACAGCAGTAACTGTGTCAAGATAGAGTTACAGATCTGTTGAGATTTTTAAGGAATGATTTATATAGAGGATTAGGTTCAAATCCTACAATGCCCCCCCCCCCCCCCCTCCCTCCCCCCCTCTTCTCGGGGCAATTTTTGAGTAGATATTCTTGCTCATCAAAAATTAAAAATTTTGCGTCAAATAAGGCAGAAATTCTCTGTGATTCCGTTTCTCTCTAATTCTCTCTCTGTGAGTGAAAATGCTGTTCTTCTCGGTTCTTTTTCTCCAAGAGAAGAACACCATTTTCAGGATGAAATTGATCCCTGTCCCTGTTACTTTTACAGTCATGTAGAAGCCTACCAGAACTAATTTAGTTGGTTGTGATTTGTGTTTTCAAGGTTATGTTCCAGTACACAGTTCGACATTCTCCCCTAAGAATGGAACATCTCCTCTTGTCCATTAGCTCATCAAGTGAAGATGACATGGAGATGGTTGGTTGACGTGCACTTCAGCGAGACTTTTTCTAGGTTGGCCACCCCGACAAACTGCACTGCCCTTAGCATGAATTCTTAAGAACAGTCAAAAGGCCAATAGAGAGTTTACATGGCTTGCATCTGAGCTCCATGGCGCTAATCCTGCAGCTGGTTGTGACGCATAAGTTTGGCCATTAGTTCTCGCAGTTGGATGCTCATCATGGGTTACGTTTTAGCAGCGGCAGATGGAATGCGAATGCGGTATCTCCTTTGTGGAGCACCTCTTTTCACTGGCTATTCTTTCCTATTTATTGGTAATTTGATATCGGTGTTATGATACTTGCAAAATAGGGCTTGTTATTGTCGTGTTTATAAGAAGATAAGGCTGCAATCCTGAAATTGATACATTGTATGTACTGTGCTGTATATTAAGGCTCGCATGCATTGGATCATTTTATGGTTTATATGAAGTGGTTTTTCTTTTTTCTTATTTCGTGAATTTGGAAACGGTTCAAACCAGTGTTAAAGGATCATTGTACCTAGAATGAGCACCTTCAATGCCATCCCATTTCAGACCCAATTATTATTGAAAGACTCTTTGACAATAGTATCTTTGCATGTAAAGCCCTACTTAAATTTGACAGGAGATCAGTCAAAACACTTGAATTCAAGATCTTGTCCACCTTCGTTGGATTGTTATTTTGGGGCAAAGATGAAACTATTTTAATAGAAATAAAAAATAAAAAAAATACATGTGCTGCAGGGATATTTTTTTTTATCGTTATTATTATGTCACGGAACTTTTATTTTGCAGCTATAGCTTATTGGAGTCCTGCTTGGTTTGGATTGGATGCTCCGGATTTGTTTGTTTGGTTGGCTTTAAATAGGAACTTCTGCTATTCTTTGTTCTTGGAATTATTGTTCTTGTGTAATTTTTTGTCGCTCGTATCTTTGATTTTAGTAGAGAAGATAAATAACAGATAAAAATTTTATCTCACTACATAAGACAAAGACAACACATCGAATTAATGACTTATTAAGACTAATTTCATGAGTAACTTGTTTTAATTGTTCTTAGAGGATTAGGGAATGTTTGGAGGCAGAAGGATTTCTCTTGGATGTGAGAGAGTGCATTGGCCATAGCGTGGCCCCCCAATCAGAGGCCACCTTCACTGGTTTTTTACCCATCGGATCTCCACGTTTATCAATATTATTGGATGGCAAGACAGTTCTTTGATGAGTATTTCATTGAAGCGATTAATCTTTTTTTATTTATGCAAATTATTTTAATTCTGGCTCAAACATTATCTTCAATCAACACAATTATTTTTATTTATTACAATCTCATAACTTTTTTATACAAAAATGATATTAAAACTTAATATTAACTTTATCTTTGTTAGAGAATAATGTTAGGACGTGTATGTGTATGTGGCATAAACTTATCATGTTAACTTTTCTTTTACATAAATTTGTATTGTTTAACTTAATTTTTAGAAGTTAATTGAAATTGTCAAACAGGAACTGAGAACTCACAAGGCCAGGCGCAATGGACGGAACAAAGGAAGAAAATGACAAAGAATAAGAAGTATGTGTCAAAATGACTACTTTTAACATTTAGTTTTACCAATGTAATGATAATGATCGCAAAATTAAAATTAAGGCACATTTTCAAGCAATTCTGAAGAGAACAAGAATTTCTCACAGATTCAGAAGCACAGCAACGGAGCCTTATACCAGTTGTTACGCCTTGCTATTGAACTACATGTTACACTGGTGACAAGCTTGAGCAAGGAGACATAAGAATACATGTTTCTAGGGTATAGATTGAGTGATACGCTAGTGTCAGTCTAATGAATTGTGAGTTCGATTTTCGTTCTGTGCAGTGAAGCGTGAGAATACCCATTTTCAGTTCTAATATGATAATGAACTGATCAAATATAGTGATGGATGAGGACAAAACTGAACATTTAGCTTGAAAAGTAAGGAAAATTTAGGACCGAGTTCAGGATATGTTGTCCCTTTACTGATAGCACTCTGTCTGATGCATATGGATTGAGAGAAGATACAAAAGCCACATAAACACCAATTACAAAGAAATTCAATTTTCTTATACAATTCCCTTATTCTATTTTAATGGAAAAATGCTGATATTTAATGTCAAGGGCCCTTTCAATGAAATTGGGATGCCAAGCAAAACAAATATATTAATCTCAAAAACTACATGCCAACCAAGTTCAAATCAAAATGCAGAGGTTCGAGATCCCTAAGAACAATAAAAGCATCCTCTTTTAACTTTCATTTTCCCGTCCGATGGGAACAGAATGCATTTAGAATTGGGGACAAAGAGGGGTTTTGTTGGCTCAACATGGAAAATAGACACCTACAACTCAGTGATAGCAATTCTGAATGTTTCAACAAAATGCTAGTGGTTTGAAGAAGTATCAATGAGGATAAATAACCTTAGAAAAACAAGTTTTGGAAAGAAAACAGGGGAAGGGGCAGGGAACAAATAATCTAATTCCATGTTCTAACATTGATGGCATGGCACCCTTGTTGTAACAAAGGAATACAAAAAGGCTTTATAAGTGCACAAATATAACTAATTCCAGAAATACACAGGCTGTTAAAGGTGCATAATTTTGGATAAAACACAATGTGTCATGTATTTCTATAAAATTTCAAGTCCCAACCGAAGTCATTTTTGGCCTTTCATGAACTCTAACACTGACCTGAATATGGATACAGTCAATTCTCGTAACTGAGGCACCTACTGATTTTCATTGTATGCATCCAAACCATCACAACTGATTTTTTCTCATTTTATCTTCCAGGAGCCCTATCTCTAACATCACAGAGATTCATCGCATCTTTGTGCAAATAATACCTCTTGTGTAGGTATGCTGTTATTGCCATAAATTTTTTATCCAAAACAGTTCTAGATTCAAAGGGCTTAGCCTAGTGCTGTATTGAAAGTAAAACTAGATCGCTACGAGACAAGTAGCGTAGTTAAAAAATTTTGAACCTTACCCTGATCTCAGCGATTAAATCAACGTCGAAATCAAACAATCACATACACAATAAAATAAATCAAACCTTTAAATTTTCGAATCGCTCGTGGATTTGAATAGTCCAAGCGTTCGGCCTTTAACTCGTGATACACGACATGCGTCCATTGGCGAGGAGAGCAGAATGAGAGTGCTAGCTCTTTCTTCTTTTGCAGTTTGTGAATGGACGGAAAAGAATGATTTTTCAACTCTTGAAAATTATAAAATAAAAGCTTAATTAGTTTTCTTAAACCTTAATGGATTGGGATAGCCCATTTATACTAGTTCAACTAAGAACTTAATTAAATGAATTTATTTTATTCCAACTAGAAGTTTAATTAAATATCCCAAATCCAATTATAAGTTTAAATAAAATATTTGACCCAAATTTAATTCAAACTCAAATATAATATTTAATTTAATATTTGACCCAAATATAATTTAGCCCAAATATTAATTTGATTTAATATTTGGCCCAAATATTTTATTTAGCCCAAATATTAATTTAAGCCCAAATTATTAAATTAGAAACTCCTTTCTAATTTAATCAATTGTCATTTTAGGAGACTTTTTCCTTTATGACGACCTCTCGTCATATCGGCGTTATTACGTTTATTTGTTCTTTTTTCGTAAGAACCTACGACGGCATAACTTCTTGCCGAAATTTCTCACTTAACCATATGTCCGCTCTCATGGTTTAAGCCAGGGATCGTACATATTGCGTATGATTCATTAGGCTTCTGAATATGTTGATAATGCGTCGGTATGAACACATAAGACAAGATTAGCCTCTAGCAAGGCATCATGTTTACCTAATTATTCAAAATGATTCATAATCCATAAATAACCTTTCACAAGCATGGTTACCGTGTAATTCAATCCTCTTGTCAATGTATATTATGCGATCTCAAGTCTGGCGATGTGTTGTTTGATTATGATCACATAAGTTTTCTTCGATTCTCCGAATATTCTCACTCAATAGAAAGTGAATTAATAACTCATTATTGATCTTTTTCACCATGGCCATAGATTTAAAGTGAATATTTACTGAATGCGCCTTAGATACATCACCCTTTATTAAGGGATAAACGAGTCCCATATTGGTTTTGCACCCATCTCTATAAGTCTCATGATATGCCTAACGATCACTCACGAGCAGTCTTTGTCTAGACCCATTGAAACGATCTCAAAGCATACTGATCTTCTTATAAGATGACTGTGACAATCTCAAGTCCAAGGATTAGTTACACCTATCTCGTATGAGAATTCCATCAACATGTAATCAAAATGGATTCTCATGGTGAGTCATGTCCAATGACACGTTCTTCAACATTAGTCACCTATGTACTTGTCTAGGCATTCCCATGCCTATGGGTGTGAGATCTCCATTGCTATCACATAGCAAAAACATAATACATACAAGTCTTACCGCAATTGTCAATATCCATTATTGATATTGTTACGACTTAAAATATTTAATGATGTTTAGAAACTGTGATGCATTATCTCACATCTTTATAGATTAATCACAGTATACATTATATGGACTTCTATCTAGTTTTATCCGGTTATTATAATAATAATAAGAAACTAATAGAATGATTTTTTGTGAATTTGAATAATTTTTTCTTCACTAATAAATATGATTAAAAATGTTAGTGTATAATTTGCCCAATTTGATTGGGTCTAAAACACCTACACTAACATTCACCAGATGTATAAGATTTAAAGCACTCAGTTATGTCATTAATCCATCTACCACATACATGAGCATCAAAAAGCTTAATTCACTAGGAGTTGTTGGATCTTTAGTTTGATGACCAAACAGAGACAACAAACACCCAAATTTGTCCACAATGAATTATCCACATTGGATTAAAGGAAACTTGAAGCAGAGGATAGAGACAAGACATTCATTTCGAGTACGACATGATGTAATCTCAAACCATATTTGTCTCCTTTTATGCATTTCTATTTGATGTTTCAACCTAGAAAGGTATGTCATAATGCATTTCAGAAAAAAAAAAAATGAAGATATGCAATTTCTGACAAGAACCTGCTAAACTCAATGGCATAGTGCCATGAAGAAAAATAAGTCCTGTAGAATAAAATTTACATTATCAGATAACTGGTCTCTTATACAGTACATTGACTTCAACATGGCATCCAAGGTATGTTTAGACAACTGAATTTCACATCCATGTCTATAGCATTGGACTCTCCATCATTTTGAAGCCGTACAAGGTACCAAATTATTAATGTCAATCTATTTTGCATGTCATCTTACTTTTGCCAATGCTTTAAGATCATTTTGAAATAGGTTCACATGAAGTAGACTAGTGCCAAGCATTTCATGCCTCCAAGTTCAACTAATCATTTAGAGTGTGTTTGATTATACACATTTATTATAGAAAATGTGTAATTATTACATATATTTTCTATAGAAATAATCAAACACTCTTAACTTTTTTATGAAAAATATGTATATGGTATAAGAATTTAAAACTTATTTTCATGGAATTCATTTTTCAAGGGGGTGGGGTGATTTTTGTTTTCTAGGCAATCATTACCTAGAATTAAATTTTAGATAATGCAATCAAACACACCCTTAGATACCTTCAAGTTGATAATTGCAACAGGATCTGTCAACTCTATCTCTTGGTTTTCCACTTTCCATGTTATAGCCTTTAAGCGAGGTAAGGTTACTTAAACATAATTTATAAAAAATGAAAAAATTAGACCCTTAAATCCTATAGGTAGATAAATGTGATCACCTGTATTATAATGTAATATCAAACCTGGTCCTTTTGTACATCTTCTTGCCATTCCCTTTGGAACTTTTGCAACAGAAGTGTCAATAATCTCTGTAATTCAGGAAGGACTTCACTGGGAAACAGTTTCTAAATGTCTTCCTTATTGATATTCTCATATACGGATTAGCATGTGAAGGCACACCAAAAGCTGCAAAGAGGATAAGCAAATTATTTTTAGATATATCAAGTTAAGTTGTATCATCACATTGATATAGCTTGAAAGCTTTGAGAATGCCTTTCTGCTTGTCTGTATTTTATGTAAGGAGAATGTGCAAAACACAAACTCTGCAACATAATATGCATTTCTTATGCTACAAGATACTAAATACATGAATGATTGGATCTCATTTAAAACACAATTGCATTGGGTACACCACCCATTATTTTATATTATTGCTATCACTACCTGGACATATACTTGAGTGTATTGGAGTCAAATACTAGCACACTTACTTCTATTTTAATGTTAAGCACAAGCGACAATAGGTCCACCAATTTCATCACAGTTATATTCACAAGCAACAGATAGAAGGTGGATGATTATGAAAGTGTAGTTGACGGAGTTCTAAGTTGCAGCATCTGGATGCTGCCACTATCATTATTTCAAAATGAGTCCAGGTTGTTTGAAGAATGTACTCACTGGACTTGCTCTTTTGAGCTCCTTTTCCCTTAAATCCCAAAACTAACGTGGGTATGTTTTCTTCGACTTAACTTCCTATCTCACATAATCCCACAACCCCGATGATAGCAGGAAATTAAAAGAGAAAATTTTGCCACGACCCAATATCACTTTGCCCCTTAAATCCAAAACTCACCTCCAACTAGCATTTTCGGGTGAGAACCTGTGGTGTTCAAATATCCTAGGCTATTCTTACAAACAGGTGGTAGTCATCATTCAAGTAAACTAAATGACCAACAATAACATGTCAATTAAGTGCAACAGCGAGTTCATCTACTGATTAACTAAACAAAAATGCGAGAAAAAGTAAAAAAGGGATTACAAACAGGATCGAGGTCATAGTCGCTGTCGAGCAGGAGCATTACTCGGATGATTTCGCAGTCGGTGCCACCAAGACCTCCGAGCTTATAAGCTATTCTAACAGCGTATTCAACAAGTTACCCTCAGCTTTTGCAAACAAGTTCTTGATAACTTATTTCATTGATCAAGTAAATGATAAATTTACTCTTAAATAACTACAATATTTCCAACCTCTATCCATCTCCTTCATCCTTTTGCTTTCTCTCCGTCGCCTCCTCCCCTCATCTCCTCCTACCCATCGGTCGTCTCCTCCAACCTTCATCACCGCCTCCTCCATCATATATCACTATATATATTGTATTAATATATATTTTTAATAATTGTGTATAATTTATCTATATGTAATTGTAATAATTTTATTAATTGTACATTAATTTATAATTTATTTTTATTAAAATTAGTATTTTTATAAATTTTATTTATATTATTTAGCAACATGTCCATTTTAGTTTTTTTTTTCTTAAGTTCTAATAACTTATTAGATTTTTTAAACCAAATATATAACTATATAAATGACAGGTTAAAACACATTTATCCAAACATGTTATCAACTTAAACGTTAGTCAATTTTTAAACTTCATACAACTTATAAGTAAAAATGCTTATAAGCACTTAAAAAAGGAGTAAGCCAAACAACCTCTTTGTCCTTGTGTAAGGGGGCAAATTGCAATTACCCAATACACATAGTTTTCGAAACTGTTTAGAACACATTCGATGCTTTAGCCTTCAAAATTTTGAAACAGGACTTGTAGTTTCATTCAAAAGAGGTCTTTGGGTAAAGTGGAATGAAATTATTCTATAATTTCACCCCACAAAATCCATCATTTGTTCAAACGTTAGGGCGATCTTCGACCAACAAAAGTGTCGTGACCTTTCTTTGCTCCACTAACAATAGAACCACCCAATTAGTGTTCTATTGATAGTTTAGGAATTCAAGATTTTGAAGCTCCATTTGGTTTATTTAGTTTTCGATCGAAAAGTTGAAATTCAAAACCTTTTGACGGTGAATTGAATTTTGAGGGTGCTTGGCGCTCCATTTTGATTGTTTATAAGCTCTTTCATTAACTTATAAGCTACCAAACTTATTTAGTTACACATTTGTTAAAATTTCAAGAGCTTAAGCGCTGTTGAGCTTATAAACTATTTTAATAGGGTTTTCAATAAGGTACCCCCAACTTTTCCAAATAAGCTATTGGTAACTTATTTTGATGACCAAATAAATGACAAATTTGCCATCAAACAACTACCATATTTCCAACCTCTACCCATCTCCTTTATTCCTTTACCATCTCTCTATCATCGCCTCCCTCCATTTCCTCCATAGCGACGGCCGCTTCTAGCCTCATCCTTATCCCCATCGGCCCGCCGCCTCCAGCTCCATCCCCTTCTTCATCGATTGTCATCTCTCCATCATTCATTATTTTCGTTTGCAGCTCGAGCTTCCACCGTCTGCCACCTTTTCCATTGACGTGTCCTCATCTATCGTTCACTGTTCATGTCTCATCCATTTATATATATATATATATATATTATATATTGTATTAATATATTTTTTAATAATTGTGTAAAATTTATCAACATGTAATTGTAAAAAATTTATCAGTTGGACATCAATTTATAATTTATTTTTTATTAAAAGTTAGTATTTTTTATAAATTTTATTTGTATTATTTAATAACATGTCCATTTTAGTCATTTTATTAAGTTTTGATAGCTTATCAGTTTTTTTAAATCAAACACATAACTATATAACTGACAGCTTAAAACATATTTATCCAAACACGTTATTAACTTAAATGTTAATTTGATTTTAAACTTTACACAACTTATAAGTAGAAAAACTTATAAGCTCTTAAAAAAAGGTAAGCCAATCAGCCTCAATGTCCTGTGTAAGGGGCCAAATTACAATTACCTAATAGTACCTAGGGTCTATTTGGGTAAGCGGTTTGACCGCTTTTAAGCTATTAGTATAACTTTTCCACCGTCAAGCTTCTTTTATTAAATGTTTGGCAAACTCAAATAACTTAAACGCTCAACAGCTTAAACGCTATTTGAATAGCTTTTTCAAAAGTTCTTCCCCCTTAGCTTTTGCAAATCGCTGTGGGAGAAAACGCTACGTTGACCATGGAAATTACCCATTTATTATCTACCAAAACATCTATTTCCAACCAATATCCTTCATCTTCAATCTCTGGAACCAATTTCCCATTGCCAATGTCGCCTGTCGCCATCCGCCTCACCATCGCCCCCACCGTCGCCTCCAGTTCCTCCGTCACTATCGCCAAGCTCGGCCGCCGCAAGCCGGCTTCTTCACCGCCATCGCAAGCCCAGTTTGACCGCCTCAGTCCTGCTACCGCCATCGCCGCCTCTGCTTCCAGATTCGCCACCGCATGCCGCCCAGCGCCGTCGCATCTCTGCCGCCTACTTCACCTCCTCTCGCGGTCGTCTCCTGCGCCGTCGCCGTCCCCTCCTACGCCGTCGCCCATCTCCTTCTCTGTTGTCGACCTCCTTCTTCAGTTCTTCACTGTGTACATATGTATATATATATAACATGTAATACTATATATATATATTATAGTTCGTATATAACATATATTATATATAGCAATAATTTTATACATAACATATAATATATATTAATTTTAATAAATATATTTTTGAAGAATCTAATATAATATATATTTAGATTTGTATGAATTAAATCCAAATTTATACATAAAATTTAAAAATTATATATTTTTAATTATGTTTTATAATTTATTAACTGTAAGTATTTTAGCTATACATCAATTTAATTTTTTTTTAAAAATTATATTTTTTAAATTTTATCTACATTATTTAATATCATGTCTATTTTAGTCTTTTTCGTCAAATTCTAATAACTTATCAGTTTTTACAAACCAAACACATAATTTTACACTAATAGCTTAAAAGCATATTTATCCAAACACATTATCGGGTTAAACGCTACTTAATTTAAACGCTATTACACAACTTAAACACTACCCAGCTTTTCAGCTACCAAAAAAACGCCTAGCCAAACTAAGCCCTAATGACATCGTTTCCGAAATAGTTTAGAACATCTTTGACGCTCTAGCCTTCAAATTAAATTTCAAAACACGGCTTTAGAGTTTCATCCCAAAGAGATCTTTGGGTAAAGTGGAACAAAACTATTATGTAATGGTGCCTAGCGAAATCTGCAGCCCATTCAAATGTCCGACGATCTTCGACTAGCAGAAGTGTCGTGACCTTTCTTTACTCCGCCAACAATAGAACTGTAAAGATGCTCAGAGCCAAGCGCGCTGTTTAGCCTCCACTATTCTCTCACTCCAAATCGAGGGCTCTGGGCAGGAATAGTCCCTAGACCTAAAACTCATCATCGAACAGGAGCCGGAGTCAAAGATTGAGCACAAGACCAGTGAGCTTGATGTTCTGCAGGCGGCGAAAATTAGGGGTGTCGAAACTCGACGATGGTTCGCCGGACAGCTCATGCTTCCTGAGTAGATGATAGACGTTCCCGATCGATTAAGTCAAGATTGGTCTATTCTTGTTTTTATCTTAATTATCGTTCTCTGCTAGACTAATTATCAGATACTAATTATCGATTTGTGCCTATTTGATGTTAGATATTAATGATCCATTCAAGTGTTATATATAATCAAAAGTTCTCTTTGTTAGAATGACAAGCAGGTTGGATAATGAGGATGGTTTTTATTTCGAGTAATCATGGTTAGCCAAGGTTTTTCTTTTTTGAAGTTTTTAAATAGAACTATATTACGTCTTTGTATTTGAAGGAATTATCATCAAACAGATAGTTGAGTTGAGAAAGTTTAGTTTGTACGTCACTTTTAACATGAATTTTTGGAGGGTAAAGAAAAAAAGAGAACAAAGATAAGGAAAGAAGACAATAAATTGAAGTTAGATTATTATTTCTTTGATGGAGTTTGAAAAAGGGAACAAAATGAATAGACCATCCATTCAAACTGCATATGGATTTCATACTGTGTACCAAAGCAGGGTTATGAATTTCTGGATTTAGAATCTTTTTCTTGCTTGTGAAGAGACTTAAAAATTTGAAAGTTGATATTTAAATTCTAAAACTCTCTAGACAATGGAGGAACAAATAAGCCTTTTATTATCATTATCGGGCAGATCACTAGCTTGGTGAATGAGGTATGTCTTTGGTCAAAACACCAGATAGTTCTTAATAACTTCAACCTCATAAAGGCTATTGTTTTACCTAGTCTACTAGTGAGTGTTAAGATATTAACCATAAACACTTACAGGATAACTATTCACTTTGATTCATACGTTAAAAGTAAGAACTCTCATATTATTAGGTGTTTGTAGTGGGAATGTCGAATCAAGGTCTTGAACTTGATAAAAAAAACAACTTATTTATGTAATTGTGTTCCAATAGTACTTCACCTGGCTTTTCAACCCAAACTTCCACCCTTTCAAAGAAAGAGGATATTGGATGGGATCAATCAAAGGTGATGACTTGGCCCTAAAGCCTTTCCATAGTTTGGTTGATGAAGATATGTTGTTGAAAGTCAACCCAACTGTCAATGAAAATATGTTGTTGATGTTTTCACTTTCATTGCCATCATTATTGAAATTCTTGGGTATATATAAAAAGAGTTTGTTAGTCCTAATGGTTGGATATTTAGGGTTAAAAGTTTTATATTATGGTTTTGTGGATAAAATAACAAGAAACCTTTGGAAATTTTGATGATGAAGATTTATTTTTAGGGATTATCTGGTATTTTTTGCCATGCGTTTTATGTAAACTATGTGAAAATTCAAAAAAAAAAAAATAGTCTTTCCTATAGAAATTCAAAGTGTTACTCTTCTAACAAATGATTCTCCATGAAATTGACTTTGATGTTGCTTTCTTTTATTAGGGTTAATTGCCCTGATGAATTGCCTTATTAGTTATTAGCATACATGGTTGGTAATGAATTGCTAACTGTAAAAGCTGAAGTGACACCTTTTACTTCATCAACCTCAGAAGCCCAAATAAAGACCATTGGGCCAACTAAGTTGTTCTATTCCAAAATCTTCTCCTTATATTATTATGTCCTAATAAAATTGAATGTCTTTATATATGCCTATACTCCCACAAAAAGACAAGATAGCATAAGGGAATATAACTTGTACTTTTCCATTACCAAGGCCATTTGAAGTTAAGTTAGTACTCAAGTAGTAACAATTGATTGTTGTGGTTTATCATGAGGTCGAATATGAGTATTAAGTATCAAGTTTGGGTATTTTTCGTAAAGTTGAAGTGTTTCTATTATAGTAGGATACTAGGATGTTGTGATATATATTAAAAAATGAAATCTGGAGGAAAAATGTATGAAGTTCAAAAATAATGTGTACTATATAATATTCCAAACAAATTGATGTTATTATTTGGAGATTCACCTCAAATTAATTTGAATTTTGAAGAAAAATGAGAGTTTTACCTTTTATCCATATAAGATACTAATTTTTTTTTCCTTATTATGAAATATGAATTTTCTTTTTTCAAATTATTAAAAATTAGAGTACTTAAGTGTCTAGTTTGGGTGCAAGTGTTGGATACAATTTATATACCTTCCTTTTGTTGTATTGGTGGCACATAATACATAAAGGAAAGAAGAGTTCAGATAAGAGAATTTGTTGCCCAATGCATCATTATTCTTCCTCCTCCCTCGATTTGGAGTGAGAGAACACTGAAGGCTCAATATGGGCTTGTTAAGTGTCTTGGCAGTTCTGCTGGTCCAAGATTGTCGGATGTTTGTACGAATGACATATTTCGTGGGGTAGCATTACAAGATGAAACTGTAAAGTCCTGTTTCAAAATTTAATTTGATGGCTAGAGTGTCGAAGGTGTTCTAAATCGTTCCAGAAATGATGTTGTTAGGTACTATTGGGTAATTGCAATTTGACCCCTTGCACGAGACAAAGAGGTTATTTGGCTTATCTTTTTTTTTTTTAAAGAGCTTATAAGTCTTTCTACTTATAAGTTGTGTAAATTGACTTAGAGGTAGTGTTTTGGTCAGTGGGTCCATGACATTCTCTAATGATGCGATTTTCTGTAGCTGCGCGTCTCTATGTGTTATGATCTCTTGGATCAAACGGAAGTACCGCTCAATGTGTTTGGATTTCTGGTGAGACCTGGGCTCCTTGGCTTGTGCAATGGCTTCATTGTTGTCACAATATAAGAATATTCAAGTTCAGCAAGAAACTTCCTTATTCAAACAGTTTCCTTTGCATTATTGCATGCCGCAACATATTAGGTTTTTGTAGTGGAGTTTGTAGTTATTTCTTGTTTGGAACTCCCCAGTTAATTTCCCTTAATTACAAATAAATATAAACCCGGATGTAGACTTTCTATCACCCACATCAAATTAAAAATTTGAATCTGTGATCCCGTTAACACAGAGTTCACCATCTCCATTTATCAACAATAAATTCTTAGTCCTTCTCTAGTACTTAAGGATACATTTTACTGATGTCCAGTGTTCCAAATCTGGATTGGACTAATACTTGCTCGTGACACTCACGACATTTGCGATATTGGGTCTTGTACATAGCATAGCATACATAAGACTCCCTACAGCAGAGGCATAAATGATTTTTTCCATACTTTCTCTCTATTTGGGTGTCGTGGGAGACATCCCCTTGGAGAGATGAAATCCATGCTTGAAAGGTATGAAACTCTTCTTGAAATTCTCTATGCTAAATCTTTTAACATCTTTTCTATATACAGACCTTGGGAGAGACCTATTAATCTCCTCGCTCTATCTCTATAGACACAGATTCCCAAGATATATGTTACATCTTCTACATTCTTCATGGAGAACTTATTAGATAACTAAAGTTTTATTGACATCAACATGCCAACATTGTTCCCCATTAAGAATATGTTATCCACACACAAGATCAAGAAAGCTCGCGCGCTCCCATTAACTTTTTTGTATATACAAGGTTCATCTAGATTTTTAATGAAATCAAACTCTTTGATCTCACTATCAAACCTAATGTTCCATGATCTAGAGTCTTGCTTAAGACCATAGATGGATCTCTTAAACTTACACATTTGATTGGCATTGGAAGACTCAAAACCATGAGCCTGTTCCATGAATATCTTCCTCAAGATAACCATTCAAGAAGGCCATTTTGACATCCATTTGCCAAATTTCATAATCATAGTGTGTTGCTATGGCTAGCATCATTCTGATGGATTTAAGCATCATGATTGGCGAAAACGTCTTTTCATAGTTAATACCATGTTTCTGATGATATCATTTCACCACCAGTCATGCCTTG
Source organism: Diospyros lotus (assembly GCF_014633365.1). Lineage (NCBI taxonomy): Eukaryota > Viridiplantae > Streptophyta > Magnoliopsida > Ericales > Ebenaceae > Diospyros > Diospyros lotus. The sequence continues at coordinate 7,254,624 of NC_068340.1, forward strand.
AAGGTCTGCACCTTTTCACTAGGACCATTTTTTCTCTTATAGATCCATTTTCACATAATGAGAACTATTCCCTCTAGTGGATCTACTAGAGTCCAGACTTAATTGAAATACATAGATTCCATTTCTGACTACATAGGATCTAGCCATTTCTTAGAGTCAACATCTGGCAATGCCTCTTCGTAATTAGTAAGGTCAATATCTTAACCATTATTTCCATACAAGAACGATTGTTATATCTCTTCCATAATGAAACCATATCGTTCTAGAGGACGAGATACTCTACTAGATCTATGTGACGCCCTTCCTCCCAATCCCAAAAGGAAATAAGATGAGGTTATAAATAAATTTATGAAAAAAATCCCTTTGTTTATATTTTACTTTAGAAAATAATTATAAGAAAATCCAATCACATATTTAATACCCCTAACTAGATATGACTAAATTTGCAAATAAATACCCAAAATATCGTTTGTCTCACAACTTTAATACAACCAAAGAGCTTGTAATTTGAAATGATTCATGAATAAATAAAAGACTTCTCATAGATCATCACTCATGTCCATCAATGGTCCCTCTACCAATATTGCTTTTCCTTTCTTAGAACCCGAGCTGTCTATATGGTTAGTTAGGGGGGTGAGTACTAAAACTCAGTAAAGACAATATATATAAAATAACAAATCACAATTCATAACAAACATGAAAAATAAAACATAAAGTGAATTATGCATGCAGGCTTGTCCATCTCATCCATCCTGGACTCTTAGTGGCCCCCATATAATTTTCCATGGACCCCATCACGAGCTCGGTTCAGTCCCCAAAATTTATAGTCTTATGCCTAGGCATTTTCTTTTCTTATCATCACATGCAAATTATGATCACAAAATTTACACATAAAATATATATTAACCCTTATAGTTGTTTTTCTTTGACATCTTGAAGGACTTATTGAATGGATTTCTTCAAGGTGTTAAAACATCATTGCCACGCCTCAAAATTCTTTTAAAAATTAAACATAATAAGTTAAAAGAATTATTTACATAAATATCACTAAAACCATCTTTCATATTTTAGGTGATTCATATTTACCTTGCAAATTTAGCTCATCACTATTTCTTCCTTGTTTCACTATTTCTTGCGTATTTCTCATTTCGCAGGGGTGTCCTATTTATAGACGATTTCTCCTACCCTCAAGCCCCTTAAAGGATTTATTAGTAGAAAATTTTCATGTGCCTGTTATGATGGCTCCTGCATACTCGTCAAATCAAAAGTAAATTGATATTCTCCTTTATCAGTTGGTTAACTGCATATTTCCTACATTCCTGAGTGGTTCCTCACCCTCATTTAATGTTATACCACCTTCAATTAATTCCTTTCACATGGTTGTTGCAGGTGGCGTGACTTGCTTCCCCAATTGTGGTTGACACGTGGTAAAACAGACATCTCCTTAGCCGACATGTGGAGCGCAGGATAGCTCACAGCTATACCTCCCCCATTCCTTACCAAAACGACGCCGTTTTGGGTCCTTGGATTGCTGCTTCCATGGAATTAGCCTTCACCTCCCTAAGGATTCGAACCCGCGACCTCTACACGTGCACGCGCCACCACTTGAACTGCATGCCATCTCATTTAATTATATGCAACCATTAAATTTATACCAATTTCGAATCCTAGTTTTCAGAATAACACCTATACTCCCAAAATTTTTAGAAACTCTTAATCATCTCCTCATTCCAAAAATACAATTTTTTTTAATTTCTCCCCTTAAATTTCTCAAATTCACAAATCATCAATAAGTCATAAATAAAGTGTCTCAATTACAAAAATTAATTTTACTCAAAATACTGGGATGTTACAATCTCCGAACCTCATGTGGAATGACACTACTTGGACCAATTGACTCTGGATCGGTTTCTTGACTAGGCATGATTTGAGACTCAAAAGACACCTCTTCTAACTCTACATTCTTTTCAATACTTCCTTCTCGAAGAAACTCTTTCTCCAAGAATATAGTATCCCTCCTGATCAAAACTTTTTGATCAATGGGAAAGTAGAAATAATATCCCTTTCAATGCAGGGGATACCCTACAAATCTGCCCTTGTTAGACTTAGACTCTAGCTTGTTTGTCTTGAGCTTCTTAATGAAGGTGGGATAACCTTAGATCTTAACATGCTTAAGACTAGGTCGTATGCCATACTATATCTCATATGGTGTACTCTCGACAGTCTTGTTTGAAGCCTTATAAGGAGATATATGTCAGTGGATAACGTATAACCCCATAGTGATAATGGTAGATCCGTAAAAACGATCATTGAACATACCATGTCTAACAGGGTACGATTTCTTCTCTCAGAAACACTATTCAGCTATAGCAGGAAGAGATAATTGGGATATAATGCCATTGGCCTTGAAATAATCATTGAACTCCGTACTCAAGTATTCCTCACCTCAATCCGATCGAAGTATTTTAATACTCTTTTCGGTTTAATTTTCTACATCAACTTGAATCTCTTTGAACTTTTTAAAGGTTTTAGATTTGTATTTCATCAAGTACACATAACCATATAGTGACAAATTATCAATAAAGGTTATGAAATAGTTATAACTACTTTTTACCATGACAGAGAATGATCCTGAAACATCTGTGTGGATTAATCTTAACAACTCATTGGCTCTCCCACTTTGTCCAACAAAGGGTAACATGGCCATTTTTTCGAGAATATAGGATTCACAAATTAGTCCATGTTTAGAACCTATTAGATCAATCAATCCTCTTTTGGCCAATTCACTTTTCCTTTTCTCATTTATATGGCCTAGTCTATGATGCCATAGTTGTTTAAAGTCAACACCATTATCATGAGAATGCTTCCCACTACTACTAGATGCAACATTTACATCCATCTGTTTGATAGTTTCATGCAACTCTAATATGTAAAGACCATTTACCATAATGCCCTTCCCAACAATTTTATTATGATAATGAATATGGCATTCATTGCTCGAGAAAGAAAGTTCATAACCATCTTTTACAAGTTTTGGAATGGACACTACATTCTGAAATGCATTTGATAAATACAAAGAGTTTTTCAAAGTTAATACATGCCTAAAATGAAGAGTGACAAAAACTGTCCCTATAGCTAATGATTCTACAATGGCACCATTTCCTACTTTAAGGATAACTTATCGCTTCTCAAGTGGCCTACTCTCTTCTAGATCTTGCATGCAAACACATTCTATCACTTTATCGTGAAGTTGTAAAGGTTAAGCCTAACTTTTTAAAAGGCATTAGTTGTGGCTGATCTAGTTGTAAAATTCATTTGTTGTAAAGGTTTGTAACTGAGATTGTGCAAAAATTATTCAAATGTAAGTTTGAATTGACTAAATCTTTGATTGAGAGTCAATGTAGTAGAGTAGGCAAGTTGCTTAAGCACTATAAAATTCTAGTGCAACAATCCTTTATTTTTTGCTTACTTTAAGCTTTTAAATTGCTTGAATTTTTTAAAAAGTGTGAAAGCTTAATTCACCCCCTTCCTGGTCTTTAGCTAACTTTGTTTTATAAGCATAATCAGGCAATGGAGCATCAACCCATTGAAAAAAATTGCAATCAACCCATTGAAAAAAATTGCAAGCACCATCTATCTACATTTTTGCAAGATTATAAATCTATTAATAAGAAAACCTTAAATTTACAAAAAATAGGGTATACAAAATTATAGCAATCAAAACCCTAATAGAATATAAAAATAACAATACAAGTTGAAATTACCCCATAATTTTTGTAACCATAGAACCTCCTCCCAGGGTTCGCCTTAGTATAGGACACATTCAACTGTACAATTACTTTACAATGGCAGATAATGAGGTAATCTATTAGATTATTCTCCATTATTGTTAATGGTCACCAAATCCAACTTCAGGTTAACAGAGCTATTACTTTAATACTCTAGAAAATAAATGGAGAAGGGAAAGTAAATTAAAAGACAGAGAGAGAGAGAGATGTTAAGTAAGAAATATTAACAGAGAGCAAGGGAGTAAGGGTTTAGTAGCTGGAAACTTAAAAAGAAAGAAAATAGATGTTAGCATTTTCACGTGAGCTTAATCTATAAGTCTTCAATCAATGTTAAGCACGTTGACAATGCGTCACGAAACTTTTGTCACGCTAACAAGGTATATAATTGATTCGAAATATATAATTCAATAATATAATTAAAATAACAAAAAATTTGAATTGCCACGTAAAATAAAATGTCAAAATATGAGTTAAATTACGGTTTTAGCCTTACATTTATATATATTGACTTATGAATTATTATAATTTTAGATTAAAATATATTAATAACTCATTTATATTTAATAACCCTACTTGACCCGTAGACATTAATTGCTCGTCAAAGACAGATCTAACAAGTCGGTCAAAGCTATGTTTAATTATTAATAATCATTTTAGAAGTGCTGAATCTATTATTAATAATTTTGGTAATATATATATATATACATATATATAAATTACCCGTTCTATGAACTCGCTTTTTTTTTAATTAAAAAAGATTAACTTAGTCCTACAAGTCTTTAGATATTGTATTTTGTAATAAATTAGTCGCCCAACTTTAATTTTCATTGTAATCAATAAACTTTAGTTTTTGTCATAATTTAGACATTCTTTTAATTTTTCATAGAATTTTATTAACAAAAACTAACTTGATATATAATAATATTAATTTAAATATAACTTAATATTAAAATTAACACAAATCTAAGATGAGGTGATTTTTATATTTTGTTTGATAAAAAATAAAAAATGAGACTGAATTATAATTGTTGTATCATAAGCAAAATTCCATTAAAAGTCCAAAAGTCCAAAATATTTTTCTAAACTATAAGACATAAATTTTTCATATGGGAGGTCTCGCACAGACACTCAAACTAGATAATTTTGACATTCAAAATTTTTCGAAAAGATAATCAATTATCAATAAATAATTATAATTCTAAAAGAATTTTGAAATCTTGGGATAAACTTCATCTATAAGAGATAGACGCAATCCGTAACAATCTTAGTTTCAATTAGACTAGAATTAATCAGGATAAAAGTCACTTATAAAAAATAAATGTCATCTATAATAATTCTAGTATCAACTAGAGTAGCATTTATCAAGATAAAGGTTATTTACAAAAATCTTAATTCTGTTACACTTTGAATCATTCTATATTTCTCTATAAAAAAACGAACACTCATTCATAAAAGGAGATGATGTCTTTAATATTAATTTCAATATAATTTTTTTCATATTCAATATCTGATTTAAATATCAAAATGTTTGCACGGGAACCTCTCCACGCCCTCTGATCGTTTTCTTATTTTTACAAATTTAGACAGTTTGACGACAACGTTTCTAGTCAACTAAATTCATTATTGTATCCAGGCCACAACGATAATAAAAATCAAAATTTAGTAGTTAGATGATAAAATTAAAATATAATAATGAATTTATCACGAAATACAGAATTGAAAGATAGCAATATAATTAACCAATTAAAAATAATAATTCAACTAATTTTTGATGGGAAATAATTCCTAGATAATGATTGATGAGAACTATATTCATTTTGCAGGGCGGGGGCGTTTTTAACATTTTTATGGGTAATTTTAATTAATAATGATTAATAAATTAAAATTTAAGTAATAAGATTAATTCTTAATATCTAATTATTGTATTATAGATATGAATTAAGTTATGTAATTTTGAGTAATATTTCAGTTAAATCAAAATAATCGAATCAAATCGGGCTGAGCTTATTGGTTCGATTCAAACTGCAGATTGATTCAGTTTGATTTTTAAGTTTTACAATTTTAGTCATTTCGATTCGATTTAGTGTCTGTATTAAAAAAGAAATTAAAAGAACAAAACTGATTGAAATATAAAAAATAATGTCAGTTTTCTATTTTGTTATTTTGAATTTTTTAGTTGGTTAGGTTTTTACAATTTTTTTTTTTAATTTTTGGATTTGTTTGATTTGAAAGTCTATTTAATTTAACAATTCAAACACGACTAAGTAACCAAATTGATCAAATAGTCACCCCTTAGCAGCGATAAAAACGGCTTTTGCGTGTGTATACTCGCACCCACGTACCCTTCTTGCTGGATCCTTATTCGTTTGTTAGATAGATTTATCAAGTCTTATTGGATTGGGTTTGGATTTTTTATTTGGAGCCACTTTTCTGGCACCCACCACCCACCAATGAGCAAATGCCATACGAGAGAGCATCTTTGGCTAAATCACCACGAAATGTCCCCAACAATTGACATGTTTTTGTCTCTAACCAATTGGACGGATGTAGCACTAACCATTGCTTCTTCCCCAAGTCTTTGCAAAACTCTCGTACTCAACACGTATGATCTTCGCGATATAGCTTGGCTTGATAGTGATAGGCCATGCCGGCAATTATCCCCTCACAATTTGCCCATGGTTTGGGGGGGGATGGAATTTCCCGCCGAAACTTGGCCCCCAAGCTTAGAGTTTTTGGTGCTTATCAAAGAATCAATCCGAGACTTCTTCTCTGGAAAATCAGGCTGATTACCCTTAAATTTAGGCAGTGTTGACCCATGAGTTTTGCAACCGCCTCCAAATTTGAAACCCCATCAATGCGTGGCTCGAGACCATTAAATTATCTGCCAGTTATGTACGGAGATTTCACCAGAAGTGGATATTTATTTAACATTGTTGATTATTTAATGCAATCCCTCTCCAAGACATATTTGAATAAGATACAATTTTTCTTTGGCACCTACCTGCCATTAATGGGTCACATAAATATGTTAGTCTATTGACATGTCACGCGTGACATATTTATTATGTAAAATCATTTTAATTTATTTCATTCAAATGTTCTCCATGCCTTCTCTGCACTATTCGTTAATGATAAGTACAATACTACAACTATTATCTAGAACTAGAATGAATATATATATATATATGTAGTTTGTGATTATTAAGCGTATTTAATTAAAAAGAATAGAGGATGTGGATTGATGGGAAAAAGTGAATTTGGGAATAATTAATAAATTTGTAAAAGTGTAAAAAGATATTGATTGAGCAGTGAGGAGGAGGAGGAGGAGGAGGGCGGCGGTAAATGGAGGAGGAGGAGGAGGAGGAGTCTCCAAGTCTAAAGCCCAGCCGGTAGCCGGTAAAATTCGCCGAATAAAAAGGAACAGTAAAAATAGGGCTTCTTATCTCCCGCCACAGCTTGTACCGAATTAGCGGTGTCTCCCCGTGTCCCGACACGTGTCCATTGCCCTCTCTCTCTCTCTCCCCCCTAAAGTCGACGCAATCCCCAAACAATCCCTCTCTCCATTTGTCACTAGTTTTCGCCGTTTTCTCTCCCTCCGTCTCTCTCTCTCTCTCTCTCTCTAGAATTCGATCGACGGATTTGGATTTCCGCCCCTCTCTTCGGATCGAACTCGTCGTCGGAAGAGAAAGAGAAAGAATCGGCAATCGGACTGACCGCTTTCAATTCGAGACGGGTCGTTATCTCAGCTCTGTGTCGATTGCGTTCGTGCCGATCATACTAGGGTTTCGTTTCGTTGGTAAACCGCTACCACTGAATATCTCCATTCGTTCCCCGTTCTGTTTCCGTTTTTAAAATCTAGATCTGTGGATCTTTTTTTTTTTTTTTTCCGTTTCTCCTGATTCTTTGCAAACCCTAGTTTATGGGATTGATTCCTGGGCTGGGTATCAGGTCATCTGTGGAAACTCTGTGAAGTTTTTGGTGCGTTGTTTTAGTTAGCATCCGAAATCGAGGGTTTTCTTTCCGGAATATTCAGAAAAGAAAAGAAAAAAAAAAAAAAGGAAAAAAGGGCAAAAGAAAAGAAGTTAATTTTCTCTCATCGTTGGTATTCTTTGATTTTTGCTGAAAAAAGGAGATACGAAATCTAGGGTTTGTCTTTCTAGATTGGTTGAGGTGTATATATATTGATATGGCGCTCAATTTTTCGCATCGGCCAATCTTTCCGGCCCGTTTATCTGAGGACAACTTGGTTTCTCCGATGAGAATTGCTAATGGATGCCTCATGGAAGGGATTCCGGAGAGAGGTGGAGATGGGTTTGCTAGTCCTTGGCATTCAAACAGGGATGTTGAGGATTGCTTTGACTATGGGACGGGGAGGGATAGAGGGGATAGGAGTGGTTCCCCAGAGTCGGTGTCTAAAGACATTATTGACCTATTACCTTCAGATCCATTTGGCATGGATATAAGTACGACTGTCACGGCGCTTACGGGGTGGCTTGAGGATTTGGAAGTGGACTATGGGGGGTATGGAAGGGATAATCGTGGTAACAGTAGAGGAGAGTATAACTTGTTTGCGGCGGGCTTGAATTTCATATGGAACAAGGCCGTGCAGTTCCAGGCCTTCCCTGGCAATGTTTATTTTGGTCATAAATCCAATACAGTTTATCAGACTAATGGATGTGCCCAGGAGAAGAGAGAGGCCAATGCTATGAGCCAGGCTGGTTTTGGGAAGGTTCCTGTTGTTCAGGATGTTATGAATTTTGTAGATGAAACTGCTAGTAGTAGTGCTGGAAGGGGAATACATGAATCTTGTGCTGTTGCTGAGAATTGTTCTGATGGAGATAGTGGAGCTCCTCACCCTGCTTTGTTCTTTGCCCTTGGCTTTCTGGGTGTTCGGGATCTTCTTTCGGTTGAACGGGTTTGCAGCTCTTTCTGTTCAACTGTTCGAAGTGACCCTCTTCTGTGGAGGAGGATTCACATTGGCCAACCACTGAATGAGAGGATTACTGATGATGTTCTTTTGCAATTAACTAGCAGGGCACAAGGTAATTTGCAATGCTTGAGCTTGCTTGAGTGCCCAAGGATCACTGATGATGGTCTGAAACACGTACTCGAAAATAATCCCAGGTTAACCAAGGTTAGTAAGATTTAATTTCTGAATGTTGGCTCTCACAGTAATTCTTGGTTTTTAATTGAATAGTTGCACCATACACTGTTGTGGACATAGATTATACCATTCACATGTTTGCATTTTGGCTTCATAGTTCAATGACCACTGACTTTGTTACTGGTAATTTTTGTTGACTCTGAACACTGTCTAGCTTGAACATAGTCTTGTGCACTCTGTTGTGGACATAGATTATGCCACTGTCATGGACTTATTTGAACTTTTTGGGTGCACAAGATTTTGTTTTAGTCTTTTGTTGACGATTAACTTTTCTGGTGTGCATAGTTAGTCCTGATGTTTCTGGTTATGCTGCCCCATACATTCTTTTCCCTAAATGGAGCTTACAGTCTTTAGAGCTCTCCATGGCTTGGACTTAGAGCTGATAGTGTAAATGAAGTTTAATATTGCATGGTGTTAGCAAGTGCTTGTATATTTTATGATGGAAGCTTGAAGAATGTCTCCTTTGCTAATTAATTTCTGCCCTTGTGTTACAACTAGGGGGTGCGCAGCTGACCTGCAAAAACACAGAAACCAGACTGAACTGGACATTTCGGTCTGGTTCGGGTTTTTGTTAACTTTGTTTAGGTTTTGGTTCTCTCTGTTTTCAAAAACTGAGAAATTCGCTTTGGTTTTGGTTTGTAGTGCTGGAAAACTGAACCAAACCAAGAACTGACCTGCACTGAGCATAAATTTCTGTTTCCTGCTGGAACCTGCAAAGCTTGATGTTGAACTGAGCAAACTCAAAACTTCTGTCTTCTAACTCTTTGGTTTGGGATAGTTGTAGACTGGCTATATATATTTAAAAATATATATATTCAGATTTGAGATTCCTTAGTACTAAAGTTTCAATTACATATCAACACATGTATAGATATATAGAAGTATATATGCAAACTTGTTAGAAGCAATCACAGGGATTAAATATCGGCTACTGTGCTGTTTGATTGTGCTTTTCTGATCTTGGCACTGAGGATAGCTGTTACTTCAATTCTAATCTCTATAATTGCTTTTGGTTCTGTTTTTGTTAACTTACCCACATAATTTTACCTTCAGCAGAATTGCAGGACTTGGATTCTTTCCTTCTTTCTGGTTTTGAAAATCTATTATGCTCTGTTTAATTCATTATTTAAGAATAGAAGTATATGCAATGCTGCTTCAATGGTTTCTCCATGTGTTTTGAATATGTTAATTGAAATATTTGCAACTAACTAATCCTTTTTAAAAAAATTGTGTTTAAACAAAAGTGTGATTCAGTTAACTGAAAAACCAAATTAAGGTGCTCAGTTTGGTTCGGTTTCTATGTGACTTCAGTTTGGGTTCTGTTCTAGCAATGCCTAAAACTGAGAAGTTTGGTTCGATTCAGCTTTTTTCAAGGAACGAAGTTTGTACACCCCTAGTTAGAACAATTGATTCTGAGATATGCGAGTGAGATTTGAGAATATAAATTTTGATATTGCATGTCTTAGCAAGAGCTTGCACATTTTGTGAAGAGAGCTTGTAGAAGATCGGCTTTTCTTGTTAATTTGTGTCCTTGCATAGCATCAACTTGATTATATGATACATGATTGTGTAATATGACATGTGGAAACCTACCAAAATTGATTTCTAAAGTGACTTAAATGATATAGAAGAAGAGGGGTTAGAAGGGGTCCCCGGCTCGTGAATTTTATTTCTATTGATTTAACATTGGACAACCAAAATATCAGGGAAACACAGAGATGTCATTATTTATGAACGTTTGGTTTTTCTTGTACGTGGCTTATGTTGTTTTGGATGCACGTTGTTAGTTAGTCTTTTGTTTGTTATTCATCAAGATATATATTTGTTATGAAATATTCCTATTGTGGCCAACATCATGTAAAACCCTTGGAAGAGTGAATCATAATGAAGCTAGTTGGTTTGAGTTTATTGATTGATAGTGTTGAACAAACCCTTATACCATATTCATTTTTATAACAAGACCCTCTAGCATTTCTGCTCCATTAGGTGCTATCACTGCCCTGGTAGAATCTCAACTCTTTCCAAGTTCCAAAATTACTATCCTTGTTTATATTTGGGCATTATATGTGCTTTTCTCAGCACGTGTTACGCCTTCTAATAACGCGTATTCATTGAGATGTGCTTAACTGATAATTGTTCTCCTTTTCCTGTACAGCTGTCTGTTCCTGGATGCACAAGGCTCAGTATTGAGGGCATTGTAAATAATTTAAAGGCCCTTAAGTCTAAAGGTACACTTGGAATAAAGCACCTCAGGATTGGCGGGCGTTATGGCATAACAGATGAGCAGTTTGAAGAGTTGAAGTTATTGTTAGGCACTGATATTCACATTGAAGAAAAAGCTCACAAGCCACGTTTTTATCATAGGGGTAATCATTATCTTTCATGTGATGATGACCGTGCCATTGATATTGAAATATGCCCAAAATGCCAGAAATTGAGGCTAGTTTATGATTGCCCAGCCGAGGGTTGTCAAGAGAAAGCGGATTCCACACAAGCATGTAGGGCCTGCAAGCTTTGCATTCCACGCTGTGTTCAATGTGGCCATTGCATTAGTGACAGTGAGTATGAAGAAACATTTTGCTTGGAGTGGCTTTGCTCTGATTGTTCTAATCGGTCACCCAAGCGCGCAGATAGTCGGGATGTGGTGCATGGTCATTCTGAGAATGTCATACTGCAGGAGCCTGATTATAACTACTGTTTTCATGGCTAGGTGCTGATCTTTTAGTTAATGGGTTAGTATTATTGGAATATACAAGTATCTGCTGAGAAGTTGTTAGGCAGCTGTTTGATATTATGGTTCATTTTGTCTCATCGCCTCCTGTAGAGTCTTAGTCTTTGTCAATTGATCCTTTTGATATACTTCAGAGCTGCTTTAGCAAGTAGCAATGTATTGCTTGAAGAAATGACGTGAGAAAAGACCAAAAAGATGAAGAGAAGTCTTGAGAGAAAAACAGATGGGATCATCTATTACTGCATTTTGTTTTGCTTCGGTTGGTCAGTAGATGTTTTTGTTTTTCAGACATAGCAGCCTACTGTAGGAGAAATGGCATAATGCAGGAGCTGAGCCGTGGCTTCTATCTTCATAGATAGAGGCTAATTTAGTGAATGAGTTAGTTTATGGGAGTTTCCAGATGTCGACTGAGAACATGATGTGCATCCTGCTGAGATCTGATCTGGTTTTGTCAACATCGAGTCTACATTCTTCTTGATTGTACCTTTTGATGGATTTCATCGCGGCATCATTGAATTTTGTTCTACTGTTTGTGGCATAAGCTGGTGAGAGAAGGCCAAAAAAGATAAAAAGAGAGAATTTCAAGGGTGGAAAATGGATGGAATCTACTACTATTACAGTTCACGTAGCTACTGTCACTCCGTGTTAAATGTTTCAGGTGAGGCTGCAATTGTCTGCTGCTGCTGCTTTTGGTTTGTGCAAGTTTCCGTGCAATCCCACTGATTTAACACCCTCCTCTCCGCAAGTTTGCATACAATCAACAGTGTTCAGCTAGATGCTATGATTGGGTGCAGTCAACCATCTTAATATTTGTATGTGAAAAGACTGGTCTAGTGTGGGTTTACGTAATGTAGTAGTTACAGGAATAGAAGAAAAGAGCTAATCTAGCTTCCAACTGCAATAGCCGATTGATCTGTCGAGTGCCATAGGTGGTCTCAGTCTCTGGCCTCGTCAACGCCACGTTGTCCGTAGCGATGCGTAAGCAGCCCCGTTTGCCTGTCTCGGCATTGTTATTCTCCGTTATTTTTATGTTTGCCACGAGTAAATTGGATGTTTTGAGACTGTAACACACTGCTTCCTAACTTAGCTCTGTTATTTTTTTTTTTCATGCCATGGATGTAATAAGAATTTTATCTGGGAATGTAATTGTGTCTGGTAGGTTTATTGAATTTCAGGGGAGCAATGCATGCAGCAGCCTTTTAAGTAACTCTTTTCTTTGGAAATGATAGTGATGGGAGTGTGCTCTCTCTCTCTCTCTCTCCGACTCGTGGGCAACCCTAGCGTAGCATTGCTAACGGTTAGTGATTTGGATTAACAATGCCAAAAACCGAAAGATTTTCACTAGAAAGAGCCAGCCGAATTGCTAAATGCAGTGATTGTGCTGTGTGCATTTTGAGTCTCTAGAATCTCACCTGAATGTGATTTAAGTAGGGTTGCGTGGGCAATGGGCCCTAAATGAATTAACTTTCTTTAATGTGTAGAATTAGGAAAATACTAGTTCATGTGGGTATTTGTTTTTTTCTCATCAATCGTGTTGGGTTATTTTATTTAATTCTTGTCATGTGGGTTGTATTTCAATCTTCAATGGCAAAATTCAAAGACATTGAAAATATCAGCTCTCCTTTGCTTGCCTTTTATTTTTTATAAACTAAATTTGCTTTATTTGTACGAAGTACCTGTCACGCTTTCTAAATCTTAAAAGATCACCTTTATCCTCCTCTTTTTCTATGCCTTCTATCTTCTTCTCTTTTTTTTTTTTTTTTTTTAAATCTCTCTTTCTCCCTCCCTTTCTATATTTATAGATCTTGTTTTGACAAAAATATATTGAAAATTTTATTATAAACTAGTAATTTTCTAAAAATATATATTTAAAGATCGTTGAATAAAATATATTTTTAAGTTACATACAGCATATTTTAATTGTAAAAAGTATAATTCCTAATCTTTAACTAAAAATATATATTTTTCAAAAAAGATATATATTTTTGTAATGATGGAAAAAATATCATAGTTGTAAAAATAAACTCTAATTTTTTATGTATAAACTAAAAATATATAAATAAATTTTCTAAGAAAATATTATATTAAAAAAAGAAAGAAAGAAAAGGTTCCAGTGAGCTGGGGCCATCGCTAGAGCTGGACCCCATATTAATGTATGTATGTTTGTAATTTAATTGTTAAACTCAAGCCCCAGCAAAACGTTGGGTTCAATCTTAACCCCACACATTTGCTGGGGATAGTAAGAGGACAAGGAAAAAGAGTTGGGAAGTGAGGTGCTGTGGGTTGTGGGATAAACTTCGATTCTCACAGTGAAGACATTTGTGTTTTATGATTGAATTATTATTATTCTTCGGTGAACGGACTTGTTTTATGATTTAATATATATATATATATGATATGTGTATTATATTTATATATATAATATTTTTCATCAAAATATAGTTAAGAATTAGATTTTTCTAAATATTTTTTTATCAAATAAAATTTATATACGTTTAGTTAGAAATTAGAAAATATATATTTTTATATTTTTCATATAAATTTATCAAAAAATTTCTACTACTCACGCCATATAACATAAAATTTGTCCGCCGTGAACAAATTGAGAACGGGCGTGAGTTCATGGGAATAGGACTCACACACCCACTCCCTTGCAAACCTACTCACTTGTAAATTTGACGCAAATAACATATTATTGTATGATGTAAATAATATAATAATTTTAATAAATTTATTAGATAGAGTAGAGATTAGGAAGATATCTTTATTAAATAAGCAACTAAGAATTGTGATCTCTGACAAAAAAGAGATAAAAAAAATATTTAAGTTACATTTAATGTAATTGTGACCATATCATTAGTTAACCAAAAGATAGAATAATAATATGATTATGGTTTCAGTTTCAATGCAATATAAAATTAAAAAAATATAAATAAAAAACCAAAAGTAAACTCGGGAGTTTTCAAAGTTTTTGAAGAATTTTCAAAACGTTTGACAGTGTGTGAAAACAAACATGCGAAATAGAAATTAAATTTGCTTTCTATTTTGAAAATGGGTGCAGTGCGTGACCCGTTGGATCATCTCAGGACCCAGTCAACCCGACGAGGCGAGTCGGAGGGTTGACGAGCGCGGCATCAAAATGCAGGAATCCGAATATCCCAGGCTGGCATAACGCCACCTGGTGGCGACTGTTGTCCACGTGGTAGACAAAATCAATTTCCAAACCGGAAAGCTAAAAGCTCAAAACAGACGACGACCCAAAATCAGCGGACTCACATGGGTTTCGGGTTGAGAGATTCCGGAAGCTGCTTCTCCAAAACTGCTGTTTCTTTAATTTTTCCCGGGAAACAAACAAAACAAGAGGAAAGAAAACAAGCCAAACCCGCTCTCGTGGTGTGCGTGCCCTTCCACCACCTGTTTCCTTCTTTTTTTTAATCTAGAAGAATACAAAATTTGATCTTGTAGTCAAGTGCTTTCGATTTGTCAAATTTGGAACGAGAGAAAATCAAACGTGTCGGGCTTTTACTTTCTGAGCTTCCAAACTCTTTAAATCGAGCCGCCTCATCACCGATCCCCCCACATTACTAATCTCTTCTCTCCTTCAATCTCTCTAAATCTATAGCCCCTTTTGTCTCTCACACTGCAATCCGACATGGGTAATCAATCTTTTCTTTGTCTGCTTCTTTGGTCTTTCCTGTGAATCCTGGTCTCTAATTTCTGTTACTGGGTTTGCTTCGTAGGTTCTGATAAGAAGATCAAGATTGGAATCAATGGTAATCTTTCTCTGCTGTCCTCAATCTCTGTTCAGTCAACATTTTTGTTCCAAATCTCTGTTTTACCAAGCTGACCTCTGCTTAAATCTTCCAGGCTTCGGTAGGATCGGCCGTTTGGTTGCCAGAGTTGCTTTACAAAGAAACGATGTTGAACTCGTAGCCGTCAATGATCCTTTCATCTCCGCTGATTATATGGTATTTATACATATGTGCGTGTGTTTTCTTTTTGCTTGATTTTATTCTTCTTTACACTGCTGATCTGCTTCTTTTTTTTGGTCAGACATATATGTTCAAGTACGATAGCGTTCATGGACACTGGAAGCATACTGATGTGAAGGTCAAGGATTCGAAGACCCTTCTCTTTGGTGAAAAACGGGTCCATGTTTTTGGCGTCAGGTAGTGTTTTTACTGCTTCTTCAATTTCTTCTCCAAGAATTCTGATTGATCCATCGTTCAAATCTCACTCTTTTTTCCCATTTTCATTTGATTTCTCAAGGAACCCTGAAGAAATTCCATGGGCTGAAACCGGAGCAGAGTACATTGTGGAGTCTACTGGAGTTTTTACTGATAAGGAAAAGGCTGCTGCTCACTTGAAGGTTTGATTCAACTCTCTTTTCTGTTTGTATATGGTATGAGTGTTGATTTGTTTGCATCAGTTGGGTTGTGGTTTTGCGTTGATTTAAAATGGTTAATCCATTGTCATTTGGGTCTAGTTCCTCTTTGCGGTATAATACATATATATATATATGTCTTTAGAAGGATTTTTGCCCCACTTTTTGGATTTCCCACTCGATTGGTTTTTAGAAGGATCTTGGATCTGATTTTTTATTTCTTGGTCTGATCAGGGTGGGGCTAAGAAGGTGATCATCTCAGCTCCAAGTAAGGATGCCCCAATGTTTGTTATGGGCGTTAATGACAAGGATTACAAGCCAAATCTTGACATTGTCTCCAATGCTAGCTGCACTACCAACTGTCTTGCTCCCCTTGCCAAGGTTATACTGACACCAATTTACAATTGGCCAGACAGAATTTGCGACTTTTAGTAATTTTTTTTTCTGTTAAAATGATTTTGCAGGTTATTCATGATAGATTTGGCATTGTTGAGGGTCTCATGACCACTGTTCACGCCACCACTGGTTAGTGGTTGCTTTGATGCTTATGCTACTGCTTTGTTTTATGAGTTGTGAGCTGATCTCAGTGTTTTGTCCCATAAATGTCATCCAGCTACTCAGAAGACTGTTGATGGACCATCAAACAAGGACTGGAGAGGGGGAAGAGCTGCTTCTGTCAACATTATTCCCAGCAGCACTGGAGCTGCCAAGGTAGTTTTCCAATTATGCAATCACACTACTGTCATTACATGTGCCAGTTCTTGAATGTGTTTTGATTTTAGCAATTAGCGTCAACCTTGTTCCTCGGCTGAATTTCTTGACAATGCTATGATCATTAGAGTAGCCACTCTTTAGACTTTGTCAACTCTTTAAGAGGGTGAGCCTGGGTGGCAGTGGTAAGGTTAGTTGCTCATCCGTGAATGGAACGTCACGAGTTTACTTTTCTTGACTCGCGCAGAGCAGGGAGGCTCGTGCATTGGGATATCCTTTTTTATTTACTCTTTACCTTTACATGTTTGTTTTGTAATGTTGTTCATCTTCTTGTTTGATTTGTATTTGTTGCTCCTACACACAGGCAGTTGGAAAGGTTCTGCCTTCACTGAATGGGAAGCTGACCGGAATGTCCTTCCGGGTTCCAGTTGTGGATGTTTCGGTTGTGGACCTCACTGTGAGGCTTGAGAAGGCGGCTACTTACCAGGAAATCAAAAATGTTATCAAGTGAGCCATTTCTTGTCCTCGAAACTTGAATTTGAAGATACGCTGACCATATTGTCAATGACTAGTCGCATAACTACTCTTCCATGGCTGTTTCTTTGTGAATATCAGGGAGGAGTCAGAGGGCAAACTCAAGGGGATCTTGGGGTACACTGAAGATGATGTTGTCTCCACAGACTTCATCGGTGACAGCAGGTCTGTACATATCTTACTTTTGTATTTCCCCGCCTCCGCCTCTAGCAAAAGCGGGGAGTCAGTCTCTTCTCGTGTTCTGGGCTACATCCTTTTTTATATTTCTCCAGCATCGTTCAATTGTTATGGAATGTTTCTCTTGTGGATGCAGATCAAGCATCTTCGATGCCAAGGCTGGGATTGCTCTGAATGATAAATTTATGAAGCTTGTTGCTTGGTATGACAACGAATGGGGTTACAGGTAATTAAAGTCCCATCCTTCCATTCATCATTTTGGGTACATATGATCCTACACACTTTTTTAACGCTTGCCCACCTGATAAATGAACTTCTTCTACTGTTGCAGCTCGCGCTGTGTCGACCTCATCGTCCACATGCATTCAGTGTGTGCTTAATGCAAATCCCTACGAAATGAAAGCCTAAAGCCATGTAATGGTTCTGATCTTAGAGAATAAGCGAGAGAGAGTCTCGTGGGTTGTTATTTGTAATTCGATGCTCTGGAAATGTGACCTTTTTCTGGATGTTTGGTCAATCGAGAATAATCGTATTCCATTTTGAGGTGTTTAAAATTATCCGCCACTGCGCCCTTGCGGGTCAATGTTAGCTATATATAGTCAGTCTTTTGTCCTTTGAATTTGGTTAAGTAGTACTCTTTACGTTTCCAAAATATCATTCATCTCTGTTCACGTTACAAATTAACTCTCTTCCCAGCATCACGGCACCTCTCTCCCCTCCCCCCGCCCCCTTCACACACACGCACGCACACGCTAAACCAGCGGCCATCTCTGGGTTCCAGTTGACTCGGACCTAGCAACGGCTGCTGCTAGGTTCCAATTAATCAGAATCTATGTCACGATCTGGGTTAGGGTTCCAACTGATTAGAACCTAACCATGTTGCAAAACTCTCACTCCGGGAAATCCGTTGTGGTTCTTTTGTTGTGGTAGAACTCTGATAAAATAACATTCAGTATATATATATATATACACGAAGAATCAATCTACGATTTATCTAACAATCTTTGCGAAGAAAGCTATAACTATAAGAGCTTTCTCTCTTTTGTCCACTTCTTGTCCGTCCATGGTGTGTGAATAACAAATAAGACTGTGAATGTGAGAGAGTTCTACATCTCCACTTCTGCTCTGTTTTTATATCTGAATATATATTGCACAAATATATCTATTTTTAAAATCAAAACGTGGAGGGATTTGAAAATAAGATATCAAATTTAAATTCCAATCATTTATCTCATTATTTTGTTCACTAAGTAACTTATTCCATGGTAACTGCAAAATCTAACAGTTGTAGAGGGTGTTTGGCTTGCCAATTGATCACTTATAAGTTATTTTTTTAGCTTATAAGGTACATGGCTTATTTTGTTATATGTTTCTTAAATTTAAGAGCTTAAATATTATTCAACTTTTAAACTATTTTAGTAACTTATTCAAAAAGCTCTTCCCTAACTTTTCTAAATAAGTTCTTAGCAACTGTCATCAACTTCTCTCTCTCCATACCCATCCTCAACTACGCTCATTGGTCTTAGCGTACCGACTTCAACTGGCCTGCTTTTGTTTCATTTGATAGAGATGAGCCACGAAATTTTAGCTGTTGTTCATCTCATCACTTAGACGTATGTGTGTATATATATACATATATTAAAAAGAATAACAAAGAAGAAATTGATTGACTGTTTAATTTTGTAAATATTTAATTATAAGGGACAACTTTAATTTATAGTATTCAGCTATTTGATTTGAATTTTAATCCGTTAATTAATTAGGGTGCGTTTGATTGCTAACATGAAATTTGGGTGGAGGAAGAAGACGAAAGGGAAGGGTTGTCACTGGCCGAGCTTCCCCTGTCGCCATCATCGTCATTAACCGTGCTTCCCTTGTCGCCATCGCCTCACTAGCCAAGCTTCCCCTACTTTTTGCTCGTTGCCTCTCGTTCGATCGCCCTCTCTCTCGCTCAAGATTTTAATTGGGTTGATTTTTCATTTCTCTAGAAAATCAATTTCAGCCCCTCATAAGAAATGTTTTCTAGCAAAAGTGTCAAATGGGCATCACGTGACTCAAAGTGGAAAAATAAATTACTTGAAAAATTTGGCCAATCAAACACCTCAAAAGTTAAAATTTGAGTAAAAATTGATCATTTTCCATGAAAAAAATGTGCAATCAAACACACCCTTAATGAAATGTATTATTGTACTTAACTAAAAGTATATATACATATATGGAGTGGGTGTTTGCCGGCCCAATATTGATCTCTGCTAAATAGCGATGACCTTCTACTCCTTAATTTGGTGATTATCTCCGTTTCTTTAAATCCAACATTTGCATTGTATGTTCCATTGCAATGAAGCTTGGCTACCCAGGATGATCTGTCTTTCCTATCAAATTGAATCTTTGTGGGCTTAACATCATGGAGTTAATTACTACTAAAATACTCTTCTTTTTAACTATATAGAGGATTAAATGGTGATGAAGGTAAGGAGAGCATCTCCAACTTAGATATCAAATCCATAACCAATTTGGTGTCTAACAGTATTTTACACCAAATTCTTAACACCAAATTAATTAGTGTTGTCTCCAATATGCTAACACCAAATTGGTGTAAAGAGATTTTTTAAAGAATATTCTATAAATAAATATTAATTAATTTATTTTAAATTCATTTGGTCAGAATTTTGGTGGTTGTGGAGGAAATGGAAATGATCTTCTGAATTTTTAAATGGTAGTTTAGAATTAAGAATAGAAAGTATTTTATTTTTAAGTCATCTTGTTGTTTTTTTATTTTAAACTTTTTTTTCTATTTTCATAATGTATTTTTAATTTAAGTTAATGAAAATGTTATTGGTTTTTATTATATTATTGAGTTTTTGCATTAAGAATATTTTCTTTCTTCCGAGAATTATTGAAATAAAAAACTTTTGTTATACTCGAGGGTGTTAAAATAAATTGATTTTGATGCTTACAAAACTTATTTCTCCATAAATTATAAAAATAATTTAGATGTCTATAAAATTCGCTCTCAAAACGAGTTACACATCTCCCCCATGTCCGAGTAACTTCGGTCAACCTAAGCTATATGCCAGTCGACTGAAATGTGACAGAAAACTCATGATTGTTCATGTGTAACTTCGGTCGACCGAAGATAAACCTTTAGTTGATAGAATTCAATCAGAAAGATTGGACCTCATCTTCAGTCGACTGATACATCGATCGAACTCACATCCATAAGCATTGGATGACTTAGGTTGACAGAAGATTAATCTTCAATCGACCGAAGTTCCCCCGCTATGGAAATTAAAATTTACTAGACATCTTCGGTCGACCGAAGATGTTGGTTAAGTTGACTGAAGTCCAACAGACGTAGCAGTATCCCTATTTTTCTATACCTATTTCTGGTTGGCACGCCAAGGAATATCTCTTAATGCCTTAAGTGATCCCTCTACATCTCTGTTGGCCTGGTCTACACATGTATAAAGGTAGAATTCTCTTTGGAAGAAAAATGTACTTTTTTTGAACTACTTTTGCAGGTTGTTGATTTTCTCTTACTTTTACATATCTCTTGTCTCCAAAAAGCACAGGCTAATCTTGACTTCAGGTTGTCCCCAACTTTTTCAGAATTACTTTTGTGCAAATAATTTTTCTCTTATTGCTCAAATAATTCTATAGGACAACTATAAAACAAGCTGAAAGGAAAATTCTATAAGATAACTATAAGATCAGTTTTTTTGTATGGCTCAGAATGTTGGGTAGTCAAATATC
Source organism: Diospyros lotus (assembly GCF_014633365.1). Taxonomy (NCBI): domain Eukaryota; kingdom Viridiplantae; phylum Streptophyta; class Magnoliopsida; order Ericales; family Ebenaceae; genus Diospyros; species Diospyros lotus. The sequence continues at coordinate 7,275,866 of NC_068340.1, forward strand.
AGGATGAGCAAATGACGAGTATAGCGGAGATGAGGATATTAAGATGGATGTGTGGTCATACAAGAAAAGATAAAATTAGAAATGAGGCTATTCGTAATAAGATATGAGTAGTGCCAATCGAGGAGAAGATGATAGAGACAAAACTAAGATGGTTTGGTTACGTGAGAAGAAGACCAAGAGACGCTCATGTGAAGAGAGTTGATGAAATGGAACAATTAGTCAAAAAAAGAGGTAGAGGCAAACTCAAGAAGATTTTGGGAGATACATTAAAGTTTAATATGAAGTATATGGGCCTAAATGAAGATATGGTAAAAGACATAAATATATGAAAATTTAGAATTCATGTAGCCGATTCCACATAATGGGATAAAGGCTGGATATATTGTTGTTGTTGTTGCTCAAATATTTTTTATGATTTTGTTGTAAGTTGAGATCCCAACAAATTCTGATTATTTCCAGTGTCATTTTGCTAAAAAGGCTAAAGGCATTTTGAATTTCAAATTGTCATGTGTTTCCTCTCTGCAACAACCACTTGAGTTGAAATTTCCATCTTAAATAAGGGAAAAGAGGAAGAAATAGTATACGTGTTGAAGCAAACTTGGAGAGCATTCAAACAAGAGAGTTTAAGTGCTGGGGAATTATTTGATGCTGTTGCTGAATACTTGTTTGATTGAAATTTTTGATTGTAAGTTTGTTATTTACTCACTTGTAAGTTAGGAGATTATATGTGCTAGTAGTAAGCTAGTGTTTATTCTTGCTTAGGCAAGGGATTTTCTGTTGGTTCTAATTCCATTTAAAAGATAGAGCTATCATTTCCTTAGTGGAACCTCAAGTTTAGTTTTGAGATAGAGGATTAGGCTCTTTATACAGTTGAACCTCTATAAATTTCCTTGTATCTTGTGATTGCATGCTTATTCATTTATCTTCATATTTATTGTAATCTCAAGCTAAAAGAGCAAGAGCTAAAATTTTTATTAACAAAGAGCAAGAGCTAAATATTTTTGAAAATACTCAATTCACCCTCTTGGGTATTTAACTAGGCAACAACTTTCATATACATAAACAAACTTAGTTCATTTTATATTAACATGGTATTTATAAAATATATTCAATATTTTAAAATATATTCAATATTATACTCATTTTATAGATCTTAATAAAATATTTCCATTGGTAATGTTTCTTATAGTAATTTAATTTATATTTCTAATTATTAATCAAAATATACAAATATAATAAAAGTGATAAAAGACATAAAGGGTATAAGTTGTTTTGAAATTATACAAAAAGGGGCAAAATTGGAAATAAAATAGAAAAGGAAATTTGGTTTTGTACATTTCACTCAACACCAAATTTGATAATTGGAAGTTGTGCCCAACACTAAAATAGTGTATTCGTTGGAGAGTTATTATGTTTTACACCAAATTGGTGTTGGCGCTCGATTTGATGCTCCATTGGAGTTGCTCTAGGTTAAAAGGCAAAGGCAATTGATTTTAATAATTATATATAAATATATTTTCAATAAATATATTATATATTTTTGTGTTAGTTTAAGTTTTTAAAAATTATAAACAAAAATTTATTGTAGGCCACAACTATTGCCATTCCTTTGCAATGTAGAAAAAATCCATAGCCTTCTCACAAGTGTTTGAACAACTCAACCAAAAACGAAAAATAATAAAATATAAGTATAGAACTCAAGAACAAGACGTCCCAGCAAAGCCAAGTTTCGAAGGAAAGTCAAAATCAAATAGTTATTTTGAAGGAAAAATCTGTTATGGAAAGGAAATGAACGTATATGTCGAGACAACTTAAGCATAGCCCAAAACCCAAACCCTCATTCGATGCTTCTGTTCGAATTTCAAAACATGATGAGCATGAATCATGAAGACAGGAACCTAGATACACAAATAGTGTTTGTACATATGTGTAGAAATGTGTATATATGGGTGCAAACTATATAATAATAACAGTTCGTCGCGGCTGTCATCACCGTCGTCGTTGCCACCCTTGTTTGTCGTCGTTGCCATTAATGCTTCTGCTCCACCCGCTGGTCATAACTATTTCGATGCCACCTCCAATCACTCGTTGCTTCGTCGCTGTAACACCCAGTGTTACAGGTGTTAAAAGAATAAGAAAGAAAGTGAGAAAATTTCAAAATTGCCCTTGAGAAGGTGTTGGATCCCTGAGATTGAGGGTGCCCTATGAGAGGGGTATTTTGGTAAATTGGATAGTGAAACCCAATATAAAGGGTATTTTGGTAAATTAGAAATAATTCTTATGTGGAATTAGGTATGTAAGTGAATAAAATCCCAATTTGGTGTTTATGTGGAGATATATGGGATTAATAAATTCACAAGGGGTATTTGGGAATTTAGAATTTAATTCCATAAAGGAAATTTAATTTTGGAAATAGGGAAAATGGTGGATATTAAATTATTTGAGGAGAATAATTATATTTTCCCTAAGTTATGAATTAATGTGGTAATGCCACTTGGAGAGATGAGATTAAACTTGGAAGCCAAGGTTAGTGTCTTGTTGTGACACTTGGCATTTTGTGGTTCAAGTATAAATGGGAGATTTAATTAAATACAAAAAGAAAGGATAATTGGTCTTTCAAGCATTTAATGAGAGACATTATGGAGTTGGATTAAAGAAAATCCAAATGAAATGGAAAAATAGTCACCATTAATGTTTGAAATTATGGTAAATTAAATAAATGGAATGGAAAATGGGAAAATGGTCACCCATTAATGCTTGGAAAATATGGTGATTTATATAAATGAAAAATGAGGGAATTATGTCTCTCAAGTATGATGGATGTGAAATTAGTCCCATTAATTTAAATGGGAAAGAAATGGAAATTAGTCACTCATTTATGAGTGAAAATGGGAGAATTTATTTAAATGAGAAATAAATAGAAATCTCCAAGTGATCCAAGGGTTAGGATCAAGTCTTGAAAATGGTGAAGTATATCCAATGGCTTGGATTAAGTCTTGAAAATGGCATGTAATAGTCTCATTTAAGTAAATGAGAAATAAATGAAAAATGCAAGTGATCTAAGGGCTTAGATGCATTCTTGAGAGATAGAATGAATCCAAAGGTGGGGATTCAAAGAGAAAAAAATGGCATGGATTGCCAAATATTAAGAGATGAGTGGTTGAGATTAAGTCTTTCAAATGCACTTGGATTGTGCTTTTAATTGAAGGTTGAGATCTCCTCTTGAAAGGTGAATAAAATCCAATGGATGAGAGTAATCAAGACCAAAGCACATGGATTGTGCTTTCTTGTGTGGTTGGGATTTTCTTCAAAAAAGCAAATGGAAATCAAGGGCTAAGATCAAGTCTTGAAATTGAGATTTCAAGACAAGAGTAGTATTTAAAGGGAAAGTAAGCCCTTGTCTCAAGTTTTGCCATTTCAAAGAGAGAAAGAAAATGAGAGGAAGGAAGAGTTGTCTTCCAAGAAGAAGAAAGGGAGAGAATGAAAGAAGAGAAAGAAGAAAGAAAGCAATGAAGAAGTCTTCCATTGAGAAGAAAGAATGAAGAAGAAAGAAAGGTAAGAAAGTATGTGTCTTGGCCATTTTAAGGCTAAATTTCCTTTCTTGAAATTTCATTAATACTTGTGATCCATTATATGGCTAGATTCTTTCAATGGGAAGAGTTAGAAGAGAAGCTAGGAAACTCTTAAAGCTTCAAAAGAAATGGAAAAGGTAAGGGATAGCCCCATTGGATGGTGGCTTGCAAGTTGTAAGTATGATGCATGAATTCTATGTGTGCATTGGCATGTTGTTGTGCTAGGTCCTATGGCCATAAGGTTGAGTGGGGTAGGGTAGATTAAAGCCTCAAACCAAGGTGGTTGTGAGGATGTGGAAGCCCTAACTATGTTGCATACATGCATTGGCATCACATTTATTTTCATGTTCATACTATTGTCATTGCACCCTTATTGAGCTTAATAGCTCATGAGGTTTTTATCCTCACCATGTAGGTATCTCATGTGCAAGAAGGAAGGGATCTTGGAAAGTTAAGCATGCTTGATGAAATGAAGACCCTAAGGAATTCATGTAATTTAGCTTGGGTTTTGGAAGCCTAAGCATGTTGTAAATTATCTTTTTATTTGATGTTTGATGTAGCAAACATATTGTAAAACTATATTTTTGTAAAAGGGAATTTAAGCATCAAGAGGGTTGTGTAAGCTTTGGTTGCAAATAAATGGATGGTTGATGTATGTTATGGAAACATCAAGAGCATCACTTTAAGCCTTAATTTTGGAGAAAAGAGGCAAAAATTAAGGGAAAATGAAGTTTATTTGTTCATTTTAAATTCTGGAAAATTTGGGGTTAGGAGGCCCCAAGAAAGAAAAAAAAAACGGGGGAGAAGAAGAGAAGTGAAAAAAAAAAGTGGGCAGCAGAGGGCTGCCAGCAAGCAGCTGGCCGCGGGGCAGCCGCGTCCGCAGGCGGGCGGGCGCGGGAGGCCGCGGGTGCGGCCAGGCGCGCGGCGTGTGGGCGCCCGGGCACGCGGCCCCGCGTTGCGGGCGCACCGTGGGGCCCCGGGCACGCCAGTGGGCCCCGCAGGCCAAATTTTTTTTAAAAATTGGAATTTTGGGAGAAATTGGGGCATTTATTAATTGAATTTGGGCCCCGGAGGAATTTTCAAAATAAAGGGATTTTTCGGGCATTTTGGAGATTAATACCGAAATTTTAAAAATTTGAAATGATGAGTTTTCCTCCAAAAATTTGGTGATCCATGAATGGATTGGTTTAAATGGTGATTTTGGAGCCCGGTAAAATTCTTAGTCGGAAAGAATTAAATTCAAATGAGAAAATAATGATTGGGCGTCTTCGCGAGGTTTCTTGTAACCAAACGCGGTGTGGTTTAAAGCCCAATTCTGCTAGTAAATCCTGGGGTTTAAGGGAAGGGAAGGACGAGCCTAGTTCCCACCTAGGGCGTTTCTTCTTGAAACATGGTCCGCCCTTCATCTCAGGCCGGGCAGGGTGGACAATTTGGGTAATTGTTCACGAGTAGCACTCGTAAGTGGGAGCGGGGCGTTACAGTTGGTATCAGAGCGTGGTTGGAGCATCAAGCGGAAGATGCTTGGGGGAAATGTGGTCAAAGGTTGATATGATGGCTTTGGAAGTAGAACCACAAGTGATCGAGGACCCTAGGGGTTGGGTCGAGACATGGAGGTCTATAGTGATGGAAGTGGAGTGCTCGGATATTCCTGCTATAAGAAAGGGAAAATATCATGTTTGAGATGACATACCGTAAGAGATATATGGGTCGAGCAATGAAGAGTCAAATGCCCAAGTGTGGGTATTGGTATCTGATTAGTGGTTAATTTTATAAAAATTTTGTTATAATTATACCCTTCTTTTGATCTTAAAAATAGTTTAAATTAGATATTAATATATATTTTATGGTTATATGCAAGTTTAAATTGAAAAATGAATGAAATGAAATTTTAAAGTAAAATTTAATAATAATAATAATAATATATAAAATTATATATAATACATATACATCATTATATGCATGCATGTAATATATATATAATATAATATAATATATATATGTGCCATGTGTAATACATATATATAATATATAATTTATTAATAACATTAAATTATTTTTATTTTTTTAGGCATGAAGAATTCAAGCCCATGAAGACTTAAAGTCCATGAAGAATTCAAGTCCATGAAGAAATCAAACCCATGGAAAAATAAAGTCCATGAAGAATTCAAGTCCATGAAGAAATCAAGCCCATGAAAAATTAAAGTCCATGAAGAATTCAAGCCCATGAAGAATTAAGGCCCAATTTGAGCAACCCATGGAAGATATTATTTGGAGAAGGCCCAAGAATTATTTTTAATCCTAATGAAGATTAAAAACCAATTTATAGAAATCTATTTTTATTTTTTATGTGAGAGCTTTATTAGGTGTGTTTTTTAGCTAAAATCCACTTAACTATTAGGTGGATATTATAGCTAAAATCCATTTAACTTTATGAATGCTTTATTAGGTATGTATTTTAGCTAAAATCTATTTAATATTAGGTGTGTATTATAGCTAAAATCCATTTAACTTTAAGTGTGTGAGTGCCCATTAGATATAATTATGTCTAGTTGAATAATTGAAATTGTGTGGTTTGTATTGCATCTTGTGGCCTATAAATAGATCACTTGATTGCATTTGTAAGTGTGATTATTATTCTTGAATCAAAGTTTAGTTGTTTCCTTATAATTCTCTCTTTGAGAATTGTTCTTGTTCTTTCCCCTTTTCTTTAGTATTCTCTCTTGTGATCTTACTTCCTTCCTTTCTTCTTTTAAATTCTTATGTCATTTATTATTACTTTATTATTCACCGCCTAAATGGCCGGTTAATTTGTGCCTTTAAATTTCTGCAATTTTCATTCTTGTCATTTAATTGTTCACCGCCTAAATGGACGGTTAGTTTATGCCTTTAAATTCTTGCAATTTTAATTCTTGTATTTTAATTATCTACCGCCTAAATGGCCGGTTAGTTTCTTCTATTTTAATTCCTGTCATTTAAATTCTGTTATTTAAATTATGTCATTTAAATTGCTGTCAATTAATTTAATAGAGATGAGTAGCTAAATCTAATCTTGGGTTAAGGCAAGGACAGTGTCTAACGCCAATGATTCCCAAAGAAAGCTACGCTTTAAATGAGTAACATTGGTTTAAACTTCAATATGAGTGTGTTTTGATTATTGAAAAATCACTAGGTTTGGATTGGAGCGTAAGCCTAACTTAGAGCTTTCATGTCACGCATGAGAGTTACTAGAACTGGAAACGCTATCATACCCAAACCCGGATGATTAATTTAGTTGTTTTGTGTATTAATTGTAATTGAATTTATGGTAGTTTCTTAAATTAGAATCCCGCATATCATGTATGGGGATTGCTTAAACTAGAGCTATCATTATCTTTAATTGCATTTAATAACAAATCCTCATATCTGAAATTAAATTAATGTTGCTAATCTTTTATGCTAATATTTGGGAATCAACGGGTTGGCACTGAAATTGTCTTAACTTAAGTACTTTCCAATTTCATATTCTCACGTTTAGTATTTATTTCAACTTCTGTCTTGCTTTATTTTCTAGTATTTGTTATATAAAAAAATCATAAAAAAATCATGTTATCAATCCATCTAAATGCGTGTGCGTGTGTGTGACATTCTTTTTTTTCTTTTGCCATAAATAAATCTCTCAGTGGACGACCTGGACTCATTCAGAAAATATAAATTTAAATTTGGACTACAACTGCACTCGTACACTGACGAGTATAAACCTCTCACCTAAACAAAGAAAAAAATATAAAATTTTTATTGTGTTTTGTTTTGTGTTTTAATTGCAGGGTGGGAGTGCAGTCAAATTTTGGCGCTGTTGCTGGGGAGATTGAGGCAAAAACAAAAAGGAAAAACAAAATATAAGAAGAAGCATCTCCTGATAAATTCGGTAACTCTGTTTCTTTTTACTTTATTTTTATTTTTGCATAGTGTATGATACTTAGGTCAGGTAAAACTGTAGAAAATCAGTCACTCATGTCTCAACACAATGAGAACATGCCACTTCCACAGAACATGTCTGCACGTGGTAGTGACCACGGTGACCCTGATCCCATTGATCAGGAGATGATCAGACCCCTTAGGGAGTATCTTCATCCTCCTAGGCAGACAACCCCCTCATGCATTATTCTTCCCATCAATCATCATAGGTTTAACTTCAAACCTGGCACAATCCAATTGTTGCCAACTTTTCATGGCATGGATTCTGAAAATCCATATACTCATATGAAAGAATTTGAGGAAGTATGTAGCACTTGCATGGACCATACAGCAAATGAGGATGTCATAAGATTAAAACTCTTTCCATTCTCATTGAAAGATAAGGCAAAAATATGGTTAAGCACTCTCCCACCTAGATCTATAGGAACTTGGAGAGAAATGCAAACAACTTTCTTAAAAAAATACTTCCCTGCCAACAGAACTGCTAATCTTCAAAGACAAATCATGAACTTTGCCTGTAAACCAAATGAGAATTTTGCGCAAGCGTGGGAAAGGTTTAAAGACCTTCTTCACACTTGTCCGCACCATGCTTTTGAGCAATGGAGAGTGGTCAGTTTCTTTCATGATTCACTCACTCCCCAATTGAAAATGCTAGTTTCTACAATGTGCAATGGAGAATTCTATGAGAAGACTCCAGAAGAAGCTTTCCACTTCTTTGACACATTGGCTGAGAATACAAGGAACTGGGAAGTTGGTCCAACATCTGCTCTTGATTCAAGAGAAAATCCACAACCTAGAGGGAGATACCAACTGAGTGAGAGTGACGATTTAAATGCAAGACTAACTGCTTTAACAAAGAAAGTTGAAAACATGCAACCCAAAAAGGTACAATCTGTTAATCAAGTGGAAGTAAAGTGTGCTGTGTGTGATGCAACAGATCATTCAACTGAAGAATGTCCTACCCTACCTGCTTTCAAGGAGGTATTGTATGGGCAGACTAATAACAATCATTCACACAACTTTGAGGGGAGACAAAATCAAAATCAGAGTGGAGCCTATTATGGGAATAATCAGAACTACAATTCATACCATCCCAATAATAGAAATCACCCCAATTTTTCTTGGAGAAATGATTCTGGAAATCATTCTCAACCTCCCTTCCCTACACAACAACATACCTTCCAACAAAATCAAGGTTCTTCATCCAATACTTACCAACCTCCTCATAGGAGATCTTTGGAAGATACCTTGCACCAGTTCATCCAAAGTCAAACAGGTATCAATAATCAGGTTGCTCAGCTTGTCAAAAATCAAGACCAAACAAACAGAGCCATAGAAGACATTAGGAGCCAGTTGACCAAGATAACACAAACATTGAGTGTGAGAGAACCCGGGAGGTTTTCATCCCAAACTAATCCTAACCCAATTAGGCAAACCAACCAGGTAGAAGCTTCAAATAGTGAAACCAACACTCATGAACAAGTGCAAGCAGTGACTGCCCTAAGAAGTGGAAGAATAATTGAGAAACCAACTGATCCTAGGATAAACCAACATGTTGATGAAGAAAAAGAACCAAAAGATCATGAATCCACCGATGAAAAAAATGAAAAACAAAAAGAATATGAGAAAGAAATTCAATACAGGCCCAAACCACCTTTTCCACAAAGGTTGAATCATTTGAAAAAAGAGCAACAAAATGCAGATATATATGAAGTGTTTAAGCAAGTGAGAATCAACATCCCGCTGTTGGATGCAATCAAACAAACACCTTCATATGCAAAGTTTTTGAAAGATCTGTGCACTGTCAAAAGGAAAACAAATGTGCATGAAAAGGCATTCTTAACTGAACAAGTCAGCGCCATTCTCCAATTGAAAACTCCTCCCAAATACAAAGATCCAGGCTGTCCAACCATTACATGCATCATAGGAAGTCAAAAGGTTGATCGGGCACTCTTGGATTTAGGAGCTAGTGTCAATTTGTTGCCATACAGTGTGTATCAACAGTTGGGATTAGGTGAGCTTAAACCCACTAGAGTGACCCTTCAGCTGGCTGATCGATCAATCAAAGTTCCACGAGGAATTGTGGAGGATGTTCTGGTACAAATCGATAAGTTCTACTTTCCAGTGGACTTCATCGTTTTGGACACCCAGCCGCATCAGGGGCCTCAACCTCCTGTGCCAGTCATCTTAGGTCGACCATTCCTTGCCACATCAAATGCCATCATCAACTGTAGGAATGGTGTGTTAAAGCTATCTTTTGGGAACATGACTGTAGAAATGAATATCTTCAGGGTAGCCAAACATCAGGACACTGAGAGTGAAGTGGAGAAGGTAGACTTGATCCAAACACTGACCAATGACTGTTTTGAAGAGTTCATGAGAAGACCCAAAGAAGGAAATCAAGATCTCGAAGAAATAAAAGAAGTGGAAGTCATAAGCAAAGAAAGTGAGAAGCCTACATGGATGCCTGGTTTAGAGCCATTAAGGAACTTGGACAATAAGCTCATGGCTCCTGATAGCCATCAATCCACGCCTGAGAGAAAGCCATTGCCCAGTGATTTGAAGTATGTATTTCTAGGAGAAGGGGAAGCATTCCCAGTGGTGATCTCTTCAAGTTTGACACCTCAGCAAGAGCAACAACTGATAGAAGTTCTAAAAGCACACAGGAAGTCATTAGGATGGACCATTTCAGATTTGCAAGGTATTAGTCCTTTGATCTGTACTCATAAGATATTCTTGGAAGAATGAGCAAAACCAGTTAGGCAAATGCAAAGGAGATTAAATCCCAACATGAAAGAAGTTGTCAGAAAAGAAGTGCTTAAGCTATTGGATGCTGAAATAATTTACCCAATCTCTGATTCTAAGTGGGTAAGTCCAACACAGGTAGTACCCAAAAAGTCTGGAGTCACTGTTGTAAAAAATGAGAACAATGAACTGATTCCCACGCGCATTCAGACAGGATGGCGTATGTGCATTGATTATAGAAAGCTCAATTCTGTGATAAGGAAAGATCATTTTCCTTTGCCTTTCTTGGATCAAGTTCTGGAGAGAATAACAGGCCAAGCCTACTATTGTTTCTTAGATGGCTACTCAGGGTACAATCAGATAGAAATTGCACTAGAAGATCAAGAGAAGACAACTTTCACATGTCCATTTGGGACATTTGCATACAGGCGCATGCCATTTGGGTTATGCAATGCTCCAGCCACCTTTCAAAGGTGTATGATGAGCATTTTCAGTGAAATGGTTGAGCAGATTGTTGAAGTATTTATGGATGACTTTTCTGTTTATGGAAGTAACTTTGAGGCCTGTTTGGAGAATCTGAAAAAGGTTTTAGCAAGATGTGAGGAAACAAATCTGATACTCAATTGGGAAAAATGTCACTTCATGGTGAAACAGGGCATAGTCTTGGGGCACATCGTTTCATCTAGGGGGATGGAGGTAGATAGGTCAAAAATTGAAACAATTCAAAAACTCCCCATCCCTAGGAATGTGAAAGACATCAGGAGTTTTTTGGGACATGCAGGGTTTTATAGGAGATTCATTGCTTTCTTTAGCACCATAACAAGACCCTTGTGCCATTTGTTGTCTCAAGATGTTCCGTTTGAATGGAGTCCTGCCTGTCAAAATGCTTTTGATAAATTGAAAGATGCACTCATTTCAGCACCTATCATTCAGTCCCCTGATTGGTCCCTCCCGTTTGAACTTATGTGCGATGCTAGTGATTATGCGGTAGGAGCTGTGTTAGGGCAGAGGAAGGATAAGAAACCTCATGTGATATATTATGCTAGCAAAACTCTTAATGAGGCACAAAAGAATTACACCACTACAGAGAAAGAGTTACTAGCAGTTGTCTTTGCCCTGGACAAGTTTCGATCTTACCTCGTAGGGTCACTAGTGATCATTTTTACTGATCACGCTGCTCTGAAGTATTTGTTCACAAAGCAAGATGCAAAACCCTGTCTGCTCCGATGGATCTTACTCCTGCAAGAGTTCAACATTGAAATCAGAGACAAGAAGGGAGTAGAAAATGTGGTGGCTGACCATTTGTCAAGGATTCCAAGTCAAGATCTCACACAATTTGATGAACCAATTCATGACAATTTCCCTGATGAGCAACTATTTAAAGTGAATGTTATTCGTGCATCATCTGTTGTCCCTTGGTATGCCGACATTGCGAACTACCTGGCAACTGGTCTGATCCCAGACCATTGGAGTAAGCAAGATAGGCATAAATTCTTCAGAAAAGTCAGAACATTCTTTTGGGATGAGCCCTACCTCTTCAAGTATTGTCCTGACCAAATCATCCGTAGATGCATACCCGATCATGAGCAACAAAGTGTCATCAATTTCAGTCATACTCTTGCATGTGGAGGCCATTTTTCTGTCAAGAAAACAGTTGCAAAAATTTTTCAGAGTGGATTTTATTGGCCGACACTGTTCAAGAATGTGTACAAGTTCTGTTCAAATTGTGATCGATGTCAAAGGTTAGGAAGTCTGTCAAGGAGAAACATGATGCCATTACATCCGATCCAAGTGTTAGAAGTTTTTGACTGTTGGGGTATGGATTTTATGGGCCCATTTATCAATTCATTTGGTCATGAATACATCTTACTTGCTGTTGACTATGTGTCCAAATGGGTAGAAGCAATCCCGGCCAGAACAAATGACCATAGGACTGTCGTGAAATTTTTGAAAGAAAACATATTCAGTCGATTTGGGATGCCACGAGCAATCATCAGTGATGGGGTTCCCATTTTTGTAATAAAGTTGTGGCAGGATTAATGAAGAAATATGGTGTACTGCATAAGGTTGCAACACCATACCATCCCCAAACCAATGGTCAAGCCGAGCTAGCCAATAGGGAGATTAAGCGCATATTGGAAAAGACTGTTGCTGCTAATCGTAAGGATTGGTCCTTAAGACTAGTAGACGCTCTTTGGGCATACAGAACAGCTTACAAAACAATTTTGGGAATGTCTCCCTATAGGCTAGTATACGGTAAATCTTGTCATCTGCCGGTGGAAATTGAGCATAAAGCATATTGGGCAATTCATAAGATCAACAAGAGTCTAACTGAAGCAGGCTTATCTAGGAAGCTCCAATTGAATGAACTTGAGGAAATTCGGAATGAAGCATTTGAAAATACACGATTGGCCAAGGTTCGCATGAAAGAGTTACATGATCGGCACATCATTCGAAAAAGCTTTCAGGTAGGGCAACGGGTACTCTTGTATGATTCTCGATTGCATCTATTCCCAGGAAAATTGAAGTCTCAATGGGTCGGCCCATTTGTAATCAAGTCCATCTCAGGATATGGGGCATTTGAGATAGAAAATCCGGAGTCAGGACAGCTTCTAACAATCAATGGTCATAGGTTGAAACCATACCAGGGTAGTATTGAGGAGAATGAAGGAGTTGTGGATTTAGATGATCCATCATCATCTGATGAGTAGGGAAAGTTTCCTATCGTCTGGGAATCTGACGTTAAAAGACCACCTTTCCATTTAGGTTAAATGGATGTTTATAGATCTGAAAAAAAAAAATAATAAATAATAAATAAAATTAAATAAAAAAAATAAAATAAAATAAAATAATAAAGAATTATATATATAAGTTGTTCATTTTCTGCATTACTTAATTAACTTTGATTCAAATAGTGTTTCTCTGTGTGCAGTCTAAATAAAATTTTTTTGCATACGAGTTCATGCATTGAAGACCACCAGGTATGCCTATCTTCTATCCTTTTATTGTCGATTGAGGACAATGCGCAATTTAAGTTGGGGGGTAAGGTGTACTTGATTTTATTGGTGTTTGAAACTGATTTATTGTGCAAATAATTTTGTTAGACTCGATAATATTGTCTTGTGTGGTATGTATGATTTTATTGGGCCCCTAAAACAAAACATTTATTAAAAAAAAAAAATCAAAAAAAAAATAATAATAAGAATAAGAATAAAAAAATTAAAAAAATAATAAAATAATTAAAAAAAAAATTTGAATTGAGAGAGACAGAATTGACGCTGGTGGTAGTTATCTTTTCTTGGGCAGTGCAATCACACTGCCCTATAAAGGATAAGGCACACTGCCAAATGTTGAAAAATGAGGCACCAAGCGTTAAAAAAGAGACGCCAAGCATAACCCTGTAATTATGGCATGCCTCGAGCCGAGTGTAAAATAGTGATGGTCATTGCTCTATAAGAGACTCCATATCTGTATAAGGCAAGCCACCCTTCTTGAGCTCAGTCTTCTCTCTTTTGTGTTATTCTCCGATCAGGTACTCTCATCCCTTTTGTAAAGTTTATAGTTCTTTACTTTTTTTTCTTAGTATAGTTAAAAAAAAAAAAAAAATGAATCTTTATCTCTCAAAAATTCACAAGTACTATCCATCTCTCCCGCAGAATGATTTGAAAAAAATTTATGTTGCTAGGTGTGAAAGACTTAGGTTGTTGATGCTTAATAACATCCCTGAAGATATTCGTTGGCTGATCGAAGCAAAAGTTCGATTAGCTGGTGAAACTTCACCTAGTTTTAAGCATTTTCCAGGCTTAGGGAAGAGTAGTTTTGCGAAAAAAAGAAGAGCGAAAAGAGTGAATGGTTGTTACAAATGTGCTCGATGGACCTGTAACACACGATGCAAATCTGTGGGGTTTACGTCCATAAATCGAGAAGATAAAATTAGTTTCATAAAGGATGGACTGAGTAAGGAGTCTCTAGATGATATCCGATTGACTCTTGAGACGCATCCGTGTGGAATAGTGCAAAGAGAACTTCTTGCTTTATGGACCCAGTTCAGAAGTGACCACCAACGCTATAGTCTTGGGAATCTGACTAAAAACGACCCTGTTTGCCAATCTATAAGAAAATTGGATGGGAAGCTTATCCCCACTTCATAGAAAGTGTTTAAGCCGTTTCTGGACGTAAAACCAGAGGAAGATGTGAGCCACAATCACAACTACTTATATATACGCAAGATTTTTGTTTGTATTTATTTCTTGTTGAATTGTTGTATAGCTACTTTTGATCTCCAAACTTCTTTTCAGGACATACAAAAGGAACAAACATGGAAGGGCAGTTCGTTCGTCAAATTAAAACCATATGTGTACTTTGTGGCTCTCAACTTGGGAGTGATATTTGTTACGCACTTGCAGCGAACGAACTTGGTAAAAAATTAGGAGAGAAAAAAATTAATTTGGTATATGGAGGGGGAAGTCGTGGATTGAATGGTTATGTTTCACAAGCTGTACATCTTGGAAATTCATCTGTGGTAGGTATAATGCCAATCCCTTTAGCTGAACCACATATTTCCGGGATTACACGCGGTCAACTTATAGAAACGACTTCTATGTCTGAGCGCATGGCTTGTAAGATTTATCAGTCAGATGCCTTCATTGCTTTACCAGGAGGTTTTGGAACACTTGAAGAAATCTTTTGTATAATCTCCTGGGCCAAGAGTAATCTCCATACCAAACCCATTGGACTTTTAAATGTTAACCATTTTTTCGATGGGTTACTCTCTTTTCTTGATCAGGCTGTGGACCAACAGTTCATTTCTCGTTCAGCAAGAAAGATTCTCATTTCTGCATCCACCATTGATAAGCTGTTAGAGAAATTACATGCTTATGTTCCACAGTACGATCCTCATGAGCCTCGGATAGACTGGTCTAAGGCAATTAGTAACAAGCGCCCAAGGGGTCCGATTAATTTAGATTTATCACTGTGAGAAATGCTCTTTATTAAGATGGCTGAGTAAGGAGTACTTTTTGTACTCTTGAGACGCATCTAGTTATTGTACAACTTGCAGGATTTTTTTTGGTTGTGTTCTTGAAAAAAAAAAACAAAACAAAAAAAAAACAAAAAAAAAAACAAAAAAAAACAAAACTGTGGAATGTTGTTAGCAAAGTCTTTGATAAGATGGCTGAGTAAGGAGTACTTTTTGTACTCTTGAGACGCATTTTACTTATCTTATGACTTGCATGAAATTTTTATTTTGGTGTGAAAATATAAATATATATCTATATGGTGTGCTCATTTGTTGTTTAAGTTTTAGCAGTTCACAGCAAAGTGAAATTGTGGAGTTACAGGTATTCCTAACAACCCTAATTTATTACTGCAATTTAAGTTGGGGGGTGTAAGGTCTAATTATGAATCATCTGGTTTATATTTAACTGTGAGTTTGCTATTGCTAGTTTGTAGTCTTGTGGGAATTGATTATCTTTATCTGCTCTTATAAAAAAATAAAAAAAATTATGTGTTTTAAATAATGCTATTCCTAAAGCTTTGAAGTTATGCACTGATAGCCGGCTAAGTTTGCAATACGAAACATGAATGCATTGATTTCTTATTTGAAAACGTATATGCATTAGAATAAGTAATTTGCATTCATCAGGGATTCAAATTTAGAAATTGGTTATCGGTCATAAAGTCAAAGGTAACAGTAATTAGTTGATTAGTACACTGTATGATCCCTCAACAGAAGTGAAGACTATTACCCAAGTGAGTGTTTGAGCCTAATAACCGTTAATTCTAAGTGAAATAACACTTACTCTAAATATGCTTTATTGTTTATCTTATCTTTTCAATGGCTTCAAAACATCAATTTGCTTTGAATGTCTAGTATGATAGCGGATAAGTTTGACTAGTTTCAAACTCTGAATTAGATGACTGAGTATCATCGTTTTGTAGAAGCATGATAGAGGGATCAATTTCTTTCATTTTGAGCTTATTAAACCTTTTTCTTTCTTTAAATTAACCTCCTTTGCTATCCCATTTGAGCCATATGTAGTACAATTTCTTTCGTTACCCTCGTTTGGTGTGATTTTGGGAATTAGTCTGTTTATCTATTTTCATATTTAAAAAAAAAAAAGAAAAAAAAAAGATAAAAGAAGAAAAAAAAAAGTGAAAAAAAAGGGGAGAAAATTCTCTTAACTATTCAGCATAACTGTTTCAAAAGAAATGGTAAAAAAAAAAAAAAAAAAAAAAATCCCGACACACCCTTTGCACACTCTACCTTTTCTTTGACAACCCGTATTAACCTTATAGCCCCATTACAACCCAGTCTGATCCTTTTCTATGCTATAAATCATGTGATCTCAGAATTCGAGTTTGGAGTAGGGAATCATGTTTAAATTCAGAAGTTACTCATCTAGAGCATTATTCCAATCATGAAGCTATGTCAATTTCCTTGTTCTTTCATGAAAATACGTTCCTTGTATTTGGGATGGCACCGAGTTTTGAACTTGTTCTGCATTTACTCTTATAACGGTGCACCCCCTTGTGTGTACACCTGAGGAATCCTTTTTATTGGAGAGAAAATCCATAGTGAGATTTGAAGTCAAAACTTCGAGGGAGTAAGTCTGTGTGTTGGTTATCCTAATTTCCATTCCTGAGATTGTATGACCTTTAACCAAAAATCTGATTTAGAATGCTAAATTATTTATTTAATTTTATGCATTTCGGTTTCAAATTTGAAATTTTTACATTCATACAGTTATTGTGAATAAAGTTTGGCAGGTGTATAATCTGATTGCTAAGGGACTAGCAATGTTTAAGTTGGGGGGTATGATTAGTGGTTAATTTTATAAAAATTTTGTTATAATTATACCCTTCTTTTGATCTTAAAAATAGTTTAAATTAGATATTAATATATATTTTATGGTTATATGCAAGTTTAAATTGAAAAATGAATGAAATGAAATTTTAAAGTAAAATTTAATAATAATAATAATAATATATAAAATTATATATAATACATATACATCATTATATGCATGCATGTAATATATATATATATGTGCCATGTGTAATACATATATATAATATATAATTGATTAATAACATTAAATTATTTTTATTTTTTTAGGCATGAAGAATTCAAGCTCATGAAGACTTAAAGTCCATGAAGAATTCAAGTCCATGAAGAAATCAAACCCATGGAAAAATAAAGTCCATGAAGAATTCAAGTCCATGAAGAAATCAAGCCCATGAAAAATTAAAGTCCATGAAGAATTCAAGCCCATGAAGAATTAAGGCCCAATTTGAGCAACCCATGGAAGATATTATTTGGAGAAGGCCCAAAGATTATTTTTAATCCTAATGAAGATTAAAAACCAATTTATAGAAATCTATTTTTATTTTTTATGTGAGAGCTTTATTAGGTGTGTTTTTTAGCTAAAATCCACTTAACTATTAGGTGGATATTATAGCTAAAATCCATTTAACTTTATGAATGCTTTATTAGGTATGTATTTTAGCTAAAATCCATTTAATATTAGGTGTGTATTATAGCTAAAATCCATTTAACTTTAAGTGTGTGAGTGCCCATTAGATATAATTATGTCTAGTTGAATAATTGAAATTGTGTGGTTTGTATTGCATCTTGTGGCCTATAAATAGATCACTTGATTGCATTTGTAAGTGTGATTATTATTCTTGAATCAAAGTTTAGTTGTTTCCTTATAATTCTCTCTTTGAGAATTGTTCTTGTTCTTTCCCCTTTTCTTTAGTATTCTCTCTTGTGATCTTACTTCCTTCCTTTCTTCTTTTAAATTCTTATGTCATTTATTATTACTTTATTATTCACCGCCTAAATGGCCGGTTAATTTGTGCCTTTAAATTTCTGCAATTTTCATTCTTGTCATTTAATTGTTCACCGCCTAAATGGACGGTTAGTTTATGCCTTTAATTCTTACAATTTTAATTCTTGTATTTTAATTATCTACCGCCTAAATGGCCGGTTAGTTTCTTCTATTTTAATTCCTGTCATTTAAATTCTGTTATTTAAATTATGTCATTTAAATTGCTGTCAATTAATTTAATAGAGATGAGTAGCTAAATCTAATCTTGGGTTAAGGCAAGGACAGTGTCTAACGCCAATGATTCCCAAAGAAAGCTACGCTTTAAATGAGTAACATTGGTTTAAACTTCAATATGAGTGTGTTTTGATTATTGAAAAATCACTAGGTTTGGATTGGAGCGTAAGCCTAACTTAGAGCTTTCATGTCACGCATGAGAGTTACTAGAACTGGAAACGCTATCATACCCAAACCCGGATGATTAATTTAGTTGTTTTTGTGTATTAATTGTAATTGAATTTATGGTAGTTTCTTAAATTAGAATCCCGCATATCATGTATGGGGATTGCTTAAACTAGAGCTATCATTATCTTTAATTGCATTTAATAACAAATCCTCATATCTGAAATTAAATTAATGTTGCTAATCTTTTATGCTAATATTTGGGAATCAACGGGTTGGCACTGAAATTGTCTTAACTCAAGTACTTTTCAATTTCATATTCTCACGTTTAGTATTTATTTCAACTTCTGTCTTGCTTTATTTTCTAGTATTTGTTATATAAAAAAATCATAAAAAAATCATGTTATCAATCCATCTAAATGCGTGTGCGTGTGTGTGACATTCTTTTTTTTCTTTTGCCATAAATAAATCTCTCAGTGGACGACCTGGACTCATTCAGAAAACATAAATTTAAATTTGGACTACAACTGCACTCGTACACTGACGAGTATAAACCTCTCACCTAAACAAAGAAAAAAATATAAAATTTTTATTGTGTTTTGTTTTGTGTTTTAATTGCAGGGTGGGAGTGCAGTCAGTATCAAGAACCCGAATGTGGAAATTTGGAGGTTCAGGAGGCATTCTAACGATAAGAGTTCCTTGCGATTGAAGTGTTGAGGCTTGTGTGGGGACACAAAGCCGAGTCATTATAAGGATCATGATGGGACAAGGAGAGCCCGAGGTATAGCTAATCCAAGAAGGGATTAGTGGACCAACCTATGTTGGGGAGATGTACAAGCCCGTATGAGGGAAGGGAGTGGTTCCCGTAGAGGTGACGCGCTAAGGGTTGCGTGCTTAAACTAGGGTGAGCTAAGGTTGAAATTAGCTCGAAACCCAGAGAAAGAAGTCGTCAACAGGTTGTGTGACGAGCTCCGGGAATGGAGCGAGCTAAAGTTGCTTGTAGAGAGGCTCTAGGTGGAGCGAGCATGTGAAGCACATGCCAGTCATGGCCAGGGTAGACATGACGTTGGTAGTTCATTGAAAGACTCCAAGGGTGTGAGTCATGCATGAGGAATGCATACGGTGCCATATGATTATATTGTTACGACGATCCTGGAGGGGACGTGCCTAGGGTATGAGTAGACCCTAGTGGATTTCATGATGAAATGGGATATATCCTAAGAAAGGATAGGTATGTGGCAAATGGACCCTGGCGGGTACTTGAGTGAAATGGAAATCCCAAGTGAGTCGAGCTGGAATCCAAGGGGATCCAGATTTGGGATAAAGGAGTTGGGCATGTGTAGATATGTGCGTGAGAGCCATGGGATTGGAAGTCCTAGTTGAGAAAGACCAAGTGACCATTCCTGTGAATGATGGATGAGGGGTCAATCAAAACTCTCATTGACGCTTGGGGTCAGGCGAGACGCCTAAGGTCGGGAGATGAGAGGTGAATAGACCCTCATTATGATGCCTGGGGTCGAGATGACGCCTAAGGTTGTGAAACCCTTGATGGGAGACGAGGAGGTCACCCAGTGGAGGGTATGAACGGTGTGTGGGCCGAAGGTAGCCAATCGTAGCGACAGGACATCCGTGGGCTATGAGCGCACAAGAAATGCCAACTTTGGATGCCAAGTGGGCAGGAGCATGGTGAGCAATGTGGAAGCCGAGAAATTTAGTTTCAAGTCAAGGAAGCCCGATCGAGGCGTGCGGGAGGGCCAGGCCGGGCGTAGTGACTGAATGCATACAGGAGTGTGCAAGGAGAGACGAGAGGCCTCAATTTACCTGGAGGGTAACGGTGGGTACTCGATGGTTAAAGGTGTAGGAGCTTGAGATAGGCTCAGCGTGTTAGTTGTGGACTGATAAATCATTGATAACCAAGCTTTGGGGATGAGCTAGGTGGTGAAATGGATCATAATGGGTTTGGATCCATTGCCATGGAAAGTTAGAGCTTTCAAAGGTTGAATGAGAGCCGCGATGTATGATCTTGTGGGGTAAGATCACGAGGCCTCAAGATGTGAAGTGGGTTGAGAGTCTCTTAAGTGATAAGAGATGTAGGATCCTGAGGAGCGGGACTCATGGTACGAGCTTGAGGTTATCAAGGCAAGGATAACCAAGTGAGATGGCTCGGGTAAGGTGGTAGCGGAACCATCATAGCTCGGGAGGCTTTAAATAGCGTTGATGCTATGGGTGCAAGGCTCGGTGTAACGGATCTGATACTATGGACTGTATGGCAGAGGACTAATTAGTTGGCTCGTGTTGAGGGCAAGTGGCCCGTGGGCCTGAGCGATTTAGTGAACTGCAGGTGACGGTCGAATGTCGAAGATCCGGAGCAGCATCTTAGGAAATTTGGTCAGGAGACCGAGAATCTTCTGTAAAGGATACGACATATAGAGTAATCCTAAGGAGGAATCGCGGAGTGCGTTAGGGAATCCGATAGATTGCTGTCGAGTAGGACGCCTGGTTAGGAAAATGGCTGCAAGCGTGGTGTAGTAGTCATGCCGTGTTCGATATTAGAGGTGTGACTGGAAAGTTAAAAGTCACACTACGGGGTGCGAATAGGTCAGAGTGGGACCTGAGCCATGCTGTAGGAAACTGTTGTTGGGCCAATGTAAGAGACAACACAGTAAAAGTGATTGGGTGTTGACTCTCTGAAGCACGGGGCAACACGATGGGGAGCTAGTGTTGGGCCAGTGTATGGGAGTGACACGATGATGGTGACAAGGTGTTGGTGCGCCTAAAGCACAGGGCAACACAGTGACTATGCAGATGGTCAGGGACTGAAGATCGGTGAGATGTTTGAGAAAGAAGCCCGGGGAAACGAAACGGGTCTAGCGTGGGAATAATGCTATGGTTGACGCCTACCAGTGACGGGTCTAATGCTATGGACCACTGGATGCAGACGGTTAGTCCACAGGAGGGACTGCAGCCCTCCACGTGGAGTAACTTGTCTGTGGTGGAGACGATTAGACACCGAAGACCTGGGGTATGCTGTAGGTTATGCCTGAGCCAGACCTAAAATTTCGTAAGGGTTGAAGTATGGTGGTAGTGCTGTGGGTGTTAAGGCAGCAAGAAAGTTTGTGAATCGAGGGAGTGATATCTTGTGGTGTGATAACAAGAGGTGTGGCGATGCTCCTTGCTAAAGGATGCTAATATAGTTGTGGTTAAAATTGATCGTAGTGATCTGGTAAGTTAGGATAATGTACCCAGTGTGATCTTGCAGTAATGTATGAAGATGGGATTGATTGGTAGAGTTGGTGAATGGCTCAAGAATGATGCGTAAGTGCCGTGGAGGGCGAGACTTACGAAATGGAAGCCAACCATCAGATAGGGAAATTGAAGCGTGCGGAGGTTTCAAATAAAGCAATCTCTAATCCAGTGATATGAGTTGTGGTAGGCTGAACGTGTGGCTAAGGCACGGTTTGAAATCCGAGAAGATGCGCAATTACACAGTCTAGTGTTAGTCTTGGTGGTGTCGATGCGAAATGAGAAAGTGTCCTCATGTGGCACTGGAAGGGTTTTCCCGTTGATGACACACGAGAAATTGCCAGGTGGTAGCACCTGATGGCAATAATGGAGCGTGAGGCTCGAGGGCGGTGAGGTAAAGCCCTGTTGGTACCGTGCATGCCTTTAGTGGAAAGGTTCAGTTGGTCCTGGTGGTTAGACCATGCAAATTGTGAGAAAGAGATGCAAGGTGATGAAAGATGGTTGGTCAGGGCAGAAATGTGCCACTCAGAGGAGTGTGGCTTTGGAATGAGAGCTAACAATGGTAGTGGAATTGTGGTTAGGGTAGAACTTGAGATGTTCTCCCAAGAAAAGTTGCACATGAGGCAACAATGTGAGATAAACTTCCTAAGGCGCTACAACTCTATCAGGAAAGGTCACCCGGGGAAAGGCCAGCGCAATGGCAAGTGCCTGAGTAGGAAGGTGAGACCTACGGCATCCAGTGGAAGTGTGAATTCCACAGGAGTGGCAGGGGTGATTTCCAGTGACTGGAGTTTAAATCGAAGCGGCAATCGATGAGTGCAAGTGTAGTGCCTAGAGGAAGGTTATGTGGGTTGTGAGCCGAGCAATCCGACTAGAGTTAATTGAGTTGGTTAGATGGAAGTTGTGGCGAATTTAAGGTGTCGCCAATGGGTAAAGAGAGCTCGAAGAAAGAGCTTATGGGATAGGATTGGTTTCCAGTAGTGGTGTTGAGGTGATGAAATCACCTAATGGCTGTGAGTGATGCAGTTAAAGGGATGCCTTGGAGTGTGAGCAATTGATAAAAATTAACCTCGCGTCTAAGGTTAATGGTTGTGAAAGGAAATCGGCTAGTGAAGCTGTTGTGGTGTAGAGCCATGTGGTTGCTCATCGAGAGGTGTGAGTTAGCTGTGGCAAAGTGTATAAGAAATCCGAAAGAAGCCAAAGTCTCTCAGGGATTTAGTTAAATGCTAGATGTATAAAAGGTGACGTGAGGAAGGCGACCTAAGAGTAGGGTCGTGCTGGTTGTGGTGACCAGTGAGATTCAAAGAGCAGTAAGTCTTTTATGATGGCATGGTGGTGTCGTCGTCGCGGTTAGGGAAGAGAAGTTGTCCGGAAGGTCAAAGGTAACCATCGTGCATGGTAAGACCTTGAAGCCGAGTGCGAATGGCCAGGAAGGCTGGTATCGGTGAATTTTGAAATGCAATGATCGTGGGGGGAGAAAATTCGTTGCTGTCATGGTGATGTCTTTGCCAAGGAGGACAAGAGGAACCATTATGCATGGTTTAAATCGGGTGTCTATTACGGGTTGAGAATGAACCTGATATGTGATGGCTGGAAGTTCGTGCCTCAAGAGTAAGAGGCTTTGTTGAGAAATGGGGTGAAGAATTGAAGAGGGGTTGCTCAGTGAAGAGTTCCCTGGTATGGGTATGAGACCTTACTAGCATGTGATATCGGCTAGTAAGTATTGTTGTGTGCTTAATGCGAAGAACTCTTGGTTGGGAAATGGTTGTGACCCGAGCATACTTAGGCTCGAGGTGAGATTGAAATGGTGCATACATCGCCAAGCTCGATGTGAACTCGGGCAGTACACAGGGTTGAAATGTGTGATAACCTAGCACAGTGTTAGGTAAGTCGACTTTGCGTAATCGTACCGATAAATGAGGGTCGGCTCGTCAAGGTAGAAGACTATGTATGAAATGGTCAAAGTTGGCCAGGTGGGCCAAATGGGTGCTTCCTAGGTAGTGCTAGCATGGTAAGTTGATCGGTAATGAGAGGTTACCATGAGGATCAACTCAAGCTATGCAGGCGTGTGATTTATGGCCGTATGCCATGGTGGAATGGGTGTCCGAGTATCTAATGGGCACTAGAATGTGACATTGCGGTGAATGATCAGTGCTAAGACGTTGCTGGTTGGACCAGCGTAAAATCGTGGCCATGTGTGTTTGGCAGTGAGAAACGTTGCCGTGTATGATCGGCGTAAAATCGTGATAGACTGATCAGTGATGCAATGTTAGCGTATGTGGTTTGACTGAAGGGAAAAATGGAAGTGGACTGCAAAGTGATGCTCGATAGCGTTGCGGTAAGCGTGATCAGCAACCAGTTGTGCAATTTGGCAAGAGGCCAAAGCAGTGTTCGGTTGTTGAATATTCTCGAGAGCTGGAAGATCGAAGGCCTAAAGTGAAGCCTTGAGGTAGGTGTAACCCGAGGTAAATGTGAAGAATGGATAGGCTATGGGATTTTCAAGCAGGAGAATTTGGCCAGTAACCTGGGAATGTGATTGTCTTGGGTAGGAGATGATGGTAAAACGAATTTCGAGGACGAAATTCTTTTAAGGGGGGAGGAATGTAACACCCGGTGTTACAGGTGTTAAAAGAATGAGAAAGAAAGTGAGAAAATTTCAAAATTGCCCTTGAGAAGGTGTTGGATCCCTGAGATTGAGGGTGCCCTATGAGAGGGGTATTTTGGTAAATTAGATAGTGAAACTCAATATAAAGGGTATTTTGGTAAATTGAAAATAATTCCTATGTGGAATTAGGTATGTAAGTGAATAAAATCCCAATTTGGTGTTTATGTGGAGATATATGGGATTAATAAATTCACAAGGGGTATTTGGGAATTTAGAATTTAATTCCATAAAGGAAATTTAATTTTGGAAATAGGGAAAATGGTGGATATTAAATTATTTGAGGAGAATAATTATATTTTCCCTAAGTTATGAATTAATGTGGTAATGCCACTTGGAGAGATGAGATTAAACTTGGAAGCCAAGGTTAGTGTCTTGTTGTGACACTTGGCATTTTGTGGTTCAAGTATAAATGGGAGATTTAATTAAATGCAAAAAGAAAGGATAATTGGTCTTTCAAGCATTTAATGAGAGACATTATGGAGTTGGATTAAAGAAAATCCAAATGAAATGGGAAAATAGTCACCATTAATGTTTGAAATTATGGTAAATTAAATAAATGGAATGGAAAATGGGAAAATGGTCACCCATTAATGCTTGGAAAATATGGTGATTTATATAAATGAAAAATGAGGGAATTATGTCTCTCAAGTATGATGGATGTGAAATTAGTCCCATTAATTTAAATGGGAAAGAAATGGAAATTAGTCACTCATTTATGAGTGAAAATGGGAGAATTTATTTAAATGAGAAATAAATAGAAATCTCCAAGTGATCCAAGGGTTAGGATCAAGTCTTGAAAATGGTGAAGTATATCCAATGGCTTGGATTAAGTCTTGAAAATGGCATGTAATAGTCTCATTTAAGTAAATGAGAAATAAATGAAAAATGCAAGTGATCTAAGGGCTTAGATGCATTCTTGAGAGATAGAATGAATCCAAAGGTGGGGATTCAAATAGAAAAAATGGCTTGGATTTCCAAATATTAAGAGATGAGTGGTTGAGATTAAATCTTTCAAATGCACTTGGATTGTGCTTTTAATTGAAGGTTGAGATCTCCTCTTGAAAGGTGAATAAAATCCAATGGATGAGAGTAATCAAGACCAAAGCACATGGATTGTGCTTTCTTGTGTGGTTGGGATTTTCTTCAAAAAAGCAAATGGAAATCAAGGGCTAAGATCAAGTCTTGAAATTGAGATTTCAAGACAAGAGTAGTATTTAAAGGGAAAGTAAGCCCTTGTCTCAAGTTTTGCCATTTCAAAGAGAGAAAGAAAATGAGAGGAAGGAAGAGTTGTCTTCCAAGAAGAAGAAAGGGAGAGAATGAAAGAAGAGAAAGAAGAAAGAAAGCAATGAAGAAGTCTTCCATTGAGAAGAAAGAATGAAGAAGAAAGAAAGGTAAGAAAGTATGTGTCTTGGCCATTTTAAGGCTAAATTTCCTTTCTTGAAATTTCATTAATACTTGTGATCCATTATATGGCTAGATTCTTTCAATGGGAAGAGTTAGAAGAGAAGCTAGGAAACTCTTAAAGCTTCAAAAGAAATGGAAAAGGTAAGGGATAGCCCCATTGGATGGTGGCTTGCAAGTTGTAAGTATGATGCATGAATTCTATGTGTGCATTGGCATGTTGTTGTGCTAGGTCCTATGGCCATAAGGTTGAGTGGGGTAGGGTAGATTAAAGCCTCAAACCAAGGTGGTTGTGAGGATGTGGAAGCCCTAACCATGTTGCATACATGCATTGGCATCACATTTATTTTCATGTTCATACTATTGTCATTGCACCCTTATTGAGCTTAATAGCTCATGAGGTTTTTATCCTCACCATGTAGGTATCTCATGTGCAAGAAGGAAGGGATCTTGGAAAGTTAAGCATGCTTGATGAAATGAAGACCCTAAGGAATTCATGTAATTTAGCTTGGGTTTTGGAAGCCTAAGCATGTTGTAAATTATCTTTTTATTTGATGTTTGATGTAGCAAACATATTGTAAAACTATATTTTTGTAAAAGAGAATTTAAGCATCACGAGGGTTGTGTAAGCTTTGGTTGCAAATAAATGGATGGTTGATGTATGTTATGGAAACATCAAGAGCATCATTTTAAGCCTTAATTTTGGAGAAAAGAGGCAAAAATTAAGGGAAAATGAAGTTTATTTGTTCATTTTAAATTCTGGAAAATTTGGGGTTAGGAGGCCCCAAGAAAGAAAAAAAAAATGGGGGAGAAGAAGAGAAGTGAAAAAAAAAAAGTGGGCAGCAGAGGGCTGCCAGCAAGCAGCTGGCCGCGGGGGGCAGGCAGCAGCACCCGCAGGCGGGCGGGCGCGGGAGGACCCGCGCGCGGCGGGCGGGCACCCGGGCACGCGGCCCCGCGCGGGCGCGCGCGGGCGCGCGCGGGCGTGCGGCCCCGCGCTGCGGGAGCACCGTGGGGCCCCGAGCGCGCCAGTGGGCCCCGCCGGCCAAATTTTTTTAAAAAATTGGAATTTTGGGAGAAATTGGGGCATTTATTAATTGAATTTGGGCCCTGGAGGAATTTTCAAAATAAAGGGATTTTTCGGGCATTTTGGAGATTAATACCGAAATTTTAAAAATTTGAAATGATGAGTTTTCCTCCAAAAATTTGGTGATCCATGAATGGATTGGTTTAAATGGTGATTTTGGAGCCCGGTAAAATTCTTAGTCGGAAAGAATTAAATTCAAATGAGAAAATAATGATTGGGCGTCTTCGCGAGGTTTCTTTTAACCAAACGCGGTGTGGTTTAAAGCCCAATTCTGCTAGTAAATCCTGGGGTTTAAGGGAAGGGAAGGACGAGCCTAGTTCCCACCTAGGGCGTTTCTTCTTGAAACATGGTCCGCCCTTCATCTCAGGCCGGGCGGGGTGGATAATTTGGGTAATTGTTCACGAGTAGCACCCGTAAGTGGGAGCGGGGCGTTACAGTTGCTGCCTCCGACTGCTTCGATCACGCATGGAAAAGAAAAATAGAGGGAAAGAAGAATGGGTTTGGTGGGGATTGGGGGGGTTTGGAACGGCGACCAGAAATTTTGATGCTGGCTGTTCAACGGTGGCGGCTGAGGCTGTGTCAGAGTCAAACAGCGATGGAGGCGGCTGCATCCATGGTGAAATGTTGGTATTTTATGAAGAAAGAAGAAAATGGAAGGGAAAAAATAGCAAAGCAAAAGTTATATATTTTATTCAATCGTAAACTCTAATTTATATAGGTAAAATG
The DNA here is from genome assembly GCF_014633365.1 of Diospyros lotus. Lineage (NCBI taxonomy): Eukaryota > Viridiplantae > Streptophyta > Magnoliopsida > Ericales > Ebenaceae > Diospyros > Diospyros lotus. The sequence continues at coordinate 7,303,487 of NC_068340.1, forward strand.
TAAACTGAAATGAATATAAAGTGGAGAATAATATGGCATAACATCCAGCCAAAACAGTTAACAAACAATATCATATAGTTGCTAATTTATTAATTATGAATAATCCTAATTTATTTTGACTCTTTTAAACCACATCAACAGCTTCTAAGTCAAAATTCAACACTCATATTTGACTTTGAGGCTACAAATGCAAATTTTAAATTTTGGCATGCCTTAGATATAGGCATATGAGCATTTTATGGTTTATAGTTATAAGACATAGGTATAGTTATGGGGCATAGTTATTTTTTTGGGGCATAGGCATGGATATGATTTTGAATAGAGTTAAAATAACTCATTCTCCTCCGGTTGGCTATTCATCATTGCTGTTTTGGCTTCATTTTGTTGTTGATTTTTGCATACCCTCTTCATATGACCCAATTGACCATATTTATTGCATTTGACATTTGGTCTCCACCAACACTTGTTCTTTGGATGATTTGTCTTTTTACAATGAGAACAAGTAGGATGATTTCCACCATTGTTCTTCATAGACTTTGCTTGAAAAACCCCTTCAACATGTCTTTCTTGCCTCATCAATATTCTTTGTTCTTAAGCTTGTAAAGCATTAATTAACTCTGCCAAGAAAATAGTTGACAAATCTTTAGCACTTTCTAAAGAAGAGATGGTGGCTTCATACCTCTCTGAAAGTATAACAAGTATTTTTTCAATGATTCTTTGATCAGGAAAATCCTTACCTAACAACCTCACTTTGTTAGCAAGGTTAAGCAACATGTCAGTGTACCCCTTCACAGTTTCTGACTCTTTCATTCTTTGCATTTCAAACTCTCTGATCAAGTTTAATACTTGCATATTCTTTGCTCGTTCATTGCCTTGATATTCTTCTTTGGGATAATCCCAAATGGCTTTTGTTGAAGGCAGATTCATGATTTTTGTGAAAAATATTGAAAAAAACTGCAGCATATAAGTAGGCCATGGTTTTAGCCTTCCTTGTCTTCCTATCTTTGTGAATCTTTATTTGGTTCACAGTTGGATTGGTCAGTAAATCAGCGACTTCGTTTGCTTCCCAAAGATTTTGTGCCTTGAGATGGACTTTCATTTTAATAACCCATACCTGATAGTTGTCGCCACAAAATATCGATACTATTGACATTTCGTGACTTGATTCTACTTACATCTTTGTAGATTGTTGGCTTGAATTTGAGTGTTTGTGAATATATTTTTTTGGTTTCTCTCAACTCACAAGTCCCTTAATAAATACACTTTGATACCATTTGTTTGAATTTTATGAAAAAAGAAGAAAAGAGAAGGAAAAAAATAGTAAAACAAAAATTATATATTTTATTCAATCGTAATATGGTATAATATCCAGTCAAAATAACTAACAAACAATATCAGATAGTTGTTAATTGATTGATTATGAATAATCTTAATTTATTTTTACTTCTTTAAATCATATCAGTAGATTCTAAATCAAAATTCAACAGCAATGATGATGAAAAATAGTGGAGGAAAAGAGAGATAGAAAAAAGAGAGTCTGAGAGTTCAAGGAAGAAGAAAGGAAGTAGGAAAGTAAATTTAGGGAAAAAGATAAAAGAAAAAAATTGTAATTTTATCATAAAGTTATCCACCAAATTGTCTAAATTTTTGTTAGTGTAGCATTTTTCAAGAAAAAGCCTGAGGTGCAGAGCTGCCCACTACCATTGAAGCTGACTACTTTGAACATGACTTAGATATATATATTTTTTAAATAATGCTATTTGTACAGGTGGATTTAAATATTAAAAATAAAATATAATAAATATTAACATGTTATCTCTGGGATTACAGATGAGATTTATTGATATTTTGTGGTTCCTTTAATTAGTAATAAATGAAGATGGTGAAGGGTCCCACTAAACTGAATGAGACAGGCACAGACAGAGACAGAGACACTAGCGGGTCAGTCACTTCCATACATGGCTGCCGCTGCCGGCTGGCTCCATCATCAAATTCTCTCACCAAATTTGGGATTTCTGGAAGTGTTTTCACTGTTTAATGTTACAAGAGTGAAAAACACATCTCTTATTTCAGTTATACAAAATTTTATCGCAAAAACGTCTAATTAATTGCTATTATCCTAACGCCATAGAGAACAACAACTGCTTGGCCGTCAGACACACTCTCTCTCTTTCTTGTTTCCGTCGCCAACGACAAAGGAAACTTTCTCTGCAACTTCTGGTGCTTGTTGTTTTCTTTGAATTTTTTTCTCCACCATAGAAAAGCAGCCAACCCAAAAATCCTAAACAAGTGGTTCGTTTCGTCATCGTATCATCCTCCCAATCTTCAAAACAAAATTCTGTCTTTTCTTAAGTAAACTCAAACTGGGTTTGCTTCTTTGATCATATTCTTATCGGAAAGCAGCAATTTTGAGTTCGAATGCCTCCTGATTACTTGCCTCTAAGGTGGGAAAGCACTGGTCAAAAATGGTGGTACGCATCTCCAATAGACTGGGCGGCCGCCAATGGCCACTATGATCTGGTGAGGGAGCTCCTCCACCTCGACACCAATCTCCTCATCAAGCTCACCTCCCTCCGCCGCCTTCGCCGCCTCGAAACGGTCTGGGACGATGCGGCACAGTTCAGTGAAGCCGCTAAATTCCGGTCCCAGGTGGCCCGGAAACTCCTCATTGAATGCCAAACAAGTTCCGGCCACAACTCTCTCCTCGGAGCTGGCTATGGCGGCTGGCTTCTCTATACTGCTGCCTCAGCTGCGGATGAGGGATTTGTCAAGGAATTGCTTGACAGAGACCCGTTTCTGGTGTTCGGAGAGGGGGAATATGGGATTACTGACATGCTTTATGCTGCTGCTAGGAGCAAGAATTCAGAGGTTTTCAGGGTCTTGCTTGATTTCTCAGAGTGGCAAGGGGGGGAGATTGGTTCTGGTTTCGGGTGGGAGATGAAGAATAGGGCCGTTCATGCTGCGGCTAGAGGGGGGAATATGGAGATTTTGAGGGAGCTCTTGGGGGATTCTTCTGCCAGTGTTTTGGTTTATAGAGATGCTAAGGGATCTTCGGTGTTGCATACAGCTTCTGGCAGAGGGCAAGTTGAGGTGAGGTTTTCCAGGAATTTGATTTTCATCTATCCTGCGTATATGATCAGAATTCATTTGGCTAATTTAAGCATTAGCGTCCAATAGTTTGGTGTTCTTGATCTTGTGCAAAATGATTGAAATATTTTTTGTTCACTTTGATTTGCGTAGATATTTGATTGAATACTTCTTTTGGAAGCCAATTTGATCCGATGTTACTAAAATGGCAGCGTGTCTTTCCTGCACGTATGCATCCATCTCTACCAATAAGGTGTCCCTAGTGTATGGAGCTCCCTCTTATGTGAGGGTAAGGGAGGGTCATACCAGTACGAAGCCTTACCCTTGCAAGAGGGAAATAGGAAAACTGCATTCTACCTTGGCAATTCCTTTATCCCAAGTCTTTTGTATATCTTGGATTCCCAAAAAATGCCAAGTGCTTTTTAATCTACCGAGTGTCGTTTGGTGTAGAATTTATGGTGTTCAATCCGACGAGTTTTATGTTGCCTATCAGCTATCTGACATAACTGTCCGTTATTTGGGTTTGGGACCAGTTGCAAATGGAAGGAATACCTTCAACACTATTATAAGTGCTCTTGAAGAAAAAGATCGATTCTTCGCCGCCCCACGTGACCATCTTGCTCGCTGAGATTCAGGAGCAGCAGTCTCTGATGAAGATGGTGACGAACAAGGGGAAGATCCGACACCGATTTTAGGAGAAAGTCGAGGTTGAATGAGCGTCGGGAGTGATGAGGGAGTGACAAGGGAGTCAGTGAATTGCCTAGAAAATGAATTCTCTCCCCTCCCCTCCCCTGAGAATTGATTTTCCAGCAAAAGTGGAAAAAACCCATCACGTGATTAAAAGTTAAAACTTGTATTCCCTGGAAAATATTGTCAATCAAACACCTCAAAAACTATAACTTAGATGGAAAATGGCCATTTTCCATTGAAAATATGACCAATCAAACAGGCGCAAAGTGTTGAGGAAATTACTCAATTTACAATATTATAAGTGCTCTTCTACTGACTGTCATGTTATTCTATTGATTTGCTTCTGTGCTTTTGTATTTTAATCAGTCATTTGAATCATTCAGGTGGTCAAAGACCTATTGGCGTCCTACGATATCATCACTGCAACAGATAACCAAGGGAACACAGCACTAAATGTGGCTGCTTACAGGGGTCACTTGGCTGTGGTGGAGGTTCTAGTTATGGCATCTCCCTCGGTTGCTCTCATAACCAACAATTATGGAGACACTTTTCTTCATATGGCAGTGGCTGGTTTCCAGAGCCCGGGTTTTCGGCTACTGGACCAGCAATTTGAGCTTGTGAAGCAGTTGGTTTGTGGAAACTTTGTAAGCATGGATGATTTTATCAATGTTAGGAACAATGATGGAAGAACTGCCCTTCATATGGCTGTTGTTGAGAACGTTATGTCTGACCTGGTGGAACTGCTCATGACTGTACCTTCAATTAATTTGAACATCCGCGATGCCGGTGGCATGACCCCGCTTGATCTCCTCAAGCAGAGGCCACAATCAGCTTCTTCCGAAGTTCTTATCAAGCGGTTGATCTCAGCTGGAGGGATTGCCAACTCTCAGGATTATGCGACAAGAAGTGCCCTCGTCTCCCATCTGAAAATGCGGGGTACTGGAGTCAGCCCTGGAACCTCTTTTCAAATCCGAGATTCAGAGATATTCTTGTTCACTGGTATGGGGAATGCATATAATGCCACCTGCAATCGTGCAAGTACAGAATACAGTACCTGTTCTAGTGAACTTAATAGCTTGAACTCTCCTGCTGCCTCAAACTCACTGGATGGTAGGAAATCTGGCACTGTTAGTTATGCCGCAAAGCAGCTGAAGATTCTCCTGAAATGGCCGAGAAAGGGAAGAAAAGCCGGGGAAGATGATTCTTCGGAATCATTCAGAAGTGGAAACTGGGAAGACAGTCCAACCCCACTTCGACAGAGGTATTCCAAAAAGTTATCCCTACCAAACAACAAAAGGATACTCTGCGACAGAAACAGTTTTCCAAGTCCATCCACCAAAAAGAAATTTTCTGCAACGCTGATGCACGGTGTCATTCAGGCTGGGCCAAAATTGGTTGTTCAATCACAATCAAGTTCTTTCTCAGAATCATCCGACTCTTCAACTGTCCCAGTTGATAAACAAAAGGGAACGGGCATGGAGAACAAAATTGAAGAATCCAGTGGCTCAAATCATTCCTTTAATGGTGAAAAATTTCGGATCAACCACAAACAGAACTCCTTTAGCAAGAGGTTGATGAACAAGTATTTGTGCTTTGGCGCACAGAGCCTGTCCATGGAAGATTCAGTTTCCTGCAGTCAATCACATTGGAGTTTCAAGCGCTCTTCTTTAGTGGCTTGAACTGGAGGTTTGAATGAAATCACAACACCCTAGAGTTTCATTAAGCTCTGTAAATGCCTTTTAGCTTTTCTGGTAACCTTTTGGCTTGTTCAATTTATGCTAGATCCCTGTGCTCGATGGTTATTAATGCTATGCTTTTCTCTACCAATAAACTTACAGCAGAATGTTGGACATTTAATCTGTAATATGTATTTATTGCAGTTGATTTGTAGTTCAACAAATCAGAACTTATGATCAAGAAGAGCCAGATGAATGGGCAGTTTCTAGAGAAATGATCTTCTAACATAATCCATATTCATCCCGTTGTTTCAAAAAATATTTGCCAATCAACTAATATTGTTTGCTAAGTACAAGATCTGTGCAATTTTGTTGTTCCTGCTGGAAGTCCATGTAATTTTCTTTGAAACCTTTATTGGGAATATGATTTTCCTTGCCTTTGTTATACATTTTCATTTCTTGTATGTTCTATATTTATCTTTTTGTATAGAATTAGTTTCATGACGTTGAGTACTTAAACCTTAACCCTATCCTTCCACTTGTGAAGCTGAAAGGTCTGGAACAAGTCCAAATGTTCCTGACCCTAAAAAGTAGCTTGTCCTTTGAGATCCATCTTCTGTAACCATTAAAAATCCTACAAGCCTGCCCGATAATCATCCCTCGATGCGGCTCACAAACTGTAAGACTGATATGAATGAACATTGTTTTGATAACAAGAGATGATACGATTAATAATTTCGATTTAAAAGGATAAAAATCTCTGCTGCCAACTATCAGCATTTCTTTCTTAAAAATGCACATTCTAAATATGGCTTCACTATTTCCCTGGATCCCTACATATTCTGCTGCAGTTACATGAAAAGTGAACGGTGTCTTATAACCAAGAAAAGACCTACATAGTTGTGTGAAGAAGCCAACCAGACCACATCCTTTTTTAGGTTGTGTCCTGAGGGATGGACATTAGTGGTTTCACTTTCCCCAAGTTTTGCCTTTCCTAGAAAACCTTAGCTCCAAAAACAGGAAAATAAAATGGCTAGCAATCAACAAGTGCTCGACGATGAAGCTCTCAGGCAGAAGAAGATTGAGGAATGGCTTCCTATCACTTCCTCCAGGAAAGGGAAATGGTGGTTCTCTGCCTTCCACAACGTCACTGCCATGGTTGGTGCCGGTGTTCTCAGCCTGCCTTATGCCATGTCCGGGCTTGGATGGTTTGTTCATTTCTCTACTCAAATTGAATATTAAATCCTCAGTCACATTGATGTTTGTGATTGCTTTTTTAAGCCGGCATTGAGAAATGCTAGCATCCCTTTCTAAAATACGAGACATTCTCAAATTTCTCATGTTGTTTTCTTCTTATTTACAGGGGTCCCGGAATCACCATATTTGTCATGTCTTGGATCATCACCTTATATACTCTCTGGCAAATGGTTGAGATGCATGAAATGGTTCCTGGAAAGCGGTTTGACAGATATCACGAGCTAGGTCAACATGCTTTTGGTGAAAAGCTTGGGCTTTATATTGTTGTACCTCAGCAGCTTATTGTGGAAGTTGGCACATGCATTGTTTACATGGTCACTGGAGGAAAATCATTGAAGAAAATCCATGAATCGCTGTGCTCTGACTGCAAACCAATCAGGACGACTTACTGGATCATGGTTTTTGCCTCTGTTAACTTTTTCCTCTCACATCTGCCAAGCTTGGACTCAATTTCTTGCGTCTCCTTCTTTGCGGCTCTCATGTCCTTGGGGTAGGCACTCAATTATTATCATCCAGAACATTCTATCATAATGGTATATCATCTCTGTTAATTTGATTTGTTTCCCTTGCTTCTGTGCCTGCAGTTACTCCATAATCATTTGGGGGGCTTCCCTTAAAAGGGGGGTTCAAGACAATGTGGACTACAGTCCTAGAGGGAAAACCACAGCTGATAGCGTTTTTAACTTCTTCAACTCGTTAGGTGATGTAGCTTTTGCCTATGCCGGTCACAATGTGGTGTTGGAGATCCAAGCAACCATTACTTCGACTCCAGAGAGACCTTCCAAGGGACCTATGTGGAAAGGAGTGGTAGTTGCATACATCATCGTTGCCATATGCTATTTCCCTGTGGCGATGATTGGATTCTATGTTTTTGGGAACACTGTCGATGATAACATTCTCATCACGCTGGAGAAACCCACCTGGCTTATCTCAGCTGCAAACTTTTTTGTTATTGTTCATGTTGTTGGAGGATACCAGGTTTTTTGTTTAATCAGAATTTACTGGTTTGATGCTAATGGATAAAAATCCTGTACAATCATGGTTTTTCTCTAATTTGTCGATGATACTGCAGATATACTCCATGCCGGTGTTTGACATGATTGAAACTTACCTGGTGAAGGAGAAGAAGTTCCTGCCTTCTGCTGTGCTTCGTATCGTTGTTCGTACTTCATATGTTAGTAAGTGTTTCCTTTCCTTCTCTTAAATGGTTTCCCATCTTCTGTAATGATATGAAGAATAAGTTTTCATTATTTTCTTTTCATGACATATAACTCCTACACCTTGACCGGTTGCAGTTGCCACAATGTTCATTGGGATGACCTTCCCTTTCTTTGGTGGGCTACTCGGGTTTTTTGGTGGATTTGCTTTGGCTCCAACCTCATACTACGTAAGCGAAAGCCATTAGTTGGATCTGTTCTGGACAAGATCTTTGTCGGATTTGCTTTCTTTCCCTGATCTGATTTAACCAATTTGGAAAAAGTAACCATTTTTCAGCAATTCCTATCTGCAGCTACCCTGCATCATTTGGCTCATAGTCTACAAGCCTAAGAAATTCAGCTTGTCTTGGTGGGCTAATTGGGTACCCAACTTGACACACAATCTTATTGTTTCCCTTGGTTCTTCCTTTTGCACAAGACTTCAACTTACTGTCTCCTGATTGGTGTTTTCAGTTCTGCATAATCACGGGCATTGCTCTGACGATCGTGGCACCCATCGGAGCACTAAGGACGATCATCCTCGCGGTCAAAAGCTATAAGTTCTACTCGTGAAGAGCTTGTTAAGAATGAGATGGGATAGCATCGTGGGCAGGCTGATGGTCCATCATCCACGCCGAGAGTTCAGCACACAGACACAGCACTGCCTCTTGGAGTAGTTATCATCAGCCCGGATGGATGGAATGAATGAACTGCCTCTTGCAGTATACAGAAGTGGATTGGAACGAGTATGTTTTCTTGTCTTGTCTTGAGACCAAGGAAACATTTCAAACTGTATTGTCTTGAATATCACTCGATCACCAAATGCAATTTGAAAAGTGAGGATCTTTGAATTTAATGACAACATCAAAGCCTTTAAAATTTTTGAAATTTTGTTATTAGTATTTGCAGGTTTTATGACACAACCTATTACTCGGTCAAACAACAAATCAAGCGTAATAAACGAAAAACAGAATCGTAAGTGTACAATCACAACTCACACATGCAAAAATATTAACATAGCGAGATACGTGTTCGAATCAAAATAGATCCTATTCACAGCAGAGATTCTGCCTTTAGACAATCTACTAATATCTCAATATTACAATCGATTACAAGATCTCAACAAAAGTAAAACAGGATTACAAAACAATAACCGAAAACATAATACAAAACAAGAACAAGCGTCGTTCTGTTTGGACCGATCTCGCAATCAAGACCAATAATCTGTTCTATCAGTCTACCAATCTCTCACGCCTCAGGCGATTAAAACACAATAGAGATTAAAGCAATACCTTTACTTACCAAACGATCTTACCATAGAAACAAACAACTGATCGATCGAGAGAAGGATTCACGAGGAAGTGTCTCGTTTCAAGGCGTCGATTAGGGTTTTCTAAAATGAGTGAGAGAATGTGATCTAGAGATTAGAGTATCAGACGAGCCCTTTTATAGCAGCGTCTTGGAGACTGGAATGGGCTGAGCCAGCAAACACGGATGAAACACATGACTTTGGGCTTGACCCATAACTCATCTCAGCCCACATAAACTTTTGGCCCACACAATAATCCACATAATATATACAACATTTAAATTCAAATCAAATGAATAATAAATGTAATTCAATTTCATATAAAAATATGCAATCAGATTGTATATCAAAAAATATAAATGAAAAACATTTAATTCAATTTTGAATCACATAAATCAACAATATTATTATCAAATTAATAACAAAACAAATCACTTTGCCAAGTGTATCAAAAAAACATGTAAACTCATTTACCTATTGTATTAATTATATAATGAACTTTAACTTTTATCCATTATATGCCTAAACTCATTTACCTATTGTTGATTTTTTTAACTAATTATAATTTTAGAAATTCAAGTATATAATTGAAAAAAGTTACAATTCATTATATAATTGATATACAGATATAAGAAATTTTGGGTAATTTATTTTTTATTAAAATGTAAACATTAAAATTTTTTTATGTGACAATGTCACTATTCACGCTAATAAAAATGTATAGTATACAATTTCTCATAATTATAAACGTGGAGGCTAGTGCCATGCACAAGTAATTAAAAAAAATATCAAATGAAAGTTCATATGTAACGACTTATTTAATACTCTAAATTTTTAAAGAATTTTGAAAAATAAGAAAAAGAGGGTTTGATTTTTACAATAGGTAAATTTATCCTTTTTAAGGATATAAATGTGATGAGACAATTGTATTATGGTATTGGAAACTATATATATATATATATATATGTATGTACATATACATTCAATTATACCAAGGTACTATACATTCAATTATACCAAGGTACTTGAAATTTAGGATATATATGACTATATATATATATATATATGAAATAAAATTATTCAATTAAAATCTATGGTTCAATTAAAATCTATGGTTGAGATTAATTCATAAAAATTAAAGGATAAACTTAGAGATAAAATTATTATATTTGGATAAGGTATGTAACGATTAGGGGTTGATTTGCATATAATTTTGGGAAATATCTTTAGGGCTTGGGAAGAAAATTGAATTTTATTTGGGGAAAAAGTGAATTTTTGTGAAGTATTTGGGGTTATTGTAATGAAATAAAACTTATCCGGGCCTTAAGTATAATAAAGAAATGGTCAAAATGTAATTTTCAAAAAAAAAAAAAGAATCACCTAGAAGGTCGCGGCCTTTAGCGGCCTTGGTTTCTAATTGGTGGATAGGGGTAGATTTTGGCTATAAATATATGGGTTTGGTTGAGAGTTTTCTTTATAAAAAAATTTAAATTTTGTTGAATTAAAGGGGTTTGAGGGATTTTCGTGAGGTTTGGATAAAGGGGTTATTGGGGTTTCAAATGGGATAAAAATTGAGTGTTTTTGGAGTTATTTTGAGTAAACTTGATAATTTATTGGAAAATTAGGGTTTGTTGGAGCTAAGGCTTCTTCTCAAAATCTTGATCTTTTAGTTTTTATTTTTTGAAATACTATTGATGATATTAAAAATTGACAATCAATATATTTGTTTGGAGAGCACAACACTTGATTTAGACCAAGGGTAGAAATTCGAGCTAATGAATTGGCGTCTGGAGTGAACGATTTCACCTTTTGGAACAAGAAATTCGAGCTAATGAACTTGCAAAACAAGGATTGTAATAATTGTCCTTGGGCATGCTGGGAAAGGCACTTTAATGCCAAAACTAGATGTGTGGTAATAGTAAAAATAGAATAAGTAAACTAAAAATTATAATTAAGAATTCTTACTCAGATAATAGATTCTATTTTATTTATAGTAGTTTAGAGATAATTATTTATTTAGGATTAGATCTCTTTATTGAATAATTCTTAAGAATAGTTATTTTAAATGAATTTGAAGAGAGTATTTTTATCTTTAAAGACTACATTCTTAAAATTTAGGAGAAGAGATTTATCCCAAATTTATTGATATTATGATTAATTGCTAGATTTTAAGAAGTAATCTTAAATTATGCTTGAGTTTATTATTTAATTATAGGTGAGAATCATATTCTAATTAATTAAGTAGTTCAATCCTGAATAGAATTAGTTTACTGTTAGGTCTATGGAAGACCCCTTTCTCGGGCCAAGCTAGGCTCAAGTAAAATACTAAGGTTATGGGTGGCCTAGTTAATTGAATCGAGGCCCACTGTGACTCAAGTAAGATGTCCATGTGCCAAAATAAGCTAAGTCTCAAGGCATCATCAAAAGGATAGAGCATGAAAGAGACGAAGAGATTATGTGTCTAAAGGAAAATTTTGGATAGTTTTGTATCGGCTTATGTTTAAGTTTGAGACAAGTGACAGAACAAGTTGAGGCTCATAGATTATTTTCATAAGCCACATTGCACATAGATTGAGATACCCGATATAACAAAAATAAATATTTGCGTTTTTTTTTCTAAATCCTTAAGGGGGCGTTTGGTATGGGAGAAGTTTTTAAATTTCTGAAATTCATAATTTTTGTGAATGCTCTTAGATATCTTTAATTTCCAAGTTTTGTGCAATTCTATATTTAGTTAGGTTTAAACATTATCAGGAATGTTGAGTATTCTTTTCTAGCAATATTAAATTCTTATATTTGGTTTAAATGCAATATTCTTGAGAATTCATATTCTTTTTTCAAAATTACCCTTATTTGATTTTTTGTTTAAAAATGATAAATTCATTCTACTATATAAAATATTAAGACCCACAACATCCTTAGAAAGTAAAAAAAAAATGTTATTTTTTATACATTATGTATATATATAATATATATATTTATATGAATATCTACTTTAATATATATATAATATTTTATAATAAATATGTTTATATTTAATATATAAATATATATACATATATTTATATATAATATATTTAATATAAATATATTACATATATATATAATATGTTTGTATGGAGTTATAAACAGATAAAGGGTGTTTTAGTTTTTTTTTTTGTTAAAAATATTCCCAAGTTTATTGAAAAGTTGGATTCCCAATCCCCCCATAAAAAATTTTGTGGAAAAATTGTTTAAAAATTATTATCGGGAATCCTATTTTTCAAAAAAAAATTTATAAAAAAATTATACCAAACTTGGGAATATAAATTTCCAACCAAACATTTTCAAAAATTTTAAAACTTCTCATATACCAAACGTCTCCTAAAAGATTCATTTTGAGCATGATATAGCATTTGGGTTGGAGCATTTATATTTCATGGTCGTATTGCTTATGCCATTTAAATTGCAATTTTGTCTATCTTATTTATGTAAATCACATTATGGTGGGTGTTAATGGCATGAATATATTCATATGGGTCATGTTTCATGTTTTTGTGACTTTGCGTTTAACAGTGGACGAATATGAAATTTTGCATCTTGCATGTATGAGATTATGTTAACAAGGTACTTTAATTTAGGTTCAATTTAGTCCATGTTTTATGTAAATATTATAATTATCTATCTTACCTTTATTTTTATTGGGGTTGTTATGTGAAGGGGTAAGAAGGAAATTTTAAAAATTTGTTGGGTCAAATTATATTTTTTAAAAAGAATACTCGAGTTCCAAAAGTTATAATACATCTAAAAAAACGGGTATAGTTTGTATTTGGAGAATATAATTTAGTTTTTGTTTTTCTAGATAAATCTTAAATCAAGATAAGAGTTGGTGTAAATCTAGATACTAACTTTTTTTTTGGTGGTTTTCTTTTTTTTTAAATAGAATATGAAGAATATTTTGAAAAATTATTATTTACAAAACTTCAAATATCAAAGTGGAATGTTTGTTTATATAATAAAATAGATAGATAAAATTACTAGAGATTGCTTAAATTGTTATTTCTAGTCTTTTACAAAAAAAAAAAAAGAAGCAAATATTATTTTTAAACAAGATTTATTTATCACATCTCATTTTCAAATTTAAACAATTTTTATTAGTTGAATTAATTGAAGTTAGAACAAATAATAATGATACCACTGTCAATTGAGTAATCAAACTCGATTAGTTGATTGTGAAAAATCCACCATCATCCTTGCTCGGTCAATATCAATATCATTGTTATAAAATAAGTGCATTTATTATAGTAACAAAAATGTTTAAATTTGATAGTGATATGTAACAAATACTCATTATTTGAAAAAAGAGTAATGTTATTTATTTAAATTGAAGATCGATATCCAGTTTAATTGATACATTTTCATTAAAAAATGAAAAAGTGTAATATAAATATAAACACCTGTACCTTTTCATTTTTTAAAGAAAAGATAGTAACTAAACTAAAGATCCATCTCTAATGTAAATTAATAACATTATTTTTGAAAAATTATATTTATGACATCTTATTCATTACCCTTAGCAATGGTTAGCATTGTACAAAGATATCATTAACTTGTATTGAAAGGAGGGCTCTTACTCAAGTCTATGGGTGATCTGCCTTTACAAATTTAACAAAGGAAGGTTGGTGGATACTTTGTTACCCCAACTCTCTTGTGACTCAAAACTTTGAAAGGGAAATATTTCTCTTCTTTGTTCCTTTATGGGTGCCTTGTTTGGCTCTTTCCCTGTGGCACAATATTTGGCAGGCTTGTGATGTCCTTAAATTGGTGACATAATTGATCCTTGGCTTTGTTAATGGTGAAGGGAGTTTATGCATGCTCATTTCCATGCTACCGATGCTGATCAAATCCTTGTAATCCCCCCATGTCTTGTTATGTCTTTTGACTAATTAAGATAGTGTTTGTTAAAATAAATAAGATAATATTTTATCAAGATAATTTATCTGTAAAATTTAAGATAAGTTATATGAATAGGAGAAGGAAAATTTTATCTTAAAAGTTTAAAATAAAAAGTTAAATGACTTATTTTTTAAAAATTTAACAAAAACAATAAAAATATTTTTATTCGAGATGCTTTTTATACCCCACTTTTTTCGCTTTATATCTTAATTAACAAACGCCCTAACTTCTAAAATTGCTCCTCCTTTCTCTCAGAATAAAAAATAGGAATAATTAAGTAATATCAAGTAAGATGAAAGAGAGCCAAAAAAAAAAAAAGAAAAGAAAAAAAATTAATATATAAACTTAGCCTTTTGACCCTTAATTTAAAGTCTTGACTCCGCCACTACCTAGATCGGTGACTATTCAAGTAGGAGTGAGTATCATTTATGTTGCACGGAAATGAAAATAGGAAACGTTTTTTTATAGAAAATGAAAACGTGAAAACGGACATTTTTTTAGAAAAATAAACATAAATAAGGTCCGAAACGAGAATAGAAAACGTTTCAAAAACGGAGATACGACTTCTATAAAGCGTTTCCGTGTAACATAGAGTATCATTTACAATAAGCAAATATTGTGGTTGGTGGAGTGTCATCTAGAAGTAGCTCCACCATTATGATTGTTTTTGGAAATGGGTATGCTAGCTTAAGCTTGGAAATTGGCCTCTAGTTCTCCTCCCACGCAAACTAACTTAGCTAAACAACTAGAGGTGTTGAACATAAGCTGTGGATTGGGTTGTGATTGATTTGGGACACATATAATGAAGAAGATAATATTGTCTTGCTTACAAATTTTTGGACTTGTATTAATTCATCTTTTGGATTTGGTAACGGGATTGTCCTCTTTTTTTTTCCATTCGAGCATAATACATTGTACATAGTCATATGTGTTGGCACGTTTGGTATGGTACATTTGAAATCTTTGAATTCATTCGGCTCCAATTCCTATTTTGAATTAGTTAGTGTCTTCTTTAGTTCGACAACTTATGAGATGCATTGAAAGAATGACACCTAGGTCAAGCTAGCTTCCTCTTCTCTCCAATTTGAATGGCAACCTTCTTTATTTCATTGTGGATGTAACAAGAGATCACAGTAATTATTGTGTGGACAAAGTAAGTTTAGTAATTTGCAAGTCACACCATGAGCTCAACTAATAGAGGCATTTGTTGGCCTAATACATTAATTATATCTATATTGTGGCCGATATATATGCATGATATGAATTGGGTGATCAGCAATTATCTGTTGAGGAGTGTCTGATCTGGATGATTTCGACATTATAATAAAAAAGTAATTTATTGACGTTTTAATTATTTTTTTATCTAACTTATTCTTGATTTTTTTTCATAATGATGTAAAAGTAATGATCCTAATTTGTTGGGTGGGTATTATCAAAAATAAAATTTTAATTTTATTTGCTCACATATTTCTTAACTACTTAATTTGTTGCATTGAAGGATGATTTTTCTTTTGAGATTATTTCTTTACTTTGACTCCGTTTTTTTATTTATAATTAGACATTTTAATTAGTATAATAATAAATTTAAGAGATTGATTTATTGTAAATTAGAGTTAAGTAATACATTTTAGAATTACCCTAAAATTAACAAAAAATTCAGAGGATATTTTACCGCCTGATATATATATTATACACACGCATATATATATATATATAAATATACACACGCGCGTATATATCTCTTTCCCGCCATTTTGCTTCGGAAGCCCTGCGAACCCTAGACCGCCATGGAAAAGGAAATCAAAGCGGAGTTCAAGAAGAACGGTTTCACTTTGGACGACGAAGAAGAAATCTTGAAGAAATGTGAGTATACTCTCCTTTTTTCCCTTGAATCTATCCTGAATGTGCCGGAACTGATTGAATTCATCATGTTTCTATGCTCTCAGGTCTTACTTTCTGTATAGAGTACAAGCTCAGTCCCTCCGATCTTGTTTCGAGTTGGGACGTTTTCTCCATGAACAGGTACTATCGTTTGCTGCAACCACTTCAGTTTCTTGGAAAATTGCTGAAAAGAAAAGTTGAAGTGCTAGTTGCTATCTCTGTTAAGAGATTTTTTTAGGAAAAGAGAAGTTATTCCTTTTCGAACCAGTCGGTTTTTCTTATGGTTTTTGTTAACATTGAATTGGAGAGTTACATGCTCCCTCAGAAGGTGCAACTGTTTGTTGTAACCCCTGTTTGGTTATTGAGAGAGTTGTTGAAAAGAAAAGCAAGTTCGGATTCTTAAGTTGTCTGGCTCTGTTCTATTGGTTCCGTGAGGAGTGAAAATGATTCTTTTTGAGCCGAACAGAGTTATTTTTTTCTGGATCTTGCCAGCTTCTGTTCAGTTTCTGAGAAAATTGGGGAAATAAGGAGGGATGTTTCACCTCTCCTATGTAGTTTTTGAGAAGATAAAAATATTAGTTTCTTGATCTTTTCTTTTTTCAGCCTATGTTGAATTGGAGAGCTAAATATAATGAAGATAGTAAGGCAGAGGTGTTGGTTTTGTGGCAGGCAGCTAGAATCGACTGTGCAAAATGCTTATATGGACGCGTTTTTGCTGCATTTACAAAACGAGCAGAAGGAAGCAATTATCAAAAAAGAGCCTGGCTTGCATTTGTACTCTAATGATATTGACATGTGAGCAGCTTATAATCCTTTTACGTTTTGTTTTCTTATTAACCCTGTCATGTAATCTGCTTTATTGAATGCTTGTGTATGCATATGAGACTAGAATAAGAGGTGAGATGAAATCCATGAGCTATCTAGCATTTAAGGATTGATTCAGGAATTGATGATCTGCAATGTACTTCCAAGATGTTCACATTTTCCTAAGTTTGTTATCCAATTTGATGTTTGGTCATGTAGTATAAAGTCTGGATTAGATAATTATTCTATATCAAATAAGGATTGCAGTGAAAGGGTGGTGTCTGGCTTCTGGAACCAAGCTCCACATGTTCCTGCAAACTAGCATGAATTATAAGCAGTTACAAATGTCTTTTTATCTTTACCCATGATGTGGAACTCCCATTTAGGATATTGAGTGATGAAGCCGACGATACAAAAGAAGGTATTCTTGGCACTCCAGCAGATAAATCTGACACACCAAATCCAGCATCATTTGATTTGGCAAACAAAACAAATGGGGATATTTTTTCTTCTGAAAAGCCTTTAGAATCCGTGACTCCCTTTGCACAAAGAAAGAGCAAGTTTGTGGTGCAATCTACTCTCAATGATCTGCCTAATGTAGAAAACATAAAGGACCATGATCTTGAAAATTCAGAGGATGACATCATAAAGAGGGTACAAACCAGGGCAAAGTGTTCCTTAGTTATCCATGGCTCCCAGCCTGAACCAGGATGCAGGTTCATGTATGACAAGATAGAAGAAAAGGTATTGGATACCTATTATAGAATATATATATATATATATGTTTTAAAGAATCTAACTTATTATAGCATATGTATGTTTTAACTGCACAAGTAGCACTAAATTCTTTTTTCTTTTTAATCTAGTGCAATTTCCTTGAAAGTCGCATCAAAAAGCATGCAAAAGCACTTTTTACTTCAGGGCTGTGTGAGGAGCTAATGGACCCTACCATTGCTTCACAGGTAATTTGGTTTCTCTATTACTTCACCCTTGTCTCCTGTCCTTCACATCTGCCCTTTCTCACATATCGACATGTCAGGGCATGGATAGCCTCAAAAGAAGGGACTAAAATGTTCTTATCTCATATTCCCTTTTTTCATTCTTTGTATTTCCCTTCTCTAAGACAATATTGAACCAAAGGGCAGGTTATACTAAATATTCATGCCATAAGGTCATGCTTAAGTTTATAATATGAATATACCTTTTTCATTATTTTCTGTTGTTCTGTGATGTACTTGAAGATACAATATTGGAGGTCATGCAATTTCTCAGTGGTTACACATTTTATTGAAGCATTCTTGTTTTCTGGGCAGGAATCTATTGCGTTTCTAAGCAGCCTCCAAATTTCCTTTTCTTCTTGTGTTTATTTATAAATATATGATCCGCATACCTGTGAATCTCATGGAAACTATGGTTTCAGAAAAGTGTTTTTGCAGTTGGCATGATCTGCTGTGAAGAAGAAGGACGTCTGAAGGAGAAGCCTATCATGCTGCAAAGCAGGTAATGATTATTGTTCAAATGAATATTGTCTTCCCTTTTATTTATCCTTATAATTTCCTTTTTACTGTTTTGGGTTTTTTTGGGGGGTTGGGGTGGGGGTTAGCATAATGAGGATGGTAAGATTTGACCCTGATGCATTAAATGTTTATCACTTTTTTTTTAGATAACCTATTATTACACAGTTAATATGTGAATTTATAAGACAATACAGCCGTTCGTAATGGCTGAGCTAATGCTTTTCCCAATTGGACCCTGTAACACTTGATTTTCACTTCAATTTACTTAGTTCTTGGTAGCTCAATTTTGCTAAAATCCCATTATCGGAGCTACCATCTTTAATAATACTTGTTTTTTTAAGCATCGTCTTTGTAATACTGTGAAATGGATTATGAACTTGTCATGATGAGAAATGTACCTTAGGTGTGGTGTCTGTAGAATATAGTCTACAATATTGCTTGAGCTTTGATGCTATCAATTTTTTACACCTTTGTTGTTAAATATGGTTATCCTTTCCTCTTTCTGACAGTATCGAGCATTCTGGAGGACAAAGAGTGCGTCTCGACTTACAAAAGATGAACCAATTTTCCATTTTCCCTGGCCAGGTAAAGAATAGGAAGTTCCTGACTGACTTTGCAAATTTTCTTTTTATATTTTACATGTCAGATCATTGCAATTTTTGCAGGTGGTTGGTATTGAAGGGCACAATCCTAGCGGACACTGTCTGATAGCATCAAAAGTTGTTGATTACATTCCTTTACCAGTTAGTGCTGATGCAGATCTTCATCCTACAAAGAAACAAGCTCTTGATCAGAAGTTTCAGTCAAGTGATCCATCTAATATGCCAGCAGAGCTATCTCTGGTGTGTAATCTTGTCTCATTGTTGAAGAAGATGCACTTGGAAATACTAATTTTGGATGCTCTAGTGCCTAACCATATGTCACTGTAATTCCCTGTTGCTTGATTCTAGAACATTACACAGACAAGTAAAATTTAAGAATGTGAGTATTTCTTTGATTTGGTTGTTCAAGTTAGCAATGTGAACGAATTTTTGAAATGGGATAATGTTGACACCATGGACATGTTTTGTTACTGGAAAGGCATATTGTTATTTTAAATTGCATTTCACTATGCTAAACGAGATTAGTGTAAATGAATGTACTTTTTTGAATTCCATATGAAAAACTGGAACCTCATTATTTTCAAATTTGCAGTCATACTGGGTAAAGGTAAAAGATAATATTGTTGTATTAGTATTTACAACTTGAATTCAGTAACTGTTAGTGGGAACTAAATGTGCATGGTATCATGTCTTGTTTGGTAATATTTATAATCTCTTCATAGTTCTGGTGTATTCACACATTTTTAATCCTTGAACAGATTGTTGCAGCAGGTCCTTTTACAACAACCGACAACTTATTCTTTGAACCTTTTACTGAGCTGCTAGCATATGCACGCAGAAAGCAGCCTCAGTTGCTGTTAATTGTAAGAACCCATCAATACTCTATAATGATCTCTTCATATTGAGCTTAGCAATGGTAAATGACTGAAAAAAAATTGGCAGCTGGGACCATTTATTGATTCTGAGCATCCAGAGATTAAGAAAGGAACTGTAAACAGGACTTTTGATGACATTTTTCGTCTTGAAATCCTTGGAAGGGTATCTATGCTACAAACTTTTTCTTCCTACAATATATTTTGTCTTGTTTCTTTTAGAATTTTATTTCGCCAATTGTCTTGCAGCTTCAAGATTATGTAGAGTATATGGGTTCTGAGAGCCGTGTCATTCTTGTGCCATCCATACGTGATGCGCACCATGACTTTGTTTTCCCTCAGGTGAACCATTGCTAATTCATTTATATAAATGTCCATTAAAGCACTTTGTTTTTCACTAAGGTCAGCTGTTAATGGATTTTATAAATTTCCATGAACTAAATTTGTTAACAAGAAACAGAGATTGCAAGCGAAGTACTAATTTCAATAATTAACTCTTCTGCAGCCTGCTTTTGATATTTACCCACCTCCTCTCGAGGATCAGGTATGTGTGATTCTGTAAGATCAGAAGCATTCCACATTTGAAGAAACTGGTACTTTCTGATAATTTTCCTCTGTTGATGGACCATGATTATAAAATATTGGCATGTCTTACCCAGATAAGCAGTCTTGCAAATCCTGGGATTTTCAGTGCAAATAAGGTAATCGCTGAAATTAAGATTACTCATATGTTTAGACTTGTATTTCATGTTTGCTTTTGCAAGCCAAAATGTTTCAAACTGGTGGAGACTTTTAATCCAGTCTGAAGCACTATGAGCTGAATACGCTAAAGGTAAGGTGAACACACAGAAACATGGAATGAGAAGGAATCAAGTTAAGGTTGTCTTGGACCGGCCATCAATATGCAGTTGTTTCTAAACCATGCATTGAAAAGCCAAATCATATTTCCTTTACATGGGTCATTCCTCTAAACCAACTTTTTCATATTTTTAGCAGCTATTTATTCCCCCGTCTTAAAGTCCCACAGAAGGATATCACCTCAATCTAGCGAACCAGTTGATTCAAGTTTATTGCCATCATAATTTTCAATTCTCAGTTTGCATCAATGTTGTTGTCACTTTGCTAGTTTTCCTAGTTATTTGATGGCCTTGAGTCTTGACAGCAATCATTGGTGAATGGCAACCAAGAATTCATATCTAGCTGGATGGTCACTGTTCAATGATGGGTTGAGTAGTGAAACCTAGTGGATTACCTCCACCACCACCTCCACTACAAAAGGAGGAATGCTCAACTCAAGGGAGAGTGAGAGTCTTAGTGCTAGTCTTCTCTACTAACTTGGTCTGCTGTAAATTTATGCAAGCAATCTAGTCAAGCATTCTTGTGTTGAAATTGTAATGCCATGTAAATATAGTAATGCTTAGCAAAACCATCTGTGGAGTTGGTTCCATTACATAACCCCAACATGGGATATGTGACTTTTTCCTACAGTTTGCCTTGTTTATAGCTTTCTTGAGCTGAATTCATCTTATTTTTTCAGATTCTGCACTAATAAGAGATTTGAGATGCTATTCCCGTTTTCAGGTTAAAGTAGGTTGCTGCACCGTGGATATTCTCAGACATCTTAGTGGAGAGGAGATCTCCAAAAATCCACCTGGAGGATCCAAGCAACGCTTGAGTAGACTAGCAAATCACATACTTAACCAGCGCAGGTACACTTATATTCAGAAAATTTCTATCTTGATATTAATGAAATTTCAAAATGTTTAATTGAAAGAGATCCCTTATTGTCTGTTCTGGAATTTCTGAAAACAGCTTTTATCCTCTATATCCACCAATGGAAGGTACTCCCTTGGATTTCTCACTCGCTCCAGAGGCTCTTCAGATCTCTTCTATTCCAGATATCCTCATCCTACCCTCAGACTTGGCTCATTTTGTGAAGGTAAAATAATAAGATCTGAGAAATCTAGTAGAAAGCCGATCATATCATATCCATGAAAATTCGTTCATCATTCCAACTCTCCACAGGTCTTATCAATTGGCGAAGGAGAAGAGCAAATGAAATACATTTGTGTTAATCCGGGAAGACTGGCGAGGGGGGAAGGAGCGGGTTTCTTTGTGGAGCTTAACTACCGAGGAAGTCCTGATTTGTCAAGCGCTTCGGTAACAAGCATATAGACTTCTGCTTTTGCGGTCACTTGTTAATGAACGTAAACTTGGACCAAAGGCACTCGAAGAGAATCAGTTCCGCAAGCTAGCCACCCGGCTTGGCAGACACCAAACCCTAATCCAACAGCTGAGCACTGGCGATGGCTTTCCATTTTTCACATTCGAGTGTAACAATTATGGTGATGGCATCTAATTGATCTTGGCCCAATGTTCTGGAACATGAAAATGCAAGGCAATTAATTTGATGCCAATGTTTATTTCTTTGATCTGTCACTAACACCATGTATTAATCAATGCAATTAAGCTCGGTTCCTACGTTCTACGGAATTAATGTCAATGGAGTGTGGCAATGACCTTATTCATAAAAAGGTGGAAATATGGGTCCTGAGTCATTGTTGGCCCAGAACTGTCATAATAAGCGGGTAAATTGGTGATTTCCCACATCCAAAGTCCAAAACCCAGAATAGGAGAATATGCGAAAGGGTGCAATGGGAGGTGCTTGTGAATGAAAAAACTTTATAGAATCACTTCTGCATATTCCTTGAGCTGTTACGTAGCATTTATTACGCGGATCCGTTTCTTCTAAGATCTACAGAAGATGTGTATTTTCAAGCATATGATTCCATTATTCTGGTTTTTATCTCTCAGGCGAATGGAAAGGGCAAGCTATTGGCACTTGGTAACAGAAGATAAATACATAATTATGTAAGTTTCATTCGAGTAGTGTATCTCTAGCAGTTTGAATGTAAGTATCCAAAAGTCGTATATAATAGTTAGCATGTTAGAATGTGTGAGATTTTTCTAAAATTATCTTTTACGGTCCAATTCCAGAAATTATAGTAAAGAAATCTAGTGAAATTGTGTATGTCCTTAAATTTAGGAATGTTGTCAAAGTAAAGAAATGTTTTAGTTGTTGTGTTAGGTAGATATTGTCAATCAACTGTTATATATAACAGCCTTTGTTAATAAAAAAAAAAAATGGAGAAAAGTGTGTTAAATTTTATTCTCTCAATATCTTTTAAATTTCTATCTTTCGTAAGTTGTGTTTATTGTGTGTGAGATAAGATTTTAACATGGTATCAGAGCTGTTTTCTTAAGGGTTGTGGGTATAATTTTTTTTTCTTTGTTCTTGGGGATTAAACATTGTATGTTCGAGAAAAAACAAGTCAGTCATCCTTTCACTAAACCAAAAATTTGAAAGTTGTTTGTTATGGCATCAGGAAGCTTCTCTGTAGCTAGTCTTCCAGTTTTTTCTAGTGAGAATTATCAAATGTGGGCTATTAAAATGAAGACCTATTTGAAAGCTCTCAACCTGTGAGATGTAGTAGAGCAAGGAGCAGTATGTGTTTCACCTTTGAGAGAAAATGCTACCATGAATAAAATCAAGAAGCATGAGAAACAGGTTACCAAGAGTCTCAAGGCACTTACATGCTTTCATTTTGTAGTATCAGAAGTTATTTTTGCAAGGATAATGGCATGTGAAACAGCAAATGAGGCATGAGACAAATTAAAAGAAAAAATTGAAGGAAATGATTGGGTTAAGATAGTCAGGCTTTTGACTCTTAAGAGAGAGTTTGAACTCTTGAAGATGAAGAAATCTGAAGGTGTTAAAGATTATGCTGCTAAACTTATGAAAATAGTTAATCAGATTAGACTCTATGGTGAGTCTATTTCAGATCAAAATATGGTGGAAAAGATCATGATAAGCCTCCCTGATAAGTTTGAGTCCAAGATTTCAGTTATAGAAGAATCATGTGACTTACAACTCTTACTGTTGCAAAACTTATCTCTAAGGCTTTGTTTGGCTATGCGGTTTGACCGCTTATAAGCTATTCATTTAGCGTATAAGCTATCAAACTTATTTACTTACCTGTTCGGTATCCTTAATAGCTTAAAAACTAAACAGCTTAAACGCTTATTTAATAGCGTTTGTAGAAAGCCATCGGCCACCAGCTTTCGCAAAAACGTTGCAGAGAGCTTCTTGAGTTGACCAACACATTTACAATTTTACCCTCCTACATTTCCAATATTTACACGTCCTATCCCTCTTCTCCCATCTTCCCAGTGCCTCCTCCATTACCACCGTGCTGGATCTCCTCCTCCATAAACGGTCGTCGTTGTCGCCCAGAGCCATCGCCTTTGCTGCCCAGCTTCGCAAGACACCCAGCACCGTTGCCATTGCGGCCCAGCACCGCAAGTCGCCTCACTGCCCAACGCCGCTATCGCCGCAAGCCTCCCCCGCCCTGCTACCATATCGCCGCAAGCCTCCATCGCCGCCCTGCTAGCAGATCGTCGCCATCGCTATCGCCAGCGCCCATCGCGTTGTCGGCTATCCATCGCCCTCATCTCCTTCGCGTTGCTGCCATGGCCGAACTATATATATATATATATAACAGTAATATAAACATATATATATATAACAATAATACATAAAATATATATTATTATATAACATATATAAACATATAATTTATAATTTATAATCTTAATATATTTTTAATAATTATGTATAATTTATTAACATCTAATGATAAAATTTTACATCATTTTTAATAATTTTATATAATATCTCAACATATATATTGAAAAATTTTATGAATTAAATCTAAATTTATACATAAAGTATAAAAATTATATATTTTTAAATATTTTTATAATTTATTAACATATAATTGTAAGTATTTTAGTAATTTAATATTTTTTAAATTTTATTTACATTATTCAGTATCATATCTATTTTAGTCTTTTTGCAAGTTTTAATAACTTATCAGTTTTTACAAACTAAACAGATAACTTTGCACTAATAGCTTAAAAGTATATTTATCCAAATACGTTATCAGCTTAAACACTATCCAACTTAAACACTAACCAGCTTAAACATTACCCAACTTTAAAACTTAAAAAAAAAACGCATAGCCAAACTAGCCCTAAGCTGCAGGCACAAGGCAAAAAGTCTCAATGAGTTTTGAAGATGTTACTGAAGAAGCCTTCCAAGCTCTCCAAGCAAAGAGTAAGGGAAAAGCTCCACTAAAAATAAAAGAAAGACAAGGCGAAAACAAAGATGGTTATGGGAAAAGAAAATTTCCGAAACTTGTGGAAAGACAAATCATGTTAAAGATAGATTCGGGAAAAAGGTTCAATGCAATTTTTGTAAGAAGCAAGGTCATATAGAAAGATTTTGCAAAGCAAAGCAAAATCAAACTCAACAGCAACATGTACAGTAACCTATTCAGCAAGCCAATTTCATTGATGAACAACCACAAGCTGAAGAATATCTATGTTTTGCGTCTCAAGTTTGTGAGTCATCAGAAAAATACATTTGTAATGTTGACAGTGGTTGCAACAACCATATGGCCAAAGATGCAAGTTTCTTTAAGTTCTTGGATAGATCAATCAAAACCAAAGTTATAATGGAAAATGGAGAGGTTGTACAAACTGAAAGGAAAAGGTTTAATTGCACTCTAGACAAAGAAAGGTATGAAACTTATTTTAGATGTTCAGTTTATACCAAAACTTCAGCAAAATCTTCTTAGTGTTACACAATTGATAAATAAGGGAAATTTTGTGGTATTTCAAAGAAATCTTTACATTATATTTAATTCACATCGTTGCAAAATTGCAGAAGCAAGAATGGAAAACAATAATTTTGTCTTGAATTTGAAATTTGATGTATTTTGTACTGAAACTGATATAGAAGTTGATAAAGACAACACTATAGAGGGAAAAAAAAAGTTAGAGAAACTGATTTTGCAAATATTAGAAAGAAATTTGAGTATTGTAATGCAGCTATTTGTGATCTTATTTTAAATGTTAATTAAGAGTTCAAAAGCAGATGTTTGAAGTAAATCAATTAAGGAGGAGTTTAAGAAGAGCAAACCAAATTCCATACCATTAGTTTGTGATGAAAATGTGTCAAAAGTTAAGGTTGAAAAGCTGATTGTTCCTTCAAGAGCTAATCAAGTAATTTGATTCAAGAAAGTTCACTAAATGTGAGATTGAATCAAGCTGGAGTTTCTCAATCTTTAAATGGTGAAAATTCTGCTATTTTAGTTACTAATCATCATGTTTAATATGAAAGAGCAAAGCAAATTTATGTAAAGAACAATCCAATCAAATAAGCTAAGAAGAATTATTTTGTGAAGTTGGTTCATTGCAAATTAGATTATGAAAGTCTATGTTTAAAAAGTTGATAGCAAAGATTGGAATCTCTAAGAAAAATCTCAAGAAAAAGTCTTAGAATGTGTGAGATTTTTCTGATATGATCTTTTGGGGTCCAATTATAGAAATTATGGTGGAGAAATCTAGTAAATGTGTGTATGTCCTTAAATTTAGGAATGCTGTCTAAATGTCATTAAATTTAGGAATGTTGTCTAAGTAAATAAATGTTTTAATTGTTGTGTTAGGTAGATGTCAATAAGCTGCTATATATAATAGACTTTGTTAATAAAAAATTTGAAAAAAAAAAATGTGTTGAATTTTGTTCTCTCAATATCTTTTTAAATTTTTGCCTTTCATAAATTATGTTTGGTGTGTCTCAAATAGGACCCTAACATAGCAACCACCAAACATTATTGTAGGTAAATCACATCATAGATTACTAAATTTTAGTGTGTTTTTCATTTTGATCACTAAATTTTAATTCTTTTCAATGTGATCATAGAAATTTAAAAAAATTTACAATGAAGATTTTTCAGCCACTTTATAGTCGAAATGGGTGACATGGTACTGATATGACAAATAATAAAAATATTATACAATGACAACCAATCAGAACGCGTCATGTGGCGCTAATAGGTTTGATAGGTTTGACACATGTCATGTTATGATTGATTGTCATTGCACAATAATTTTTATTGTTTGTCATCAACTTTACGTCACCCACTTCAACTATAGAATAATCAAAAAATCTTATATGTGATCACATTATAAAAAATTTTAAACTTCTGTAATTATATTATAAAGAATTAAAGTTTAATGAGTAAAATAAAAAACATACCAAAATTTAATGATCTTTGGTGTGATTTACCCTAATATTGTATTGTGTAGCAATTTTATGAGATGTTCCAAGAATGAGTGTATAAATAAGAAAATTTCAAATAATAAGTACTTAAATAAACCTTCGGTCCAAATCCCATAAATACAAATTACCTAACTAGATTTAGGGTTGTTGCTGAATCCCCCAAAGAAAAAACTCTTCCTAATTGATCTTCTCCGCCTGCTGTAAAAGTCCACCCAAAGACGTGAAACCCACAAAATACTGACCAAGATTGCAGCGACAATCAGAACCATCCAAGAAATCCAAGCCCACTTCGGAATCAAATCGCCGGCCCCTCCGCCGGAATAAAACACCCCCATCTTGTACACAAACAAAGGTCCAATGACCCCCCTGACAACCGAATAGAAGGAGTAAAACACCGGAGACAAGAACTCATAAATCACGGCGGCCTCCGGCGAGGCAGCGTGGCGGAGCCTGGCCAGGGTCCAGGCGTTCTGGCAACCGCTGGTGACCTCTGCAATGGCAAGAAGGGAAAGGATGGCGAAAGCTCCGTGGTGGATTATATACCTGTTGGAAGTTTTAAGGTGATACATTTGGATATTCCCTTTTGTATAACGATCATATGTATAAATATTTTTACTTCAAATTAAAAGACATGAACAATCATGTTTCTGGACTTTTAACTCGAAAGAGAGAGCATATCTCTTGAAATATAACTGAATTCAAAAGCTATGACTCTTTAAAAATAGTTATAATCTTTCATGAAGATCATGTCCCTTGAAACGTATTAAAATTATTTTCTTAATTCGACTATATATGGAGTAAAGAAGTGAAGAGTACGTACCTGCATGTGATCAAGACGTAGGCGGTTGCCAGGTGGTGGCCGACAAAGATGGCGTCGGCGGGGACGAAGAGAAGGTAGTGGAAGAGGTCGGTTAAGAAGTACGCAATGCTGTATTCGAGCACCTGGTTCTGAAAGGCAGTGTTGGCGGAAGAAAAAGGATGTGGGTTTTGGTTTTGACGGTGGGGGAGGGTGGAGAAGACGGCCAGCACCACCGCTGGCGTGCCGTGGGCGAGAGATATCAGGCAGCTCGAAGCTTCTGGCCTTGAGACGCCGCCCCATCTCCGGAATATTGTCAAATAGCCCAAGAGGTAGATGGCCACGAACATCAAGAAAAATACAGCTAGAGTTGGAGCGTCAACGCCAACGCCCACCACAGCCTCCATAATATTATATTCAGAGAGAGAGAGAGAGAGAGAGATTGTTTTTTCTTCAGTATAATTGTATAAAAGGAAACTCAATCGGTGATAAAATCAAAGGGGGAGGAGTAAAGGATGTTTCCTGGGCTTCAACGGCACTTGAAGCGGTGGGTTTTCGTGACTTGGGAGTGGGTTCATAATCAGATCGAGTGGAACAAGTCACGTCAGCTAAGGATTGGGATTTGTGGGTATTGTTATAGAGTTTAGTCTCAGAACTAATTTTAAGAGTTGGGCCTTAGGCTAAAGAGGGCCTCAAGGAGCTTTGCTTGCCCACGAGCCCTTTCGCAGATTCAAAGCCCAAACGGGGCTATAATTGACACTTTGGGCCTATTTAACATATCTCAGACCACCTAGTTCCATCCAGATAGGGATGCAAATAAGTTGAGTTTCGCTTAGATAGCTCAGTTCGACAAATTTTATCACAAGTTTAAGTTCGAGCTCAATTAGCATAACCTGACCTCTACTCAGACTCAGTCTGGACTCGTCAATTTGATTAACGAGTCGAGCTCGAGCTCAGGCTCAAACGAGCCCTAACCTGAACTTGGGCTCGGGCTCGAGCTCGGGTTGAAATTTATCAAAATTTTATTTTAAGAAATTTAATAAATTGATGTACAATAAAAATAAATATTAATCTAAAAATCAACAAATATACTTAAATGAACCTAATCTGATAATCAACAAATATAACATCAACATAATAATTAAGTAATAATAATTTTACAAATTATAATAAGCATAATATCATTTACCGTACAATAAGATAATCAAATTATTTATCTAGTTATTTTCAAAATACAAACATAATCAAAATTATAGTACAACAAAGATATTTTTAATTCAACTTCAAATTAACTGCTCCAAATATCAACATTCAATTTAAAATTGTAATATTAATCAGTAATCATAATTATATATCAAATCATATATATCAACCTACAAAATACCAACACATCAAAAACTTCCAAGAATCACATACCTTGTTTTGTTTCATGTGGTAGAAGAATCTCAATGATATTATCCTATATATAAAAACATAAAATTAATAATTTTTATCAATATCAACTAACAAGATGCTCACGAACCTATGAGCGAGTTAGCTTGCGAGCCTCTATTCGAGATAGCTCACTAGCCTATAATCGACCCAGCTCATGAACCTCTATTCGAGCTGATGAGCCGAACTTTACTGAGCTCAAGTTCAGTTCATTTATAAATCAAGTTTCAAAGTTAGACTCAACCTTGTCTCGTTAACCTTAACGAATGAACTCGAATAAGGTTTTATCTAGTTGAACATCGAGCCGAACCCGAACAGCTAGATTCATTTGCACCCCTACATCTAGATCACTTTTTCAGCATGAATCACCTATATAAAACCAATGTCCAATGAGTGAGTTACGCCATTTATTACACTCTTATTACATCATTATCAAGCATAGTGATTGACTTGAGTATCGAATGACTTATTAGGGAGACAAGACCCCACCCTCATTTTTTTTCGTAAGAGTATTTAAGACATGTTCGAGCCTAAAGTTTATTAGGATAATCTTGGATCTAAGGACTACGCAAGGTGAATACGATCAAGTTGTGAGTTGGATAGTGATTAGCCCTTCAACTTTCATGTCACTTTAGCACCTACTTGTGAGATCGACGTTAGTTCATACTTGCTCAACTCCAGTGAGGACCTGTTCATCCTCCGTGTAGTTGCCTAGCTCCTCATACAATATGCCTTCATGACAAATACTTGTCACCGTGGGGCCTAAGCATCAAAATAAAAGCCATACAAAGACTTGAATCCCCATAGTAGTTAATTAATCATCTTAATATCAGCAGGGGAATCAATTTCCCCCAAACATAGTAGCACAACTCGAGAACTAAGTGCAACATTTCACAGAGCTACTAACTACCTTTTCATAGGCAACATGAGGGCTCTATGATGGAACCACAAACCCATCCAATCATATCAAACTCTTCATCTCACACATGCTTATCAGTCTACCTCAAATGGGATATGGTGTTGTGCCTTCTCAATGATAAAGAGCCCAATTAAAAGGGTTAACCTAAACCCTAGAGGAGCCCAATGAGATATACCATATTCAATGCCTCAAGAACTAAAATATTGATGGCTGTAAAAATGAAAGAATGTCTGAAGAGGCTGAGTAAGATGAAGACCCCGACATATAAACAAAATCAAACCAAGTATTATTGAAACCACAAAGATCATGACCATGACACCAAATAATGTAAGCATGTGAGCGAGGAAAACCAAGAGTTGTAAGTTTTGAAATCAAAGAACTTTAGCACGTGTCAAGTGACGGATAAGTGAAACGTTGAGGTTAGTACCAGTAGATCACGAGTTCGATACTCAGCTTAAGCAAGAGCCAAAGGCCCATCTGCGATTTACCTCCTCTATCGAAATCAAGGGCACGAGCGGCGAAGGACAGCGCAAAGACGGTAATTTCAAAATAAACAAGAAAAAAAAATCCTAATTATTGTCGTCTAGAGCCCTTGCTGCACTTTGATATTTGGGAGTAGGCTCAACTGCTATAGGAATATATATGAGGCATTGTCTTGGACTTGTTGACTTGGAGACATATGAGAAACTCCTCGATTCCCCCAGAATTGGGGTGAGATTGCCTCCATGGTGCAACTAGTCATAAGAAAGGGTGGCTTGGGTCACCTTGACTTTAAACCTTTGAAACCTGAGCTCCCAACTTTTAACAAGGTTATTCCAAAGAAGCTCTACCACCCTAGAGAGATTGGTTCGATCCTTCTCTAATTGCTTGGTAAGGGTGGTAAGCTCTTGTTTAAGGTTGTCCGCTTGGCTTTACACTACAAAAAAAATAGCATTTAGTTGCGATTTTTAACTGTCGCAAAGAGTTTTACCTGCAGTTTTGAAAATTGCTGCTAAATTAGGCGTCGCGAAACATTTAGCGGCGATTTTCAACAATAGTTTGAGTAACTGCCGCAAATTATATTTTTTGCGATAGTTTTTAAACAATAAAATAAAATATTTAATTTTAGCGGCGATTTTTAGAACTGTCGCAAAAATTAAAAAAATAAATAAAATATTTAATTTTAGCGGCGTTTTTTAGAATCGTCACAAAAATTAAAAAAAGAATTTAATTTCTGGGCGGGCAAGCTGCAAAAATTAAAAAATAAATAACACATTTAATTTTAGCGATGATTTTTAGAACCGTCACAAAAATTAAAAAAATAAAATAAAATATTTAATTTTAGCGACATTTTTTAGAACGGCCGCAAAAATTAAAAAAAAAGAATTTAATTTATGGGCGGGCGGGCCGTACGCCCGGCCACCTGCGCCGACACGGGCTTGCGCGCGCTTTTGGCCGCATGTCCGCCCTCCATGTGGCGATACTGAAAATTAAATTTCCAGCCTTCCCCAATTTCAAATCCAAGATCTCCCTTATGCACGTGCGCGTGTAAAACTATCTAATCTGCAAAGTCTCCTTACTTTATATCCGCGCATATAGATTATATAATAATCCAACACTATTTTTCAGAATTATATTTTATATTTTTTAATATAAATTAAAAAACATTAATTAATTGATTATTTTTTTTAAAAAAGGAATAAATTAATTGATTAAAATAAAAAAAGATTTATATATTTCTTAAAATTATTAAAAAAAAATAAATTTTTTTATTTTTTTAATGAATTTTGTGATTAATTTAAATTAAATTTTAAATTTATTTTTAAGATTTTATATTTCTTTTTATTAATTTAATTTTTAATTATTTTCTTAAGCAAAATTCAAATTTTTAATGAATTTTGGGACGATTTTGAAATACTGCCGCAAATGTTAATTTAATTTTAGTTTTAAATTATTTAATTATTTTTGAATTTAACGATGATTTCTCAAAAACTATCACTAAATTCAATTTTTAATGAATTTTGTGGTGGTTTTGAAAAACTCTCACAAATGTTAATTTAATTTTAATTTTAAATTATTTAATTATTTTTGAATTTAGCGGTTGCTTTTGAGAAACCATCACTAAATTCAATTTTATTTTTTAATTATTTAATTATTTTTTAAATTTAATGGTAATTTTTTGAAAATCGCAGTTAAATTAAATATTTTAATAAATTTTGTTGGGATTTTGAAAAATCGTCACAAAATACCATGTTTTGAGACAGTTTTTAAAACTGCGACAAAAAATCAATTTTTTGTAATGTTACTATTTAGGAAGCCTCCAACTTGGCCCACAGTTAAATGAACTCAACATTAGCCTCTAACTTGGCCTTCCTATGCATCTCTGACACAACTTGCAAAGTTTTGATCATCTTGGTGTCCTCACCAAGCTAGCTATCCTTTCTTATTAAGGGTTTTCAAGGTAGATCACCTTGGTTAAGACTTTGTCAAGTGCTCAGTGACCTTGCCATAGTAAAAACAACCTAAAAAACAACAAATAGAAGATGCATAAATGACTGAAGATGATATTAATAGTATTAAAAATAATGAAGCTTACTAGATTGATGACTTTGAACCCAAGGTCCCCCGGGTATATATTTCAATGTTAGCTCAATAATGATAGATTGATCCAAGGGGTTGTGGACTTGAGAACCAATTATTAAGCAACATTGTTATTCTAGAGAGTGTCTTGCGCGCAGACCAACCTTTTGGAAAGATAGGTCATCCTCAACTCGACACTTTGGTGGCTTCTGCAAGTGCTTGAGTTTCTTTCCCCTTAGGATTGGTGTTTGAGGAAGAGGGCACCTTAGGATGAGTGGGGCGCGAAGTAGGTTGGGGTGGGGGCCCGAATGTTTTCTTACTTGGAAAAGTTGGCTCACTTCTATCAATTTATCGTTTCTTTTTATCAGCTTTGGCCAATTCCTGGGTGGTTGTGCCACCCTTGAAGAACTAGGCCTCATCGAGGATGCAATTTAACATTGCAGAGAACTAAAATAGTGTTAGTCAAATTAATTTAAACAAAAGAGAATAAAAGGAAAAGAAAGAAAACAACCTAGTGAAGGCCCCATATAATTGAGGGGAAAGGTTGTTGAGACTCAAAATAACGATGGCGCACAAGCTTTCTAGCGTTCACATACTTGAGCTGAGCAAGCTTATTGACAATTGACTTCTCTTCGTTGGACAGCTTGATGGCTGAGGTGCTAATTTTCCCCTTCCTCTAAAAGATGGGGAAGACAAACTGGTCCTCTTGAGGTTTGACGAAGAAGAAGTGGCTTTTCTACCCCTTAATGGAAGAAGGGGTGTCAACTATATATGAACCACAAGTGGGCAATGACGACGAAAAATTATCGCCCTCACTCTCAAGTTATAGCTCAGAATGAAGAAATGAAGAGCTTAGCGGGAGGAATCTAGTTAGCCACACAACAAATAAAGAAAGAAGAAAATAATATCCCTCCATTTGGCACCAACTGAGAGTAGGGGTTCACCTCAAGCAAATAAAACATCTTAGTAGCCATCGGGTGAATGAGGATGCGAAGGCCAGCCTTGAGGGTATCTGCCTAGACCATTAGCAATCCCATGAAAGTCGCGGCTGCCTCTTTGTCGAGATGGGTAACCTCCTCAGTCAAGGAAGGGGGGCATTCAAGCTAAGACAGTACTTTTCTGACTCTCTCTGTCTCCCCTACACACTGCTACACCATGGACAATAATGCTGGATAAGTCCTCGGAACCAAAAGAGCTCAAGCTCATTATCTCTATATCTATAGACTCGGATGAATAAGACATACCTAGTTAATCGAAGAAAATGAGACTGAAGAAGCAGACCAATAACTCCGAATGTTGGAAGAAAGGAGAGCAAAGTGAGAGTGTGGGGTAAGGTGGAGTCACCCTTCTTATATATAAGTCTCAAAGGAAGGTACACCAATGTCTCTTCTAACAATGATAAGGTGGCACCCCTTGTCCCTTCCTTCAAAAAACATAGGAACAATACTTCTCCTTCCAATTGAGTTAGCTAGCTAATGGCCCATCTAATTTTAAATGCTAAACAAGAATGGGCAGAAGTTGAATAATCCCCTTTTAGCCTTAAAAATGGAAAGTGGGAGCCTAACAATTTCACCCCTGATCATGAAGCAACCATTTGAAAGAAAAAAAAAAAAAACTTTGTTCTATTCTTTAATCTAACTTGAAACTTAGAATAGGGAGTAAGGACAAGTGATGACGGGTATTACTACAAAGCTCAGAATGACCCAACACTAAGAGTTGGGTCCTGGGATAAAGAAGGCCCACAAGGAGCTTAGCTTGCCCATGGACCCCTATACAGATCTAAGGCCCAAACAAGGCTCATAATCAACCCTTTGTGCCCATTTAATAGATCTATCTCAATGGATCACTTGACTCCATCTAATTCCCTATTTTAGTGTGGATCACCTATATAAAGGTACATTATCCAATGAGTGACGTATATTATGTATTATGCTTTTATTACATCATTACTCCATCATTCCCAAACATAATAGCTAACTTGAGCATTGGAAGACCTATTGGGAGACAAAAGCCTACCCTCTTTTTTTCCTGCAGGAATATTTAAGACATGCTCAAATTCGAAACTTAACCAGGACAATTTCAAATCTGAGGACCACGCAAGGAGAATACGAGTAAGTCCTAAGTTGGAAAATGATCGCCCTTACCTTTCCTTGTCTTTTTTGAATTCAAAAGAAAAACATGTTATCTTTGCGTATCATTTGAAGGTTAACATAATCTCGCATTAAACCATAAAACTATCCTTCATAGGAAAACCTCGGCAATCTTTTCAGTTTTTCCAAAAAAACAAAAACTATTTTAAAATATTCAAATGCGGAAATAACATATTACCAAACGATGTACTCTCTTTTTTGATCCCTTTAAAAACAGAAGCCAAAGTGATCCAAAGCAATGGATATTAGCCATATCCATAGGCTGCAACTGCCGAACAACTCTCTGGATGACAAAGACTCAGCCGAGCCCACTGCCTTTTTGGTCTCATTAACGTGTAAAAATTCTATCAAAAATACATACTTCATTCAACATGGCTGCTTTATTGATTAGTTCTGCCGCTATATATCTTAAATAAAAACTGCCTGCATAAACCTCGATCTCGATAGCCATAGCCCTTTGTCACCATATAAATTAAGTCCACTCATTTCAGCTGGAAATTAAGCTTCACTCGTCTGTCTACATCACCATTCCTCCGTCAATGGTTAACGCCTGCACGCGCGCGCGCGAGCGCACATATAAATATATAGTCATGATTATTATATGTAATAAGGATCTCCCAGAGTTGGTTATTCAAACAAAAGCTCATCATAAATTGTGTGTTTGCTTTCAGAGTTTAGATCATGGAACCCACAAGTTAAAAACCAAGTATTAGAGTTCCTCGTCAGACCATTTAAAACTTGAATTCTTCTTTCTTTTCTTTTTCCCCGATTTCGCTAATTACAGTTAAAAATGAATTCAGTGGTATGTCGAGGCCCTCATGAGTCATGAATTTTCACAAAAACCAAGACAACGTTTACCTGTCCAGTAATGTAACTGGCGGCAGGATTGAGGGCCAAGAATTCCACCAGCCCAGCAACTTCTTCTGGTTGGCCATACCTTCCTGAAATAGCAATACCAGAAATATAATCACAACAATTCAAACCCATTAGCTTCATGCTTTTTCAGAAACTCTGCCACAGTTAGCACTTTTATAATAAGATAAACCACCATTCAAAATGTAACGAAGTATCATTATCCTGAAAGATTTAAACAAGAACCAAACCAAATCAGTCGCTGGATTATACATGTGCGCAGCATTATATGGGCGACAATCGACATCAAGATATGGATTCTCAACATTTGCTTCTAAAAGCTATTTTGATAAATTGGCAGAGACCTCCATGTCTAAAGTCAGTAGGCAATATAAGACACTTCATTAGTAAGACACTTGACAATAAAATGTGAAACCCTAATCTTGAGCCTATATCTGCAGAGAGGGGAACAGAGTGAATGGAGAAAGAGAACTGAAGCAGCTCATAGGTCTAATCAAGAAGAGGAAATCACACCTATGTTTTCCGGTTGTGCTTCCGAAGACGTGAACAAACCAGTAAAATAGAAGATAAATAGCGTGTGGGTGTGGGTGTGTTTTTTTTTTGTGTTGGTGGGGGTGGGGGGGCGCCGCGGAGATCTAGGTATTAATCAGAAAATAGATTGAACACATGAGAAAAGAACAAAGCTACTGTGCACTGAGATAGAAAAGATAAGGACATAACAGAGCCAAATGAAAAGAAATGGAGTAAAATTTAGACAAAAAAAGGGATTAATATCCACACACCACTCCTGAGGTTTCACTAAATTGCACCAACCACCCCTATATTTTTAAAAATGACAGAGACCTCTCTTGCAGTTCACTCAGCATGAAAATTGACCGTTTTGCCCTTATATTTAAACAATGCATCTTCCCTGTTCCTCATTTCGGCAGCTGACAAACCGGCCACCAGCTCCATCTCAATCAACTCTCATCCTCATCTCAGTCTTTATCACATTTATTGGTGTCAATCGAGATGGGAAACCCATCATGATGGGGTCAGCGATGGATAAGCTTGGTCGGCAATGACAGGTCTCTCTCTCTCTCCTCTTGGAACCCAGATTTTTCGGTTTGAAGCCTTCAAGATCTGGTTTGGTTTCCTGGCTTCAAACCCAGATTCAAAGGCTTTCTTCCAAACAGGAACACAGGGTTTCTTGGCTTCCAAACAGAATCGTCAGCCTATCTCTCTCTCTCTCTCTCTAGAGGAAGAAATCCAATCAGCATGGATTCTCTAGAACCCCCATGGCCGACCATATTTTTTAAATTTATTTTCGTTTTTGTTTTGTATAATTATAATGGAGAGATTTATGGAGGGTATTTTGGGGATTTTAATAAAAATAACAGTGCTTATTTAACGGTAAGTGGTGTAGTGATACATGGTTTAGGAAGTCAAGGGAGGTGTGTGCTATTTCTGAAACACGAGGGTAGTCTGCATTTCCACTGGTGTGTGAACTATACCTAAAAAAAAAAACGAAAAGAAAAGAAATGGAATAAGGAAGTCAGATAAAATATGCATCTTTCTATTAATCTTACCCAGGGGAATGGTTTCTAATATTTTCTTTTCAATGTCTTCCCCCAGCTTGGCAGTCATGTCAGATGCAATGAACCCTGGGGCGATAGCATTAACCTGTTGTACAAGAAGCATTTATTAGAAAAAGTTCAAGTTTCTAGTATCAATACCTTGGCTTGTGTCTAATGAATGAAACGAATGATTCAGGAAAACTCACATTAATATTCCTGCTTGCATATTCCTTTGCCACAGATTTTGTTAGACCAATTACTCCTGCCTTTGCAGCACTATAATTGGCTTGCCCAACATTACCAACAAGACCAACAACTGATGCTATGTTGATTATCCTCCCCTGCAAGATCAGCAATTAAAATGAATAACAGAACCAAATGGAAAAAGACATCGGACAGTACAAGCCAAGTGCAACTCTTGCTTAAAATTGTTCTTAAATTTCTCTCTCAACTGTATTTCAATCATATCATTTTAGTACCAACTTTGTTGTATAGTACAAAATGTTGGCCAGTAAAACATCAACATGTGCAAAATATGAAAAGATGAAATGGATGTGTGGCCATACAAGAAAAGATAAAAATAAAGATGAGATTATTCATGATGTGATCGGAATGGCTTTTATTGAAGATAAAATGCATGAGAGACAATTAAGATGGTTTTGTCATGTGACAAGAAGACCAATTGAGACATCTGTGAGAAGAGTGGGTGGAATAGAAGAAGTATCCAACAAAAGAAGTAGAATAAAAAAAAAAAAAAACTTGGTGTAGATACTTGGGTATTATATGAATTACGAGGGTCTTACAGAAGATAAGAACATAAATAGAAACAACTAGTGAGCTAAAATTTATGTGGACAACCCCACATAAAGCAATGAAGGCTTAATATGTTGTTTTGTTGTTAACATCAAGGACCATAAAACCTAGGTTAAATGGTTAGGCACTGTCCTAGCATAATTTACAATTGTAAAAACACAAGGGATCCTTTTGTTTCACAAAGTAGCCTCTTTAAGTAGTTAATAAGCCATTTTTATATGTTAATGTTCATCCCACTTCTTAAATGATATTAGCTATGATGAGATCTTATCACATAACAAAATCCAAAATAGCTTTTTCCTCATTATTCCTTTGCTCAAAAAGCAATAACCTCCATGCACATCTCTATAAATCTCCCTCAAAATTTTCCTTGTTCTCCTCTCCCAATCCAATTTATGGTAAACATGTACATAAGAATATTTAAAGTCTCATTCCTTGAACAATTTAATTGTACCAATCCTGTCTCCTAACTTTTTGCATCCATTACCTCATTCTTAATCTCTACTTGTTCCTCATAGAATCCTTCCTAAGGTACCAAAGTCTATATCCTTACTTCACCAACATTTTAGACTCATCACAGGCCCATCTTGTCTATTGAAGGAAAATAATATTGATTTTTCTCCTGATCATTCATCCACCACTTGCATGGAGTTTCTTGTTAAAGTTCCAATGTTTCATGATCTAATTCCAACCTCAACTGTTATACTACTTCTTTTCTTGAATTTGTCCATAAAAATGCAATAACTTGTAAATCTAAAATTCAATCCATGAGAAAATGCGCTTAGGCCTTCAGTGCACTCCCAATAAAATAATCATGAAATCAACTCCATTTCCAAAAAATCTATCTGGTCCATATTTGAGAAATAATCTTTTAAGTAGAAAAACAGGTTTCAGCAATACACCCAAGCAACCTGCACTTTTTTTTGGCAAAGACAATAAGTCAATAAGCACAAAACTGAAGGCCTGTGATTAAAAGAATACCTTTCTCTTTTTCATCATAATTTTGGCTGCTGCCTGCAAAGAGTACAAACATTAGATCCAACTAAAAGGCCATGTCTGTTACTACTCAGAGCCCATAACTTACACACCTGTGTGCATAGGTATACACCAGTGAGATTCAGGTTAATGACCTCCTGCCACTGAGAGGTCTTCATCCTCATCAGTAAACCATCTCTAGTAATGCCTGAACCAATTATGGATCAGTTATCGGATTAAACCACAAACTCATAAAAGATAACAGGAGAGACTTCAAACCTGCATTATTTATCAATATGTCAATGGTTCCCCATGCATCAACTGCCTGTAGACATCAGAATAATGAAGCACACCAAATATTAGCAGCATACTTACAGCTAAAACAATTACAAAAGTGAAAATTGATACTCACAGCTTTTATCATTGATTCTACATCTGCTTCTTTTGACACATCACCCCCAAAAGCAAGAGCCTGTCCACCACATGCCTCAATCTGCATGCATTTTTAATACAGATTATCATCAATAATTTTCCAACCATAGTACAGATATAGGAGATCATGATGATAGATATAACAATGAGTGGGATAGCCTTAGGACTTGATTCGGAGCATTGGTTCAGTGGTTCTTTTTTAGTAATTAATAATTATTATTTGAAATGAATATCATATTTTATCAGGTAATCTGGTTAATATAGTCCAGACCATTTGTAAACAGAAGAAGACAAAAATAAAAATGTAATGGAACCACCAGCAATAAAAACATTTGATCTTGTAGTTGCACAAGTATAACTAATGCCTACTATGTAAAAGTTCTCATCAATCCATAACAAGCCAATTTGATTTTGCAAACCAATGATTGATAAGTCAATCGGACAACTAGCTGGTTCTTTATTAGGAGAGATTGGGAGAAATGAATATGACAGAATAGAGACCACTAACCTGCGATTTGTACTAAAGAACCAACCATCCATGTTTTAAACTGAGAGTATACAAACAAAAGAAACTGAATACTAATTATGCATATAACTGTTCTACCATCAACCTAGCAGACTTTACTAGATAGATGACTGAATCCTGGGCATCAATCAGGGACAGAATATCAAAGATTAAATTCACCACCAAGAGATTAGCAACAGCAAGTCCCATGCCATGGAGTGATTTAAGAAACAAAATCACAAAAAATGAAAAATAATAATAATAATAATAATAATTATCATGTAATACCTCAAAGAAGAGGCACACCAAAAAAATTTCATAAATTTTTGTAGGATAGCTCACTAACCTCTCTACAAACTTCATCTGCCTCCTTTGATGACCGAGCATAATTAACCAGAACCTGTAATAAAGAGTTTGTAATCAACATTTGGGAGGAGAGGAAGGTGAAATGCTGAATGCTTCATCACTCATGATGACAGACACATAACTCTGAAGTGATCAACAGCAATTACTTGCTGGATTCAGATTCAATTCCCTAATCAACTTTATTACAGACTTAACAGTCAGATGCTAACTGGAAAGGAAAAAATGGAGCAAAGTAATCAAGTCATTCTGAGAGCTTGAAGTGAAGTGCTGACTATTAAACCATAATATTATTTTTGTCAGTTACTCATCATCTAATACAGTTTTTGTTGTCCTTGAAATGCAGATGAGTAAGAATCCAAAATAGTAATTCTGGATTAACATAACTTGGTGAGAAGCACTGAAAACATAGTTAGACAAACTTTGGAAAAAAAACATTACTTGTGCTAAGATATCCTAAAATGCCATGGCTGAAAGTGTAAAATAGCATCAGGTTGAGAGCCATTCAGATTCAAAGGGATGGAAATCACTATGATATCTACATATAATATGACTACACCATGTCACAGGCAAGGATGTTCTTGCAGTTAAAGATTCTAAGGTGCATAATGAATTTGCAGAGAATTACCAGATAGCCTTTAGTGGGCAACCTAGTAGATTAGAGATGCCCTTTATTGCCATTACATAATAATCAGACTATATATTTCTTTTCTTTCTTATAAAACATCAGAGAACTAATATGAATCTAAAACACCTTCATTAAAGGGCATCCTAATACACAAGACTCCTGCATTGCAGGGGTCAATTTTGTACACAAGCCCTTACTTTGCAAATAGGTGGTTTCCACAATTCAACTCCGTGACCTTTCACAACCTTACCATTGCTAAAACACATTATTATTATAATTCAAAATTAGCCTCCTTTCGGATGGCCTAGACTCCGATCCAGGCCTCAAGATAATGTCCCTGTGATGCCAAGTTCTGTTGGTCCTGGTTTCATCTAAATGCCTCCCACCACCAGAAATTTATCTTTTCTGATGCTGGGGGATGTATTGATGATAGGTGCCAGTTGATACTACACAGTGAATAGAAATATGAAATCAGTACACACTATCACAGATGTAGAAAATAGGTGCATACATCCCTAGTAGAGACTTTAAATGCTTAATAAAGATGAGTTCCATGAGGGTTCCTCTAACCTTACAACCTGCTTTCCCCAAAGTCAATGCAATTGCTTTGCCAATGCCTCTAGAGGCTCCAGTGATCACAACAACCGGAGTTTCCACACTTTGAGCCGCTTCAGTACTAGATTGTTCAACTGCAGCAACTTGTGCTTTTACACCTGCATGTGACACCTTACAATCAATTAGGTTCACATTTCAGGATATCCAATGGCAAAAAGGTAACAGAGACATACATTTGTTTTGCGATATAAATCATGTTTCTATCAGAGGGACTTCACAACCACGTAGACATAAAAATTGACAAATATGATGGAAAATGTCATCAAATAAAATCGAAAAGTTTCCAACAAATAACTACTC
Source organism: Diospyros lotus (assembly GCF_014633365.1). NCBI lineage: Eukaryota > Viridiplantae > Streptophyta > Magnoliopsida > Ericales > Ebenaceae > Diospyros > Diospyros lotus. The sequence continues at coordinate 7,345,414 of NC_068340.1, forward strand.
AAAATTCGTTCTTAGTTTTCCCGAATTATTTCCTCATAGATTTATCGGATGTGAAGATCCCAAAATTTCCAAATTCCCAGTAGTTCCAACTCAAAACAGTGTCCTGCGGAGAAATATCACCAGATAATACCACTTCTAAACCACTTTACTGATTCAATCACGGATATTAATAAGTATGCTAATATCCACACCCATCTATCCATAATGCAAAAAAGCATAAATTGAATGCTCGCACATATGTACATGAGAGCAAGAAAAATTACAAAAATAGGGAAAGAAATCGATACCAGACAAAGCAAATGAGCTTCTCGATCTGTAATGCAAATTAAGGCAGTGTCGCAGTTGAACAGATCCAGCTGGGCCAGTAATGGGAGAGCGAATCCCGACTTGAGCGAGTCTTATGTCGCGGGAATACTCCGAGATTCCAGCGGATTTGAGTGCGGCAACGGCCGATCCGGCCAGCGAAGAAGCAGCCATGGAAGCTCGAGTCTCTGAATCGCGACGATTGAAGAGAGAGGGAGAGGGAGGGAGAGAGGAGGAGGAGGAGTTACAGGCGGACCGGAAACCACCTCAAAGGAAGCTTTGTTTATAAAGCAGACTTGGCTTTGGAAGCTCCGAAGACTGTTGATAGTGGCGGTGCATACAAAGAAACCTCAGAATGGGCTTGGATGGGGGTTTAGTTGAGACTTGACATACGTACCTACGCGTATATTTAACTTAAATGGGGCTGGTTTTCTGTTTATTTACCATGCAGCCAGTCAGCCTCAAGTCAAGGATAGCCTTGACACTTGAGTTGAGTTGAGTTGAGTTGAGGTGAGGAGAGTTGAGTAATGGCACAATCGTAAAAAACTAGTGTTTTCTTCAGGGACCTTGAGTTGAGATTATTGGAAGCAAATTCGGTTTTGGTCCACCGTCCGCCCCAACCCACCCGCTTCCACGGCAAGCTATCAATTGGGTCCTTATAGAAAAGAAAATAAATAAATTCATATAAAGAAATATCTTCAAAACACATTTTTTCAATTAAAAATTATTATATTATGATTAAAGAGTCAAAATTTATATATGCACCTGACTTAATGAGTTTATGAGTTCGAAAGTTGGTTAATTAAATACATTTTCTTAAATAAATTATACTTTACCAATGTATATACTAAAAACGAAAAAACAAAAGAAGAGGGGGAAAAGTTGATATATAAATTCGTTTGATTCAACGGAACATCCAGCATAAACGGAATTTGCTAGCTAGATTTAACTAGTACACAACTCAATGCAAAATTAAGACTACATAAAAGAGTAGTAATCTCCAATGTCAATACTAACTAAAAGTAAAACTAAGCTGGAGAGGGCGGCTGCATGCATGCATGCATTCACTGGATGCTAAGCACCTGTCGGCGCCCGTTTCTTGGAGTTATTTTTGGGCCGCACCTTCAAGAATGCCTTCTCCAGATCCTGCAAAAGTTTTTTTTTTAAGTTGATAGCAAAATGGTATTTATCAAGCCTGAGAGATAGAACCCAACACCACAACTACTTCGAAACCATGTCAATTTGAGGTTCGCCACAAAGCTGAGGTAGAAATGAAGGCGAGATTACTTTGTATCTAAACACTTTCTTCATCCCTGTAGCCCAAGGCAAGAGGGAGGGGCCAATTTTATGCATCTCATTCAACTTCACACTTAAAACAACTAATTCCAACCTCAATCGGTACAGTTGAAAAGTAAATGCCATAGCTCTAACCACCTATTTTTAGTTTTATTTCAGCAGGCAACTAAAAAAGGGCAACCCAGTGAAGAAAGCTCCCACAACTTGGAGATAAAACAAGTTTACATATCCAGAGCCTTATAAGTCCATGGTTTTAACTCGTACCCAAGTGGGAATAATAGATAGAGCAATCTTTAACACTACTCTTAGGCCACCTTTGTTTGAGGAAACGACTCAGTCTTGAACTTCAGTTACTGAACAAACATTTATACATTATGATGCAGGAGCAGGCCAATTTTTGCACCCGTTTTTGCATAAAGAGAGAAAAGTCTATTGGATTTTCTTTAGCTTGAAGGAGGGTCAATTGGTTGGAGTAAAAGTTTGAAATGATAATTAATGGAAGATACAAAAATACATGAACGCTAAATGCACACAAAAAATATATGCAGCCTCCAAATATCAGAAAGAGTATTGCCCTTACAGAGAATTCCACGAAATTTCTTGTTTTAATGGACTAGCTAGAAATGTAAACACACCTTTCCAGCTCAACCAGCTAAAAGTACTTGTCATAAACCAAAAGTTTAGCCTACAACTAAAATATTTCTGAGCTTCACAATAAAATTTTGATGTCTTTCACCTTTATATGCATAAAAACATGGAACTCTGGCATTTTTTTTATCTAATGTCTAGATTTACTAATCATCAATTTCTTCCTAAAAAGACAATGAAGCAGATTTTCAGTAAACAAGCAAATTTAACAAAGACTCAATATCCAAGCTCCTTGTTATGATTCTACAGCTCCATACTCATCAATGATTATGAAATCAAACCAATTAAACAGGTTATAAAATATTCACAGTACGAAATCCAATGACAAGTAACCCCAACAATTACCTGAGTTCGGTCTTTACTTGATGTCTCAGTTCTCCAAAGCCTCTCCAGATTGTAATAAGATCTGGCTTTCTCATCAAGAGCATGAATTATAATCGTACCTAGAGAAAATATGGTCACCAGAAACCAGTTGAGTCAACAAGCAATTAGTCACTAATAACTTCACCAGAAACACGTGATGAATCAAATTTTTTCAACATATGATAAAATATCACTTAAGACATTCTTTTACAAGAATTTATGTAAATAAGGATAAATTACCAAAGATCAGCTCTTAAGAATGGTAGGCAGTCTAGAAATTACCACCATGCCATAGAGATTTTTTATGCACCTATGATTCAAGCTTTATAATGTTAAAACAAGCTCAGGCACAGAAGCACAAATTTTATTTTATGTCAGACCATACAAAAATTGCAAACCATAATATTGAACCACAACAGTAATGAAACGAAATTATGACATCTCAAATCTTGAGTCATTGACCTCACATTATTAACAATCTTAAGACATTTTTATCAACAGTAACAGTTAGTTATCTCTAGAAACTTTTATTTACTAGTTACAACCAAGACAAATTCCTTGGTTTCACCCTGTAAGCGGTAGGCATTTCCTCATATGGACATGTCATGTTCCTAATAACTAAGGGGGGATACATTCTAGGGTAGAAGGAATGGGCAGATCAAAGTTCATTCTTCTAGAAGGAAGTTAGATAGTTGCAATATTTTGAAAGCTAACTTTGAAAAGTGGTGGCCCTTTTGGCGCCAAAAGCTAGCTACAATCAATATATAATTATTGATTGCCTTCAGTGTCAGAAGAAGAAAAGAAATTAATCAAAAACTTATGATTTACCTCTCAATCTATCTTCTCTCACACAGATTTTCCTCCTATCTTTCTGTCTTCCCTCTCCCTCTGAAATTCTTCTCATTTCCTTCTAATTTCTAATTTCTTAACCGAATGCTCACCAATTCAGTGAGAACTTCCTGTCAGATTCAAGGATCTGACATTTTGGTATTAGAGCAAGTCCTAGGCCAGCAATCTCGCAAGAATCTTCCCTTCCAATGGCAGAAGGCACCAAAAAGAAGCAAATAGAGCTGCAACTACAGCAGGTGACTGCAACGATGGCAGAAGTGCAGAATCAGATAGAATCCATGGAGGGAGCCATAGAATCAAGGGTGGAAAAAAGCTGGACAGTGCAGTTGAAAGGTTGAAGAACGATATTGAAAGCCAGATGAGGGAACAAAATAACCAAATGCAGGAACAAATGCAGCAGTTCATGCTAATGTTTGCAAGACAAAACCAGGTAGGTCTCTCTCCCGAATTCCCTCCTAGGGAGAGATCGGAACCAATATTAACCGGAAGTGAGATGGTTCACAAGCCTACTGGGACTTCTGAGACTGAAGAAGAACCAGCTGGCAGGGAAACTTTCGAAGGAAGAAGACAAGGGGTAAAGGCTGCCCAATTCCAGCCATGTATGCCCCTACCTAAAATGAAAATCCCAGTATTTGATGAACAAAAACCTAGGTGGTGGGGGTGAGAAGGTGTGAGAGAATGTTTAGTGTATACAACATTTCGGACCACAGAGGGGCACATTGGCCTCTGCTTATCTTAATGCATGGTTTCAAGATTGGATTCGAGATAGGGATGGCTGTCAATGGACAGAATTTGCAGAAAACCTATGCGAAAGATTCGGAGACAGAGGTTTGATGGATGTTGTCGAGGAATTTAACAAGCTGAAACAGGAAGAATCGATGCGGGTGTATCAGTCAAAGTTTGAGGAATTAAAATCACTTATGTCGAACCTTAACCCTCATCTAACTAAAGCATACTTCGTCTCAAGCTTCATCAGTGGCTTGAGCAAAGAACTGAGGGCCACAATCAAAATGTTGAGGCCAAGAACTGTAAAGGAAGCGGCAGAAAATGCTAGGTTACAGGAAATGACAGTCGAGGCTTTAAGAAACAGCGACTGCAAGCAAAAGGGACAAGTTCAGGGGCCTTCCAACAAGGAAACAAGGGATATGGCAAGGAGGAAATCAAATTCAGCCAGGAGTCGACAGCAACACCCACTAATAATCTGGCTCAAGCACAAGGAGGAAGGACCATGGAACAAAGGAGGTAGGCAGAGCAGTGTTTCCATTGTGGAAACAAATACACTCCTGGGCATCAATGCAGAAAGCAACTACTTTGGCTAGAAGGAGAAGAAGTAGTAGAAGAGGCAAAGGAGTCAATGGTTAACCCTGCACCCGGCTAGCAACACATGGGAATACTTGTCGAACCTGCCCCAACAATTTCTTCAAGCGACCCAACTTCTCTACATTTCTTGAGGACAAGAAAATTTTTAGGGGGGGGGGGGGGGGGGGGGGGGGGAATTGTCATGGTCCTAATAACTAAGGGATTCTCGGGTAGAAGGAATGGGCAGATAAAAGGTCATTCTTCTAGAAGGAAATTAGATAGTTGCAATATTTTGAAGCTGTAACTTTGAAAAGTGGCGGCCCTTTTGCGCCAAAAGCTAGCTACAATCAGTATATAATTACTGATTGCCTTCAATGTAAAAGGAAGAAAAGAAATTAATCAAAAACTTCTGATTTACCTCTCTCTCTCTCTCTCTCTCGGATTTCCCTCCTATCTTTCTGTCTTCCCTCTCCCTCTGAAATTCTTCTCATTTCCTTCTAATTTCTTAACTGGATTCTCACCAATTCAGTGAGGATTTCCTGTCAGATTCAAGGATCTGACAGGATATATGACAGCTGATTATCGTGACTCAGGTATGCAACAGCCCCATATTTCCCTCTTTTTTTTTCAAGCAAAGTTCATTCATGGTCATGTTATACTAAAGGCATCCAGCACATCAGACTTCTGCATCACATGTCCCTCTTCTTGCACACAAATATTAGTTCAAGAGTACAGTATATATCTTACGTCAATATTTTGAACTTAACCAAATTGCCACTTCTCATAACTAAAGTTGATCCTAACTTTAGGACGCAAACATAATAGCCAAATAAATTGTTCATGAATAAAGCAAGAAGCTGACAAAAATGCAGGTCCAAGTGCAGTAATATCATCCATCCCTTTGCTAATGCCAATAACTAAAAAGAGCCTATTCCAATGAAAAAGTAAATGAAGCATTGGATAGAAGATGCAATAACCTCATGTTGGAAAGAAAGTTTGTTCGCCTGTTATAATCCTGAAATTGCATTTAAGGCAGGCATCTAAACCTGACATGATGACCCCTAACAGCTAACTATCACTGAATATCAGAAAGCAGTGTACCAAACCCTTTGAGGAGCCTACTGCTTTGCATTAATACAAGACAAATTATATACCAATTGAAGTTCTCCACTTAAGCTTTGTCTGATTCTAAGATTTCCTGGGGCAAAAGAAAAATGAAAGACAGGAGAAAGGAAAACAAAATCAAAGGAATCTTTGCACTTCTTAAGTAGAGGTAAGAATGAACAGGCATTTGTCAATTCCTTCATTTGTTTGGTTACCAAGAAAAAGTTAATTAATTCTATTTCCTTTTTCCTTTACCTTTCCATCAACAAGTTATAAATCCAAGCAATAGCATTCAAGTAGCTAGTATGGATATGCACCTGGATTTAACAACATATTCAAGATCGTGTTAATAACATGAGTGACCAAAGCATTTTGTCAGCATTTAGAAACTCCTATGTGAAATAGATCAGTGATGCATGAAGATAACATTTCAAACCAACCCTGGTAAATAAATTCCCGGCATGAGGCCACCAACATACCAGAGTCAATAACAATCCACTTTCCTTCTTTTTCTCCTTCCACACTGGGGAGTAACATTCTCTCAGCTCCTCTTTGCTTTTGCTTAGCCTATTCATCAAAACCAAACAAAAAAAATTAAAAGAAACTCAATTAAAAAAATATTTATTTACTTTGATAAAACCAAACAACAAACTATAAGAAAAGAAAATAAAGGAATCAAAAGTGTTGAAGTATTTGCCTAAGGATTAGACATATGGTCACGGGAGAGGAAGGTCAAAGAGAAGGAATGTATTAAAGCTTCTAGAAGACCAGTAGTTAGGGATTGTAACAGTAATCGCCACATGTATAAGACGGTTATTAAGGTTATTGTCCTTGTATTTCCCGCCCTCCATAGTCTATAAATAAAGGGTCCGAGGGGTCTCATTCTCTCCCCAATCAGTTTTCATTTTCTATCTTGAGAAAGAGTGTGTGCTGTGTGTATGTGCGAGAGAGGAAAGTATTCATTGCTTTGTAATCTTCGGGTAAGGTAGCTTGGTAATAGGGTTGTGTCTGAATGTAGGTTCTCCGTTAGGAATTCTAAACCAGGATAAATTCGCTTGTCTTGTGTGTGAGTGCTTTGTTTTGTGTTGTTTCTTGTATCCTACTTTCTGTCCTATTCGTGTGTGAGAGATTGTATCCATCTTGAGAGAGATTTGAGTGAGGGCAGACAGGAATTGTCACTACAAAAAGAAATTTCCTTTTTCCTAGGTGGCTTAGGAAATGAGAAGAATACAACTATATAGTTGTATTTGTCCCATATTTTAGTTTTATAATTTCAATCAAATGACTAGATCTCTAAGAAAAATATTTTTGTGATTTAATTAATGAAAAAACTGTATAACATATTGTCATGGGTTGGTTGTCCTAATGATCGAGTTTAATGGGTTGAGTTGATTGCATGTTGGTAATCATGGGCAATCATGCCATGCACACTTTGGACTAAATGGCATATGTCAAGATCCTAGGTGGCTAGTATCTTCTCTTAGCACCACAAGGAGTTCAAGGCAACTGAAAAAATTGGATTGGGAGATGGCTAAATATTGTAGGGTCATTATGATACCTCAAGCAAAACAGTGTTTCTTGTTGTCACATTGTAGCTCAAAAATCTATTGTAAGGGGGAACAGATGTTGGTTCTACTCCCCCTTGCATGTTGTGTGGGGCGCTGTTGCTAAGTGAGCCCTTCCTTGATGTGGATGCCTTAGAGGGCTAGCTATGATGCCACAAGAGTGCCATACTCTCTGCTAAACTTTATTCTTGGTGGGCAATGCTGCAAATAACCAAAGTGACCAGCATCGGATGTCTCCACAAGGGCAGAAGTTCTAGTGTGTGTCGACAGTACACTAGGCCATGAGAGTGTGCCAAGAGTGTATCACATGCTTCGGACAGAAAAGGCTATCAATCTGTCATCTTGAATGTTGTTTGTTGTGGAATGGGCATGAACTTGTGCTTAGAGTCAGCTTTGTCCTAGAAACCATGTAGCCGTATCTATAAAAAGGCACCAAGCCTTGCAAGGGTTGCTTGAGTAGATAGATCACTTGACTTGTTAGGTGCCTCACATAGTTGTCAAAGCCGGGATCAAGGCTCAGCTGAGGGCACCTCACTCTATGAGGAGCATGCCTAGGCTCTAAGGAGCAAGACGCATACCTTTTGTACCTATCTCATATATTTTTTTTTTTTTTGGACTCGTTAAAATCTAATCACTAATAACTAGGACAAGATTAAAAGAAATTTGAAAAAACAATAGAAACACCCTATTAGCTATCTCATAAATTTGTTCCTCGCATCCAAAAGGGTTGCCCCTTGGCTCCAAGCACTCTTGTGTTGAGCCAACTTGACATATTTAATTTATTTTGGAGTTTTGATAATTAACAAAAAGACCAATCTTGACTTATGTAAAAATTGTAAACCCCCAATTTTATTTTCTAATTTTTTTTTATGGCTTTAATTCAATTAAAGTATATTTATCTATTCAAATCATTTTGTGAATATGATTTAATGAAGAAAATTCATTTTCTACATAGTTGTATCTCTAGTCGACTAATCCTATGGAATTAGTCGACTGAGCAGAGAACATCTCTGCATAAGTGTTCTCTCTCTTACAGCATTAGTCGACTTGGCCGAGAAGTGTTTTTCCATTAGTTGACTCTAGATCCAGGTAAGTCGACTATTGATTTATATTAGTCAACTAAAGGCTTAGCTTAGTCAACTATTCGAGTCTAACGAGCAAAAAAATTTAAAAGGAAAGCAGGTTGCCCTAAGGAGTAAATATTCGCCTTAAGCATGGATTGAAGGTTCACTAATCTCATTCAAAACATTCCAAGAGCCGTCAACAAGAGTTCTCAAAGTCCTTATTGTTTCATTCAAGATCCGCAAGGCTTGCGTTCCCTATTGCTCAATCAACATCAAGCCCAAGGCAGTTGGAGGTCGAAACGCTGAAAAGAGATTCGTTTTCATCTCCATCAACAGGGGGTATAACCGATTATTATTTTACCATTGTCTTGTAATATTTTGATTTCTTGGTTTACTTGTGTCCTTGTGAGGACGATCTCTGTAATCGTTAAACTATTGTGTGGTTTGTTTTAGTTTCCTAAATTTGGTGAAAATCTAGGTGTTTGTGTATAGTTTCCAAGGTAAGGTAAGGAAAAACCTTGGCGTTGATTGGTTTAGTGGAACCTCAAGAGTGGTTGAGATCTTGAGAGAGTGGATTAGGTGTTTGTGACACACTGAACTACTATATATTGCCATATTCTTTACTTGTTCTTTATTGCTTTCATATTTGTATTGCTGTTTGCAATAACATAGATTCAATATAATATTGAATAAATAATCTAAAAAATAATTAAACAAGCAAAAAGTTTTTAATCATTCAATTCAACCACCCCCCCCCCCCCCCCTCTCTCGTGGCCATTGCCTAAGGGACCAACATCTTGCACCTCAATGTGCCTTCAACCTTTGAAACTGTGATGTCTCATGATTGTGTGTTGCAGGAAGGCTTACAAGGGGCACGCCTAATAATTCATTATGCTACTTGGATCCTCAGAGGTGAAGAATGGCAAATGTTTTGTTACTTTGTGAGGCATTATACTTGTGGGCTAGCATGAATATTGTAGAAACCGCGAGCATGTGACGGTGAATGTGCTACACGGATTCATTTCAGGTGATGTGGTGTCCATGGTTAAGTGCCACATAGAGATCCTGTACGAGGATAATCTAAGAATCTTAAATGTTTTGGAAACACTGGGCAGGGTAAGGAGACTTGGTCCCCGCAAGAGTGTGTTTCTGTTGTGTATCAAGTGGGCTTTTTGAACAAAAACAAGTTTCATAGCCATGCCAGTCCCGACTTGTGAAAATATGCTTGTGTTGACTTTTAACTAAATATACACGTGTGTGTGTGCGAGCATTCTACAGACACTCAAGCTCAAATAATGCCTTTTTCAACAATATATATTCATTCACTTCATTTTCTCACCCAGACATAAAGGTCAATAAATCTAACCTAAAGTTCTTCCTTTCTTTTTTCCTACAAGGCTGCAACTCGCCCCCCCCCCCCCCCCCCCCTCCCCTCGTTTCTTTATCTTCTCTCAGCAATACAAACACAGCTCCTTAAGTAATCGTCATTTTCCTTCCACTTCTGTTTGCTTAAGATGTGTTGAAGTTGGAGAAAAGAAAAAATAACAGAACTAATGGGCACCAACTCTAGGGTTCCAAACACATAGGAAATATCGGGAAATACCAAATGACGACCTTGTAAATTAAGGCCCGCGCGATATTGCGAACGTGCCAGGCGGAGCGGCCGGTAACGAAGACCATGAAGTCGGTCCAATCGCACTGATCGCGAACGGGGACGACCTGGACGTTATCGGCTTTGACATCGCCGAGAACCTTCTGAACCTCGTCCAACTGCAGCAAACCCTTTTTGTTGCCGGTCTCGACGAGGGACGAACACAGGCTGCGATAGCTAGACCCGAAAATCCCTAGCTTCCATCGATCAATAGCAGAAGCCAAAGAAGACGAATACGTCGGTGATGATGAGGAGATGGGAAGTGCTCGAGACCGTAGAGCCGCCCACATCGGATTATACGCTCGCTGGTTCTTGCGCGGCTGGGCAAGTTACGTTTTAAGAGACGACTGGGAGGAAGCAAAAAGGGGCCGATGTGGAACGACGACGTTTTGTGCAAGAGACAGGTTATACAATTGATTACTCCCGCGGTATATAGATCGAGCGGTCAAATGAACAATATAACGATATCAATTTAGTGGGTTGTGAATTCAATTCTCATTCTGCACAAAGAGCAAAGACCCAACTTGTGATTTACCTTTCTTAACATAATCGAGAACATGAATATTAAAGATCGCGCAATAACAATCATCTTAAATTATACAATTAATTTTTATTTTGACATTTGTCAAATTGGTTCGGGTATGCATCAACAAAGTAAATAACTCGACTGAATAGGTTTGGATTTATGTCTAAATCCTTGCTTCTTAAAGATAACATACAACAAACACCCATTATTTACATGGTTGATTCAATGCCCTAAAAATTAATAAAACATAACAAAGCCCTAAATTAATCAAATGCCCTAAACAAAATAAAATTCCTAAAATTATGTATATCATCCTTACCTTAGCTTCTTGTTACGCAAATATAAAGTCAAAAGAACCAACAATAGAGACAGTACACACAGATGGAGAAAATGCATTAGTGCAAGAAGAGACATGAACACTGAGACTGCCTAAGAGCAGCTCCAATGGAGCGGCAAATGCAGCGCCAACTCCAAATTGGCGCTGAAAACGGTTCCAACGTATACACCAAAATGGTGTTGGCACAATTTTTCGTAACAAAATTTGGTGTTGAGTGAATAGTGTAACACCAAATTTGGTGTTATACTATTCATCAACACCAAATTTTCTTTTTTATTTTATTCCCTATTTTACCCCTTTTTGTATAACTTCAAAATAAGTTATTCCTTTTATATCCTTTATCACTTTTAATACATTTGTATATTTTGATTAATAATTAAAAATATAAATTAAATTATTACAAAAAATATATACCGATGGAAATATTTTATTAATATCTATAAAATGAGTATAATATTGAATATATTTTAAAATATTTAATATATTTTATAAATACTATGTTAATATAAAATGAACTATTTTTGTTTATGTATATGAATTTTTTTATTTTAATAATTACTTAATAGAAAAAAAATATTTTTAATGTAAAAATTCAATAATATAATAAAAAGTAATAACATTTCCATTAACTTAAATTAAAAATACATGATGAAAATAGAAAAAAAAGCTTAAAATAAAAACAACAACAACAACATGACTTAAAAATAAAAAACATTTATTAGAAAAATAGTGAAAAAAAGAAGATAAGAAAATTAATTGAAATATTAAGTGAAAAAAACATTTATTGGAAAAATAGTTTCTTTGATTTAAAATATTAGTTGAGAAATGAGATGGATAAATAATTAGGTGGATAAACAATTAGTTTGCTAAAAATTAGGCAAAAATAATTAATTAAAAATTTAGTAAAAAAATTAATTAGAATAACATATTTTGAAAAAAATATAAAAAAATTATGACTGTAATTTTTAATTTTTTTATAAAATATGACTAATTATTTTAATTATATTATACTATTAATATTTATTTATAAAATATTCTTTAAAAATTCCCTTTTACACTAATTTGGTGTTATACATTAGAGAGAACACCAAAATGATGGACACCAAATTAGCGTAAATCACTGTTGGACACCAAATTAGCGTCCAATTTGGTGTCCAACATTGGAGATGCTATGAGGGATCCTCGTATTGGAGGAGATTGGAGACAAATATAGAGAAGAAGAGCAAAAGGTGAGGGAGTAAACTGACCAACTCGGGCCAAGAGCTGCTGTTAATGCATTCCTAGTGATAGTATTTGAGTTTGAGACAGTGTCAGTAGTTGCCTAGTGGCACAATTGTAGTTTTGTTAGATTTTTAAATAGGCTTTGACGATTGGTTTTACTATCAGTTTACTGATACTGTAGGGCAAAACTGACTTTTCACTACCCAAATTGAAACCACTTGCCTAAGGAAATTCTATTTACAACGAGGGTTTTATTCTTCGCAGTCTTTTTTTGTCAAAATTTGTCATTATTTTTCAAAAATCTTATTTTACCCTTCTGTCACCCTACCATATCATCTTCCTTCCCTTTTTACTCTGCACGGTCACTCCATCTCTCTTTCTCTTTTATTATACCTATTTTTTTCTCTCTCACACCCATATCTCCATATCTCTCTTGATGAGCACACACACAAATATGTATATATATATACAAACACACACACAAAGATAATTTATTATAATAAAATAAAATTTAAAAAATATAAATAAATAAATTATTTTTAAATATCTGTATTTTAAATAATTATAAATTAACTAATTATAAATTTTTTAACTAATTTTAAATTTTAAATTTTAAATTATCGTGATTTAAATTTTTGATACTCAAAAAAATTTAAAATTAGTTAATTTATCTTATTAAATTACTTAAAGATATATATACTTAAAATTAGTTATTCAATCAACTAATTTAATAAGATATATATCTTTAAAAATTAGTTGAATTTATTTAAAGATATATGTATCTTTTTAAAAATAATTTATTAAATAAATTCAACTAATTTATTTTTAAAAAAGAATTAACTAATTTAATTTATTTAAAGATAAAAGTATTTTTTTAAAAGAATTAACTAATTTATTTATTAAATAAATTCAACTAATAAGATATATGTATTTTTTTAAAAGAATTTATTTATTTATATTTTTATTTTTTTATTATAATAAAAAATTAATTTAAATAAAAAAAACTTCCCCAAAAGCCAACTTTCGGGAAACAGTGAGTTCCCCGAAAGCATTTTGATTGTCTAAAATAATTTAAAATTAGTTATTTTATTTTATTAAATTACTTAAAAATACATATACTTAAAATTAGTTATTCAATCAACTAATTTAATAAGATATATATTTTTAAAAATTAATTAAATTTATTTAAAGATATATGTATCTTCTTAAAAATAATTTATTAAATAAATTCAACAATTTATTTTTAAAAAAATTAACTAATTTAATTTATTTAAATATGGATGTATCTTTTTAAAAGAATTAACTAATTTATTTATTAAATAAATTCAACTAATAAGATATATATCTTTTAAAAATAATTTATTTATTTATATTTTTTTATTTTATTTTATTATAATAAAAAAATAAAAATAAAAAAAAATAAAAAAAAAAAACATTCCCAAAAGCTGGGGGTCGAGGAATGCTGGGTTCCCCAAAAGCTAGCTTTCGGGGGCATTCCCGACCCTCAGCTTTCGTGGAACGCTTTCGGGGAAGTTTTTTTTTATTTTAATTATTTTTTTTATTATAATAAAATAAAATAATTAAATACAAATAAATAAATTTTTTTTAAAAGATACATATATCTTATTAGTTGAATTTATTTAATAAATAAATTAGTTAATTCTTTTAAAAAGATACATCCATCTTTAAATAAATTAAATTAGTTTTTTTTTAAATAAATTCTTTTTAAAAAGATACATATATCTTTAAATAAATTCAATTAATTTTTAAAGATATATATCTTATTAAATTAGTTGATTGAATAACTAATTTTAAGTATATATATTTTTAAGTAATTTAATAAAATAAAATAACTAATTTTAAATTATTTTTGACAATCAAAATGTTCCCTGAAAGCTACTGTTTCCGAAAATTGGTTTTGGGGAATTTTTTTATTTTAATTAATTTTTTTATTATAATAAAATAAAATAAAAAATAAAAAATATAAATAAATAAATTCTTTTTAAAAAGATACATATATCTTATTAGTTGAATTTATTTAATAAATAAATTAGTTAACTCCTTTGCTCATTTTAATCTTATTTTGCTATTTTAACAAATGTACTCAAGAAAATAAATGACTAAATTAAATAATTTTGGGCTCATTTCTAGTCCTAATAACCTAATTATCTTCAACTTTTAGTCATTTTTTAATTTTATTTTATTTTAAAATTTACTTTAATTTGGTCCTCTTATTTTAAGATCGATGCCAATTTTATCCTCAATTGACCTACCATATGGCTCAGTTGATATGGTAACGAGGTGGCGTCCCTCATATATGATTTGCAATAAGAGTAAGGCAAAACTATGCCATTTTACTGATGTGTTAATTATGACACATCAACATGTCACTTCACTGTCACATTAGCTAGATCGCGCTCACGAGTCAATCGAGACAAAATTGACATCAATCTTAAAATATAAAAATTAAATTAAATTAAATTAATTCTTAAAATGAGATAAAATTAAAAAATGACCCAAAATTAAGCATAAATCATGCTATTAGCCCTTATTTCTAAATCCTTAAGTCAATGCTTTAAGCAGGTCCAAGACAATAATTTTATCATATTTATAGTAAATAGTTTGTAGATGCTAATTTCCAATTGATTAGATCATCTTAACTCAATTTTTTTTTATCATTCAATAGATTATAGGTATCGTTCAATTTAAATTTTAAAAATAAAAATGAATTAAATAAAGGCACTCTAAAGGGTGTTATTAGAAAGTTGAAATGTTGTTTTATTTTTTATAACAATTTTTTAAATATCAAATGCCAAATGTTTAATCTTTTAAGTTTTAATTTTATAATAATATCCAATAAATAACAGGGTACCTTTGAAATAAAAATGTAGAAAATGACATTTTAGGAAGTTGAGCTTCAATACACCAAAATAAGCGTTTAGTTAAATAATAAAATATATAAAGCATAATTTGTACACTATTAATAATATAAGGGTTCTATAATCAAACACTTAGAAGATTGGAGTTTCATAGTAAAATAAAGGTTTAAAAATATACATATTGTAACGTCCTATTTTTCTCAAACATTAAATAATTTGAGAATTTTGAAAAAAAAAATTAACATAAATTCAATATAAATCATTCCATGATAATCCTATTTTACCTTCTTAACATACCCAAATAAGAATCAATAAGTTAAGACACGTAATTATCATAAATACAAAAACAATAATCGAAATCTGATATGGTATATAATCGAATTCACTTAAATCATAATATAAGAATGCATACCATATTATATTTTCAATTACAAAATACATGGAAACTCGTATTTCAAATATAACAACTAAATACCTCAAATACAATCAAATAATACCCCAATAATATTGAACAATATTACTTGATCGATTCCTCGAAACATCGCTCGAATACATAACACTCTTACATAAGACTAATTATTAAAAGAGCATAAGATTAAAAAACATATCCATCTCTTCATGATGAAGCAAAATATCAGAACCACATATTGAATCTATTAGACACGTCATCACGTGCTATCAAGTTTCAATTACTTCCATGTCTATGCTACAAGTCTTATCTGGAACGTTTGAATATTTCAGGGGCATAACCCAATTACAAGATTAATCTTCTAGTGAGAGTTTAAAAACATATACATACTGTTTTAAAAACCGGATCGGACCGGCCAGTCGAACCGATTTAACCCGGAACTGGTGGCCTATTCGGTCCAGTTTGACATAAAAATTCAAATCTTCTTCAACCCAGTCAAAATCAGTCAAAATCCGGTTGAACTGGTGAATCGAGAATCGGGTTGACCCCAGTTTTTTTCACCCTCTCACTTATTTTTAAATTTTTAATTCTTAATTAATTCTTTAATAACATATATAACAATTATATATAAAATATTAGTTGTATATTAGTTAATAATAGCATTTCTCATAATAATATATAGAAAATTAGTATTTCAAATATATATTAAAATATATATTTAATATATATTATTTAATTATAAATATATATATATGACATCATCCGGTCGGACTACTCCGGTCTAACCGATCGGACCAACTAACCCGTGACCCAATTAATAGGCCGGTTCGTTCTCCGGTCCGATTTTTAAAACATTGCAGATACATGAATCTATGATGCAAATATATGAACAACATATCCTCTAGTGTAACTTCTTTGGCCCACCAACCCAGCACAAAACCCTGAGTAGAATCCTGACCTATTTTCAGGATAATCTTAACGTTGTTTCATTAATTACCATTGGCAAAATACGGCTGCACTATCAAGGCGACATCCCATCTTGACACAAGTATTGATATGCCAATAATATCATGCCGAATGAAATATCATAACCATCAATGCAACAATATATGTACAGATATGACAAGATGTGCATAAAATACATACAAGTTAGCCACTTTTATGACTATCATGCTCAACATAGATAAAATATAACATGTATAAACTTTTGGGGAAAATCACTCACCTTTTGCACGAAATTCAAAACACCTCGAAAAAACATACGTCGCCTCGATTTGAGTGCTCGACATTGATTTTCGTGCCAAGTCTCGAAAATCGCAAAAATCACTTAACCTCGAGCACAACGATCATATAAATCATATTTATTCACAGAATAAATCAATACCTCAATTTCGTTATATTTTCCTCTAGTTTTCTCCCATTTTCCTCTCTAATATTCTAAATAAATACTTGTTTAACTATTTTCTCAAATATTTTTCCATAACAATTCATAATATTCTAAAAACTTTAAAAGAAAATTGCAGAACTTACCCAGATGCTTCGTTTGCATGCATAATGAGGCTAGTCTTTGCAAAAATCGAGAAACTGAAAAGGCAAACACCGAATTTTTTTTGCACAACCTTCTAGATCTTATTTTTCTTGGATTTTTGTAATTTTTTCCAGATTTTTTCGGCTAGGGACCCACCCTCACACGTTGACGCAAGCTTCCTTATGTGCCCCCACTTGCAGGGGCTGGCTTGTGCGTGCCTTACACACGTCGGTCCTTTTCTTCCTCTAACTTGTTGGTGATCACGAACAACCCTAATTTTTTGGTTATATCTCATTCGTTTGAGCTGTGTTTCGCCTCTCATTTGAATCTACGCCTTTTTCTCTTCATCCTCTATAGGATTATAGCTTCAAATCGCTCGACTGTTCAAACTTATTTTCTGATAAAACTCCGTATCTCCTTTAATTCTTAATAAAAATTGCTCAAATTCTCCATAAATGACTCTCTGGACATGGAGAACAAAAACCCATTATCCATTTCCCTCAATTTTCCCTCGAACTATCAGATCTAAGAGTTTAATTTTTGTCTTCTCTCGGTCATCTCCAAAAACCTCTATTTATAGGTGATTTCGAGCCTTCAAATGCTCGTGCTTGGTCAATCCAACCTCCCTAAGTCTCATACCTACCCCAGATTAGTCCAAAAACACCATTATTTGACCACCAAACAGTGATTCAACGGTTCAAAATTTCGGCCAAGAAACGACCGAAAATCACGCAAAAATGGCCACCATCGTGGCTAATGTCGGCCTAGGCCCGACCCAAGAACATCCTTGACCACTTTCCGTGGCCAAAAATGGCGGTCGGTGGCCAGCAAGGTAGCTAGTTGGCCATGACAGTCTCCTCATCCTTAAGTTTGCAAAAATTGTATTTCAGCCTTTTTACAAAATTCTAATTTCACTTTGGTTCTGTCTTTGAAGCGCCTGAGCTTCCTAATAGTGTCATTGTGACCCATAAGCTTTATACTTCAATTTCATCCTTGAAAATTTAGGAATAACGTCATTTCGTCATTTCTCTAGCAAAATTAAGAAATTGCGCTTAGGTCTGAATCTACATTTTGACCGTAAACCCTTTTGTTTTTTATTGAAACCACTGAATGGTTATTTCTTATAAAAAATATGAACATTTTCGAAAGTCTCATATGACAATTCAATTTTTCAGTCTAAATCATAGTTGTATTTTAACTATACTGAAAATAGTTTCTAATCTGATTTCTTTCAATGCCATAAATCACACCTCTAAATGTTTGACAATGCCATATCATTTTCCTTAAGTATCTCGGTTCTTGGGCACTCTCTGCAGTCAACTTGGTCATTCATAACGGTAAGAAATTACCTTATAACCTCAATTTATTTGTAAATTTCATTTTCGCCCCAAGATAATTTACTCTTGAGTTCTTTTAGAAATTCTTGAGTGTTACACATATCTTCACTATACTTTCAATGGCAGTCACTTGTTCATTCACCTTATTTCCTTCATTTTGATGTCGATTTATACCATATTTATTATTTCGATCTTAAAGTCTCACCCTATCTCTTTCTTTTCTCGTTTTATCTTTTGTTTTATATATTAGTTTGGGGTGATAGACTAAGACATAAAGCGAAATACTTTGCGAATTTCTTAACCAAATTTACTGTCATTTGGTTTATTTAGGGTTGTTTTTTTCATTTGTCAATTTTATATTTTTTTTTCTTTTTCTATACAAAGGTAATATGGTCGCTTTAGCATTTGTTTTAGTGCTCGGTTAACAAAAGGTATTCCTGTTATTCTTGAAAAGTCAAAAGTATGTTTTGTCTTTTTACTTAATCTTGGAGGTGCACAATGTAATATTTGAAGTTTTCAAAAAATCTTGGATATTTAAAATTTTAATTCTTGAATTAGTTGAAATTAGATTCGAAAGGCGGTTTAACGGCAATTTGGCAAATTACTAAGCCTTAGAAGAAACCCAAAAGAGTTAAACAAGAACTCACGAAGAATTAGACTTAAATGAAATTAGTTAAAAATTAAAAAAAAAAAATTGCTAAGCTATAAGGCCTAATATGAGTGTAAAATTGAATCTAAATAAAATGAAAGTAGGTCAAGCCCAATTACAGGCATTACCAGGTTATAAGGGGCTGTTTGTTGTAGCTTAAAAGTTATAATTTTTAGCTTCTAATTTCAAAAAAATTGGGTATGTAGTATTTGTTTTAACTTTTAAAATTCTAACTTATAGCTTTTAGAAATGGTAGAAGTTGACTTTTTCAAAACTGTGGTACCCCAGGTTCTACAACTTTTGATTAAACAGTTACATTTTTTTAACAAATTTGCTTCTGTTTTTAACAAAGAATTACTCTTCTGTCCACATAATCAAGGGTCTCTCTTTTCCACCGCCATCTCTATTTTCAAATCTCTTATTCTTTCTCGCCATCTCCCTTTCTTTCTATACACTAATTAATTTTTTTATAACACTTGAAACTTATACATATACACTAATTAATTTTTAAATTATCATTCTATAACTATTAAGGGTATTATGGACAATTATATAAAAATAAGTTATTTTACAGCTTATGGTATCAAACACCACGACTGTTTAACTACAACTTCTGAGAAGTTGTAACAAACAAGTTTATAACTTATTCTAAGTTTTAGAAGTTATAATCTAAGAAATTAGAAACTATAATTTCTTTAATTAAGTTGCAACAAACGAGACTAAGAACTCATAGACCCAAGTTTGACGAAAATTGAAAAATAATTTAAGTATGAAATAAGTTAAAATGCGTGACAAGTTAGTTAAATAGCTTATTTTGAATTCAAATAAAATCTAAATGAATAGGGATAAACAAATCAGAAGACAAGTGTCAAAGTAGGCACAACTAATAATGCAACAATATAACTAGATTTTATTATCGACGATCGAATTAAGAATTATGAAGCTTGAAATATTTTAAAAAAACTTAACCAATACATGACGAATAAGTCAAGTAAATTATATTAAATTATGAGCAAAACAATTACGAGTTGGATCAAGACATCCTATGATGCCACATATCGATATTTTCATGTGTTTTCATGAATAATGGAATTGATACTAACACTTTTACACTTTTGTATAAATATTTTATCTTAAGTCAGGTGCGAGCTATGTTGCACGAAAACAGCTCAGAGCCGTTTCCCCGTTTCTAAAATATTTTTTATTTTCGTTTTAGACACTATTTTTATTTATTTTTTTAAAAAAATATTTATTTTTTATATTTTTATTTCGTATCAAAAATATTTTTTCTTTTTCGTTTCTGTTCTGGTGTAACTTAGGGTGCAAGAATTAGAAAAAGTTGTGACTTACAAATAAATGATATCCCCTTTTCCCCAACATTACCCATTTAGATTAATTAAATTGTAAGTGACTTAAAACAGTTGAAAGGGTGGTAAACTGGTGACCTCACACGTGACTCATATGTGTGGCTCAGAATCTCTAACCACAAGCAAGCAAGTTGATGCTTAGGGAGTTGTAATCACGGAGGACTCATTAAGGAGTGGGCCCCGCCCTTCTTAAACTATCCCAGTAACAAAGCGGTTGGGTCAATGAATGCGTCATAATGAGATGTGGCATCACCTGTGACCAATAAATATAGAAACACAATAATAATAATCACAAAAGCTGCACATTATATGATATTATTAAATTTTTTAAATTAAATTATCCTCTTATTTTTTTTAAATAACACTTCTTCCCGGAGGCTTCTATCACTCAACCCCTTGATTCCCACGTAATAAGAAAATTATGAGAGACTGCACATCCAAATAATTAAACCCGTACATAATCGATTAAGAATGATCTACAAATACTTAAATTCGAGTCACTCGGCTTGGCTCTAAGGGCATTTACATCCTTCTCTTAAATTCACCAAATTGAGAGGGGAAATATTATGCTTACTCACGAGTTTCATAAATTTTTTATAAAATAACGTGTTAAACATAAATTTATGTTGAATATTAATTTAATTTTTTATAAATAAGAATTATATAAAAAACAACTTAAAAAAATGTCTACAATTTTAAATTAAGGCATGTCTCAGTTTCACAATAAAAGATAAAATTAGAAGATTTAAACAACTAATAAAAATGAATAATTCTTATAATATTAAGAGAAATATTTATAATCATTGAGGAAAATCTTTATCAATATCACCTCATAAATCCATTCAAAAAAAATAATTTCTCTAAGGCTTAGCGTACATAAGCATACTTAAAAGTTAAAACTATTATTTTATATAAGTGTTGACATTTATGATATCAACTCCAATTACTAAGCAATCAAAATTAAAGGAGTAGACAACAAACATTAAAATGAACCGCCAATTCATGAACATTCTTAAAGATAATGTTAGCTTAGATCGTCTAAGGTTAACACTTGTATTGACAATTCTATAATATTTATTAAAATATTAATTTGTGGTGCATGAGCATATTCATAACTCAAACTATCACAAGTGATTCAAATTAACATAGTAAAGAAAATCAGACTCGATTTTAATTAAATTAATATTTTAGAAAATATAAAATCAAACTGACTATAAAAAAAATTCAAGTTTGGGACATTATTTGGAGCACATAGACCGTTCCTCTGTCCAACCAACCATGGTTAGCTTCAGAACCATTGTCATAAGTTTTAAAATTGGATTATGCTACTTGTATATAAAGGAATATAGAAAAGGCTATCAAAACACAATAAAAATAATAAAAATATCTTCACACCAATTGTAAAATTACTTTTCTTGCCCTTAGTCACCTTCCCTCCCTTATTTATGGCTACCTTCCTTTTAATGTCTCGCATCGAGGAGGATGTAACAATGATCGACGTGGGCAGCTTAGTTGGTCAGCAACAGTAAAGTTAGAACAAATGATTCAGGATCGAGTCTCACCAGCGACAGTGTGGGAGTAATCTCTTAAATGAGGGGGCTCTTTGTGCACAGTGTGCACTGGTCTAACTGCTGTTGGTTGGCTGAGTCACCATAATTAACCTTCCCTCACATTTCTGTCGGGTCAGGGGTTGAGGGTGCTCGAGATGAGCGATTTCACCTTTTGAAATAAACAATGATCGACGTAAGGAAAAAGGAGAAAGAATGCAACCGAAGAGAGAAAAAATAAATTTATAACTAGATACGAGGTATTTTGATTATTTACATGTATATCTAGCCTAAGGGGTAGCCTGAAACGTGGCAATAGCATTCTCCTTTAAAATTACCATATGAGCGGGTCATTTAACGTCATGACACGTGGTTTGTACCGTAGTGATCTGGGGTTTTTATCTCCCGCCAGCGACCAATTGCCCACGATTTTGACACGACCACGAGGTGAATCCTTAGAACGGGCTCCACTCGTCTCAATTGAGACGGGAGAGGATACGCGCACTAACACACAATATATATATATATATGTACACATGAATGAATATATTCTATCTATCTTATGTCGCATCAAAATTAATCAATCATTATTTTGTTGCAACTTCGTACATACATGCGATGCGGGTCTCGGAACCATTATGCCCTCGTGTCGTGTGTCCCCAAGTCTAAAAGGGAGTGGAGAAAGCGAAAAATGCCTTGGAAAATGAGAGCCTGCACCTTAAATAAATCCTAATTGAAAGATTATAAATGGTTTGTGGCAAAACTGAATGAAATATAAATAATAAATAATAAAAACAGTTTCCATCCATTTAAAAATGAAATTTTGATTTTTTATATTAGATTAAAAGCTAATTTTTGTGTATCCAAAACATTAAACTTAAGGGTTTTTTTTTTATTTTTAAAAATGAATTTAGATCCCACATATATATATATATTCTATAAGGAAAGTAATATTTACATTTCATTTTGGTAAATTTGGAGCTCATTTGATAATTAAGTCTCACCCCAAGTAAAGACTTAGACCCAAGTAAGTACAATTATAGGGCAGAAAAGGCTCATAACCGACTTATCTACAAGCCAATGAAAAAGCCGAAAGAGACAGCGAGAGAGAGAGAGAGAGATTTGGAAGAGAATAAAAAAGAAATGGAAAAGGAAGAAAAAGAAAAAGTAAAGAAAAAATATCACAGAGAGAGAGTGAGTGAGTGAGAGAGAGAGAGAGAGAGAGAGCGCTGTGAAGAGAATGAATGGAAGCTTGCAGAGGAGTAAAGCAGCAAAATCTGAGGTCGCTCGTGCTCTCCATTCACTTTTATCTCCAGAACAGTCCAATCTAGAGAGAGAGAGAGAGAGAGAGAGAGAGAGAGAGGTAAGGTGCAGTTCTACGGTTTTGATTTCTCACCATTCGGTCCAACCGATCTCTGCGTTTCCGATCTACCCGACACTCCACTGGGCCGAAGTTAGATCCGAAGACTCTGATTCCACGCTTCCTCGCTGTAATTTGAGATCCTAATCGTATTTGACGAGCTTTGGAGTATGTTTTGCAGTCATTTAACTTCGTTGACGGTAAGTCAAGAACTGTGAATTTGTCTCCAAATGGAGATTCTGTTCTTGTAAATTGAACTCTGGATGGGGATTTGAAGTTGAATTGGGGTTTGTTTTGGTGTAGCTGTAGCTTTCGGGATCACGATGTCATTTTAGGGCTTTGATGTTTTTGTTTTCTTGTGGAAATAGGGTTGACTGATACGTGGATAGAGGAGTTAGTTGTCATGGCTTTACATTCTTACCAGTAGTGGAATTTCTGCTATTTATGACATGATTCAATGCTTCTGCCTTCAGTTCCGAAGATTGGTGTTTGAGTCAATTTAGGAACAAGATGCACTTAAAGTGGACTTGTTTTTTGGAATTGAAGTGAAGTTGATTAGAGACAATGACGCTCATAGCAACGGGGAGCTGAGCTCGGTTCTGGTTACTGAAAGTTAATTGAATCTTGCGATGGAGTTAATGATCCCTGGATGTGGCAGTGCATGGAGATTATGCATTAGGTCTTGATTTTAAGAGGGATCAGGGATGCTGAGTTGTCTATGCTGTAAACTGTATCTTGATTCCGTCTCCTATTTCTTCACGAGCTGCTAATTTGGCTAAAGTTGAATGGAAAGTTCATAGTGGTTATTCCACCGTGAAATAGGGAGGTATAGATGCCGCCTTCTCCAGCAATGAGGGCTTCCCCTGGGAGGGAGCTCAGGGGGAACAATCACAAAAGACGTCACAGTCTTGAGGGTGGAATACTCCTCAGGGGGAAAGAAGACGATCTTGCTCTGTTCCATGATATGCAGACTAGAGAAAGGGACAATTTCTTGCTTCAGTCAAATGAAGAATTTGAAGATACATTCTGTGAGTTCCCATTATTTAAACTTCTTAAAACTTTTGTTTTTGGCTTTCTTTTCTTGAGAAGTATGGAATTCAGTTTTCTTCTTCTTCTTCTTTCCTGTGGCTGACAATTGTTTTTCCTTTTATATTACTTCGATTGGCTTTTGATAGCAACAAAGTTGAGATACTTCTCAGATTATAAGCTTGGAATTTCCATTCCATCACGAGGTGAGAGTAGCGACTTGCTTAATGTGGATGGGGAGAAGAATGACTATGATTGGTGGGTTTTTTTTCTTCCCCTCTAATCTTACAAATATTACTTTAATCTAATTGCTGTTTTTTGAGAATGTCACAACACAAATGGTTCTCCAAGAACTGTAAAGACAGTGGAAGAAGACGAAAGAAAACTTAAATTTCCTGCAAGAAATTTAGGAAATTTAGCATGAGTATGAGACAACTCTGTTGTTCTGTTGTCTTGGGGTAACAGGTTGAGTCCCAATTGTAAACTTGTATTTCACTCAAAATTTGTTAATTAGGCAACATGAAGAATTTTCAGCATGACGATGTTGCTTGAGTTCATACAGTTACAAATTCGGCCCTCATATAGTAGGAGCCTTGTGCATTGGGGATGCCTTTCTTATAAGCGCTCAAAATCATGCATTTCGTATTAAAAATAGCTAGTTGCAGTGCAAGAAGTTAATCATCTGGGAACTGTGACTTTTGTGAAATTAAATGGTCTTGCTACTTCTCAGTGCTTGGATTTGCTCTAATATCTGGTCTTCTTATGTTAAAGGTTATTAACTCCTCCTGATACCCCTCTCTTCCGTTATTTGGATGATGAGACACCTCCAATTACTCTTGCACAGAGGGGAAGACCACGAAGTCAACCTGTTACAATCTCACGTTCGTTGACGGTAGGTCATTTATTCAAGTCAATGAGATGAATATTCCTTGTCCATTAACTTATATTTACAAATAGTATCTTTCAAACACTTTGTAGGTGTTTTTCTTCATCATCTAATAACCTATCTAGTGTCTATCTTAATGCAGATGGAGAAGAGTCATAGAAGTAGTAGAGGTAGTGCAAGTCCAAATCGCCTAAGCCCATCTCCTCGATCTGGGAATAGCAGTTTCCAGACGCGGGGAAGCCCATCTCCTCGATCTGGGAATAGCAGTTTCCAGACGCGGGGAAGGCCATCTTCATCATCTCATTCTAGTCCAACTCCTAGTTTACACCACACTACCTCATCTCGGAGACCCTCTCCACCACCAAGTAAACCGTCGACTCCGGCCCCAAGATCTTCAACGCCAACTCCACGGCAGATGAGCACAGGGTCTAGTGGTACTGTGTCCACATCTGGGCGTAGAGGTACCTCCCCTGTGAAGACAAGTCGAGGAAACTCAGCATCTCCAAAAATGAGGGCATGGCAAATGAACATTCCGGGTTTTTCCTTGGATGCACCTCCTAATCTACGTACTTCATTGGCTGACAGACCAACATCATATGTTAGGGGGTCCTCTCCAGCATCCAGAAATGGTAAGGATTCATTTTCAAGATCCGGAAGACAGTCAATGTCTCCAACCGCTTCCAGAAGTGTCGGTTCATCTCACAGTCATGATCGGGAGCGATTAAGCTCTCATAGTAAAGGTTCTGTTGCATCATCTGGTGATGATGATGTTGACTCTCTACAATCCATTCCTATGAGTAGCTCAGACCATGCAGCTTCAAGAAGAGTTGGTCAATTTCAATCTAATAGAGGTCCAACTTTTTCGAAGAAGACAACTAGATCAATGCTCTCAAGTTCTGCTCCGAAAAGATCTTTTGACACAGCACTTAGACAAATGGTACTTTTGTTTCTTTTTCTTCTGGATTCATGATTAAAGTTCCTGTTTCATCATTGGTATACAAATAACGAGAAAAATGATAGATGTTAAAATTTCCATGGCAAACATTTTACACAAGTCACGCGATCAAGGATCTGAAAGAAAATGTAGGAAATGCTTTGATATCAAATAGAAATTTAATGGTTTCATATGTGTTATGGATCCAATGTGGTTGCTGCTAGAGGGGTAGCTTTGTTACATATAACATTAGATGAGATTAAATTATGAATGTTTTAAGCAACCAAGAGGTGATTGCCTATAAATAAATATAGTGAAAATATCTGTTGTCCCAGATTACCCATTTCAAATAAGGGAAACACATTCATTGTCTTCATTGCCTATTCTAGTCCATAAATTTTTTAAATGCCAACAAAATTGTAGCTTTTCTAAAAATGTTAACGCACCTCAGAGTGTTGGTACTAGATCATATTAGTTTGTTGAATATTTATCCAATGTATATAAGCATACATTTTTCTCCAAATTATGGTTTTTAACATATCCTCTTAACTATTTCAAATTTAACCCTTTGAAACAATGTACTTATTTTTTCTAGAAGTCTTCAACTGAGGGGTTGGTACTGGTTTCTCACATACCTATGAAGTACCAAGTTTTGCTTTAATCTTCTTTGAGTGTTCTTTATATTGGTCTATTGGTGTATGGCATGATAAAATGTGATACCTTTCCAGAAACATGTATGCTTCTTTGCTCTAGCGATTTCTAAGTTGTCTGCACATTCTCAAAATGCTTAATTTAGTGATCCAAAGCAATTTGAAAGCCCCTCCTCGGTTTCCTTAGGGTATATTTGGGAGAGATTTAGGAATGGAATGGAATGGGATTGAATGCTGTGAAAATAAGTGGAATAGAATAAAAAATATTTTCTCCTCATCTGGGAGATGAGGGGATGGATAGTAATGGAAAGTACTTCCCTACTTGTTTGAGAGAACTATGTAAATGGATGGAACTGAAATTTAGTAAACAACAAATGACAAAATATACCCTCATGATGAATATATAAAAAAATAGATATTACTTGTTGACTTGAGGTTAGGTTTGTTAATGTACAACATTAAAAGTTTGTTGTTAGTTCCATTTTATCCAATCTCCCCCAATCCCCAAAATTGTGGGATACGAAAAGTAGAGCTTTTAAAGAGGCTGGATGGAAACTCTTTCCATCCAATCCCACTCCATTCTGCATTAATGTTCCTCCCAAACAATGCAAACCTTCTTCTATCTCATTCCATTCCACACCACTCCCCCAAACACACCCTTAGGGTAGTGAGAGAAAGAGAGAGATTAAATCTAGTGATAATGGAATTTTCACATGCCTAATGTAGGAAGTTGGTGCTCCCATCCAAGATTTATGCATTTAGATTAATTTGGAAAACAAATAAGCCGTACTGTCACTTTTTATGGTGTTCCTCTTCTTTTTAGATTTCCTTACCAGAAGAGAAAATGAAAAGAAATAATAGGCCATGCTAATTGCTACATTCCTTAAATTTTCCTCAGGAGGAAAAGAATCAAATATAATGAATGGAAAACTAAGGAGAATGGAGTCTTGATGGGGGTAATGCGAAACCATCTCGCTGGAAATGTGTTTTTACAAGATTAATTTGAAGATGAATTGTATTTATAATAATTCTAGTACATCTTTCAAAAAGCATGTTTTCAGCACAAAGCACAATATGCTTAGGGCTTTTTGCCTATGAAGCTCAGTAGTTTTAGCTAAATGCGATTAAAGCATGCTTAAGTTACGCTTTTGCCTAGGCTTTGAAGTACAAAAAAGTGTGCTTTAGAAATATGCTTGTTTTTTTCTTTTTCTTTTTTTAATGAGACAATATGAATGGTTACATTTGTTTAAATTTTTGCAATGATGTGGCTACAGATGTAAATGAGTCCCAATTAACCCCATTTAAAATGAAAATAAATATAAAAATGAGGTATAGGTGCAAGGCACATTTGAAAATTTATCAAAACAAACTTGTAAATAGGGTTAATTGGGGCCCTATTAACATCCCTAGATGTGGCTGCTTGAATGGAAATCTTACCAAAAAAAACCACTTAAGATATGATTAAATCATATATACATTTAAGAAAAAAAAGAAAAAGAAAACTCGACTGTGTTTACCAAGAAAAAAATATTGATGGAAACATGTAATTGGGGATTGCTAATATATTCTTGATTATTGTAAATTAGGCATTGATGATTGATTCTTGATTGCTATAAATTACAGATTGTTGATTTCTTTCTTTTTTTTTGGTTTCTATAAATTAGGGGATGATTGATTGGGGATAGGTGTAAATTAGAGATGATTTTTTTTCCTTATGCTTTTTTTATGATTGCCTGAACTTGTAAACATTTATAAAATATAAATGAAAAATGGTATCTCATCATTTGTTAAATTTGCAGCCCTCATTCTTAAGTAGTTTTTTTTTTTTAATGATTGTTTTTTTAATAGGTTATATTATTTATACTCATAAAAGTTCATACTCTTTATTTCATTTATGTGCGCTTTGTTTTGCATTTTAAGTTTCATAGTCCTCTGCTTTAAGTGCACTCTTCTAGTACCATTTTTATCTATTGAACTGCACTTTGGAACATGTATGTTCATTCGCCTGTATTAAATATTTCTCTGACATATGACCTGGTATTGAACATTAAACAACATATGAAGGTGAAAATGCAATTGAATGTTTTCTCTGCAGGAAAATCGGAAAGGTCCTCAAAACATGTTCAGGCCACTCTTATCCAGTGTGCCCAGTTCCAGCTTTTATGTTGGAAAAGCAAGTTCTGTGCAGCGGCCTATGGTATCTAGGAACTCCTCAGTCACAACTAGTAGCAATGCAAGTTCTGATCTGGGTACAAGTGGTCCCCATGATACTGAAGAAAGTGACCGGAACCTGTATGATATGGCTAATGAATGTGTAAAGGCACCATATCCTGATGTTGAGGATGATGTATTTGCCTTTGAGAAGGCAGATACTGTAAATGAAGACATCAGTCATGATAGCCACAATGGATCATGTAATGTTCAGCGCGATTATTTTAGTGGTGGTGCTGGAGTTGATTGTCAGCTCAGTGACACTGAAAATTTTGACAACAGTAGCAATGCTATAGCAATCACTACTCACTCTGAATGTGTGGACGTCAAGGGTAATTCTCCAGAAGTTGATAAGGTCGAAGGTATGGTACTCTGTTCTAGATGTGGCTGTAGGTATTGTCCAATTGAATTAATAGAGGGAGACTTGAAAATTTGTCCAGACTGCAGGAGGTCATTTGAACCTTTGACTTCCACTTCTCCAGTGCCAACTGTAGCGGTTCCAAAGAACTCCCCAAGTTTGTCTGCCAATGTTCCCGATGAACATATATCATTTGATGCAATGGACCCTTTGATTGCTCTGCCTGAATCTTCAGAAGGGGCTGATATGGCTGAAGCAATGGCTTCTCAAGATGAGGATGATGTTCAGGATGACCAGACTTCCTATCTTGGGAAAAACCTGAATTTATTACCAGAAAATTCTCTTGTACAGACACTGGAGGAGGAAGATATGCAGAGCACAGTGAACCAGCAACTGATAGACCAACCAACTTTAAGCTATAATCCTTCTCATGGTGACGCTGCGGCTCACCAAAGTCGACACTCAAGTCAATATCAAAATTCAAAGCTTGATGTTTCAGATGGCACTGGCATTTCTGTAGTGCTAAAAAGGTCAAGCAGCAGCAAAGGGCCTGTTGTACAGAGCAGGAGTTTTAGTGCCACTAACATTCCTTATAATGATCCATCTTATGTGCGAGATGGTGCAACTAGCATGAGAAGCTCCCTTGGACAAGGCAGCTCCTCGACATCATCCTCTTTGGACTTTGGCTCAGTTAGGCAAATGGAGACCCGTATGCAGCGGCAATTAAGTGGCAGGAAATCTGACATGGAAACTTACAGGCATGATATAAACACAAAGCACCAGCGCACAGGTTCATCATTTTCTGGAACTTCAGGTCATGCTGTCCAAGGTTTAGGTCTTGCAATGAGCACGAATGAGGAAACTATGGAGGTTGCTGTCAATGTTGACAACAAGGTTTTAGGTGTAACAAATGTGGCCACACCTGAAATGTTGCTGGTTACAGAAAATGCAGGTTTGGATGATGCATACACTGGAGTTGAATGTGATAATCACTATGAACCAGTGGTTGCTTCTGCTTCAGAATTGTCAACACATACTCTTGTCCATTCAGGAGGTAGTTCAGTTGCTCCTTTGTTGAATATTGAAGAGTCTTCTTCATATGGATACGGTGAAGCTGTTCAGAATGACCAGAGAATTATTTCAGATCAAGAACCATCAGTGTTGATAAAAGAGCCTTCTGATGTAGAGGAAGATATATTGCTGAATTCTGTTGTAGATAGGGTAGATGTTGCTGATATTCCCACTCTGAGCTCATTGGATAAAATATCAGAGATAGATATTGAAAATAGTTGTCTGGGTTCACCAGGTTCTCAGTCTGATGTTGTTTCCAGCAATTCAAAGAGCACCTTGGATGACTTTCTGGAGCATTCTGTTGTCATCACATGTGACAATGATATGGCAGATTCAGTCGCAGAGGCTGACACGTTGGATAACACACATGGCATCCTTGGTATGCATTTCTTGTTATAGCTACTTGACCTTTCTATAACCTCTCTTGACCTTTTATGTTTTTGGTACTTTTGGCATTTCATCATCATTCCAAGCCTTATAGAATTCATAATAAAAATCTAACGATTTTTGCTCAAGCTTTCCTCTATTGAATGCAACCTTTTTCTTGGGTATGGAACTGTTGTGAATAGAAGGAATACCTTCAACATCAGAAGTGTTGTAAGGATTACTGAATTCATAGGGGAATTTTCCTTTGCATAATAATGTCTAATTTAGTTTTATTGAACATTTTTAGGCCTTGTAAGTCACTACATTACTTTTTGAGGAATTTAATATGTTAGCACACAAGATCCATTTGTACTATCCACACTACTTGAGTTTAGTTGGAAAGACTATTTTTAGGAGAGAAGGTGGTGGAAGCCTTGAACAATCTAAATGACAATAAGGGGGTCGGATTTGGATGTCTTCTCTTTTGAAGAGGTGAGTTTGGTGTTCAGGAGTTTCTTATCATGGAAGGCTCAAGAAGAGTGAATGTACTCTTCTTAGCCAATATCCCTAAGAAAGGGGATCTAAGGTGCTTAGAGCTTCAAGCCTATTAGGTTGGTAGGGAGCATGTCTAAAAGACTGAAGGGGGTGATAAGGGTTTCTTTCCAACTCTTGAAACGCCATTTTTTTCCCGCTGGGGGAGAAAGGGGGGGGGGGGGGGGGTTTGTAAAACTTGAATCTTCAGTCAGGTCCAAACTGGAATAAAACTCAAAAGTTTTTATTTTCTTCTAGAGAGAGGATTATGGGGTTTGTACAGGTCTCAAATATTATACTATATTTCCATGGTAAACTTCTTGGTTTATGTTAATGGAGTACCTAACACGAAGCCTGCAATCCGTGCATCACAATATCCAAGAAAATTTTCATTAACCATAATATTCAATTTAACAAAATCCTAAAATGTTACACATAAATTGTAATAGAAAGAAATTGTAATCGTCCTAATGTGTCCATTGATGGTCCCCCAATCTGAGTCCGACTTTAGGTATCTCCCTGTCTCTGGTCACTTGAAATGTTTAGGTCGAGCAATGAGCTCTCAGCTTAGTGATAGTTGTTCTACGTGTATAAGTAAAACATATTCAACATATTGCAATTCATATTTATACAACAAAAATTGGTTTCACTTTCTAAATAGTTCCAATGCGTCAATACAAATCAATAATAATCTCATGTTGCATGGTGTAGCAGATGTCTCATTCAATGTATAAAACATGAATATCCAGGAATCGATTAATCATAGTAAGCAACAATCTATCATCAATAATACAATCATCTGAATAGGCGTATCTATGTAACCCATGGATCCACATCATATTAGGGTGCCTTGGGGCAATACCTGGGTCCATATCTACTAGTACCTGGTACAGTCACCAGGAGCACACTCGATATTATGTTGAGATTTCAATTTTTTTTTTTTAATTCTTACTTTTTCTGCTACAAATTTCTTTCATTCTATTTCCTTGCCTTAAAGGTTTATATATCAGTCTTCTTCTCGTTTGTAAAAATTATCTTAATTGTGTCTTGCACATCTTATTTTCAAATATGCACCACTCCAATTTTTTTAAAAATAATCTTGTTTTTAATTTTATCTTTTCTTATATAACCACACATTTATATGACATCCTCATTATAGTTACACTAACATTTTGCATAAGAACCCTGGCAGCATACTTTAGCAAGCAACATGTCCGAGTTACCTGCTAAGCTCCAATGGCCTAGATATATACGGCCATTTGTGATTAGCTAGGCACAAGCCTTACCATCGCTGTGTGTTCTTGTGAGGCAAGTAGCAAGCCAAGCAGTTCTCATCCAAACACCATTTGTAATACATGGTGCCTTTCAAGAATGCAACACTATTCATCAATGTCATTAGCATGTGTAACAAAACTTGCGTATATAAAGTAAAGCAGCCAAACATATTGTCAAAGCACACACTAGTGGTAGCCAAGCTACCCAGCCTTTAGGCCAAGGCTGAGCCTGAGCACATAGTCCCATCTTAGCTACACAAGAAGTCAATTGGCCTATTTTGTACTTGTAATGAATGTTATTGATGATAAGATGGTTGCCCAGCTTCTACTCACCCCCAGATCTCTGCCTCAGAGACATCACTGGATGTTGGCCTTATTCATTGTATTTGGCTTGTTTCCCATGCATGGAAGTCTCACCCCCTCATAATTACTGTAGCTGATTCCCATGTCATCGCCCACTTTAGGATCTCAATACCTCCCTATACATGCTTTTTGAGCCATTTTCTCTGTGGGATAAGAAATCATTGCTTGAGAAGTAATATTAGTTTTACAACATTTCACAGACCTCCGATTCTATTTTGTTATTTGCATTGGACTTAAGATGGCTGAAACCTAGTTATCCAAAATAGGGACAAATTCTGGACTTCCTGTAACACGACCCAAAGAAAAGGAAAAGAAAAGAAAAGAACTGAGAGAAAGAAATAAGAAAAGAAAAACAAGGGGAACATACAGCATAGCTGATCAAATGAGTATGATCATGTGATTCATATTGATTGCAAATTATCTTCTCTCTGACAGAGGAATCAACTGTCACAGTTGAGAGCCATGCTGGCACAAAGGCAAGGAGCCTGACGCTGGAAGAAGCGACAGACGCAATACTCTTCTGCAGCTCTATCATTCACAATCTGGCCTACAAGGCCGCAACCATAGCAATGGAAAAGGAAAACTCAGTCCCATTGGAGTTGGAGGGCTCCCGGCCAATGGTCACCATATTGGGGAATTCTAATTCTGATGTAAAGGGTCCACATCGCAGAACTGCTGGCAGACGTGCTTCTAAGTCCCAAAAATTGAGGCAGACTCCAGCAAAAGCAGACACAAAACCTTCCCCTGATGACCCTGACGGTGACGAGAACGTGAACGTGCCCACCACCCGAATAGTCGGAGTTTCCAATAAGAGCGATGGTATGAAGCCTCCGAAGCTAGAATCCAAATGCAATTGTACGATAATGTGAAAGTCTCCCGCTCAAAACCACGAGCATGCTGGGTTTTCTATCATCTCTTGCTTCTTCGTCCAATCCAATTCACCTCGGCGAGCGGAGTATGTTAGTCTCTCTGTTTTTTTTTTTTTTTCTGTTCTCTTTTGGTTAATTTTGTTATTATTTATTATCATATAATATATATGGGGTGGGAGGGGCTGTTTCGATGCTTGCCAATTGGTTTTTGAATGTTACAAATTTATTTGTAAGAAAGCACAAATGTCCTATTGATTACACGGTACGTAGTTGTAAAGTTCTAATTTTTATTTATTAGGCTGCTGATGATAATGTCCAGGCACATGGAGGTCGCCCTATTCTTCTTGTTAGTCAATCATCTGTATCTGCTTCTGGCCTTCCATTAGAAAGAAGTGAATTCTTTATCCTTGGCGGCGACGCCATCATCCATGTACAAGTGTGAATTTGACTCCAATTCATTCCCTCTCCTCCCTGTGTTTCGTATAGTTGTTCCATCATAACTTGCTATATAGACAGCACTAGATTTTCTTGGTGGGTTGAACTTGTAACATCAAAATTACATACAAGGTTATATGGTTCTTGGACTTAGAGGGCTGTGTCGCCTTCACCAGTGAGGACACGTATCTCTCTTAGTCTTAAATGGGGTGGGTGGGTGGGTTCAATTGGTTTCTTGCATTGGTCTTTACATATTTCATCATGTTAGGTTCTTTCTTACACTTATTTAGATTTTTTTTTTCCTCATAAAATGGATTGGTGACATTATGTTAACAAATCAGACTTCCAGATCAACTAATTGTAATTGTTTTTTAAAGGTGTTATAAAGTTAACACAATATTAAAAGTTTAAATATAAAATTAATACATTTCAAACTTTATTATAAAATTGATGCACTTGTTAAAATTTATTATTTTTTTGATACCGAAGTAATTTCCTTATGATAAACAATAATGATCGAAATAAATATCTGATTTTTGAAACTCAAAGATAAAAACTTAGATATTCTTAATTTAATTTTCTTATATACAAACATCTCTGGGATTAAATTTAATTATTTCAACAAATTAAGAAAATAATCGACGCAGTATAACATGAGACTACAAAGGTAAGAGGCAGCATCACCAACGTTACATAACATGCTCGGTTTTGGTCGGGAAGAAGTGAATCTGAACCAGCGGGTATTATCGATCCTAGACAAATGCAATCACCTCAACCATCTGAAGCAGCTCCAAGCGTTTCTCCTCACTCTCGGCCATGGCCAAACCCACTTCTTCGCCTTCAAGCTCGTCCGCTTCTGCACGCTCGCCCTCGCCAACCTCGACTACGCCCGCTTCATCTTCGACCACCTCAGCTCGCCCAACGTCTACCTCTACACCGCCATGATCACCGCCTATTCGTCACATTCTGATCACAGGTCGTCTCTTCGACTGTACCGCGACATGGTTCGTCGGGGCCGGCCTCGGCCCAACCATTTCATCTATCCCCACATCCTGAAAGCCGGCCCCGAGGTTCTGGAGTCTCGGGGCACTGAATTGGTGCACGCCCAGATTGTGAGGTCGGGTTTTGAGGGATACCCTGTTGTGCAAACGGCGCTTTTGGATTCGTACTCGAGGTTTTGTTCAGATGTCGGAACTGCCCGATGGCTGTTCGATGAAATGCGCGAGAGAAATGTTGTGTCCTGGACGGCTATGATTTCCGGGTATGCTAGATTGGGGAAGATGGGTAATGCGGTGGTTCTGTTTGATGAAATGCCTGAGAGGGATGTTCCGGCGTGGAATGCTGTTATTGCAGGGTGCACGCAGAATGGGCTGTTTGCAGAGGCAATTTCTCTGTTCAGGAGAATGGTCGCCCTTGATAAAAACAATAAGCCGAATCAGGTGACAGTTGTCTGTGCGCTCTCTGCGTGCGGGCACACTGGCACCCTGCAGCTTGGGAGGTGCATCCATGCTTACATTTACAGGTACGGCCTTGGTTCCGATTCGTTTATCTCCAATGCCCTGGTGGATATGTATGGCAAATGTGGTAGCTTGAGAGAAGCAAGACGGGTTTTTGACAAGAATGAGAAGAGAAGCTTGACGGCATGGAATTCCATGATCAATTGCTTCGCGCTCCACGGTCAAGGTCGGGTTGCAATCAGTCTCTTTGAGGAAATGATGCAGCGTGGCGATGAAGGAGAGCCAGATGGGGTTACTTTTGTTGGTTTGTTGAATGCTTGTACGCATGGAGGATTGGTCGACCAAGGCCAGTCTTTTTTTGATATGATGACTAGGGAATATGGAATTGAGCCTCAGATTGAGCACTATGGCTGCATAATAGACCTTCTTGGCCGAGCTGGAGAATTTGAGAAGGCCATGGAGGTGATAAGAGTTATGAGGATGCCTCCCGATGAGGTTGTTTGGGGCTCTTTGCTCAATGGTTGTAAGATTCATGGCCGCGTGGATTTGGCTGAATTTGCTGTCAAAAAACTGATTGAGATTGATCCAAATAATGGTGGTTATGTTGTAATGTTGGCAAATGTTTATGTTGAATCGGGGAAGTGGGACGAGGTCAGGAAGTTGAGGAAGGCATCGGAGGATCAGAATGCTCATAAGACACCTGGTTGCAGTTGGATTGAGGTTGATAACCGAGTTCACCAATTCTATTCTGTCGATAAAACACATCCAAGAACAGAGGAAATATACACAATTTTGGAATGTCTGGTTGGTTTTCCTTAGTCCATAACTGCTACATTTTTCTCCATGATCATTGAAAACTGGCACCTTGTTGTATGTGCAGTGCAGCACAAGGATTCTTAAATTTGATTTGGATATATTGGATCCTATCTTCCAGCGCAAATTATATTTCATCAAAGCTTAAGTTGTTTGATCTATTGATCTGAAGGCCAAAACTTGTCTAGGCTTATTGAGGACTAGTAGTAGTGGAGCCAAGATAACATGCCCAGGTGCCCTGTCATGTTGCAAATGGTTTTACATTTTGGTGAGAGGAGAAGAAGAGCATCCAAGAAAATGGGAAATATTTATCAATTCCTGTAAAGGGGTGCTAAAACTGTTCCCAATTCACTCTACCAGTTCATCCAAGTTACTCTGCTACACATATACTTATGAGATGCTGTGCCTTGGTTATTCAAGTATTTGTTTATCATTGTTGGTATCAATGATTGTGGTGATGGGGATGGATTTGAAGGCACTGGTGCGCAAGGTGAGGCTTGCAAACTAGTTGGTGACAAGACTAGCTGATGTTGTTTGTTGCATTTTTTATGGTTTAAAGTTAGGGTTTAAAATTTATGAGTTTTTAAGGAAGAAGTCAACAAATTTGAAGACTAATGTTTCAATAGGAGCAAGGACTTCTATGTTGCTTGAAGAGTATAATTTTCCCATTTCAGTCTCCCACTTCGCCTCATCTGCTTGGACGTTGTGTATATTATTCTAATCGTTAATTCTTGAAAAAAGATTAAATTTTTACTAAATTTTTAATTATGTGCAAAAAATTTTATTTTTTTTAATGTTAGGTTTAGACTTCTAACTTGTATTAAAAGAGACATTTAACTTTCGGTGTGTCATTTCCAATTAAATGACATAGTTTTAGAAAAGATGAATTAGCTAAATATAAAAGGCCTAATCACCTGATTTATCTTGAATTTTTTTCCAATTTTCAATTTAATATTGTTTTGAGAATTATGTCAATTATGTCTAATTCTTTAAGATTAATTGCAATTACATCTTAATTTGCTTTGGCATGTATCTCTATTGACGTGGTAAGATGAGCTATCATACTAATGTGTCTTAATGTTGACTCATCAAACTAACTTATTTAAAATTTCAGGTCTAATCACCTAATTTATCCTAATTTTTTCGTCAATTTTTTATTTAATCATATTTTAAAAATTACTTCAACTTATGTGTAATACTTTAAGATTGATTGTAATTGTATTCTAATTTACCCTGACATGTCCCTCTACTTATATAGCGAGATAAGTTAACACGTTGATGCGTCTTAGTGTTAACTCATCAAGCCAACAATTCAAAATTCTAAAATGATGTCGTTTGCCTTACTCCAAAACAACCCTAGTGTCTTTTCCAGCAATTATCACATTGTTTCGCGTTGATTTTCTTGGGAAAATGGGGAATCCCTAGTTGGCTTATCTTCTCATGTTGTCTTTGATGTGGGTTTTGGCATTGCTCCACGATCAGTCTAGCTTGAGTGACATGACAATAATGTTGAAGTTGAGAGTGGTGCTAAACCTATAGACTTCTCTTGGGTCGATAGGATCAAACCTCTATGGTTGGAAACACGTTGGTTGTAACGACGACCAAGTTACCAAGGTCCAAATTAGGCATCACAGGGTCCCCTTTGACGAGCCTTGTGAACCTTACTACCTTAGAGAGATTTGAGGTCATGTCCAACCAACTCATCTAGTCAGACCCTACTCTCGTCAAGCTCAACTTGCTTCAATATCATGAGGATCTCTTTTTCCAGAGTAAGTGGCCATTTGGAGCATTTTAAATTTTGACGGAAGAAACTTCTCCATAATCTCTAGAGTGAAGGGAATTTTTCTCCTTTGTTGGTCTTCTCCTGGACACTAAATACAGACTAATCATTACCTTGATATTTTACTCTTGATATTAAAGTTTTGATGATAAAAATATTTCAAATATATTTTTATTATGTTTGCATCTCACAATCAAAAATCAATTTCAAACTTGTTGAAATAAGCCTAAATGTATGTCTTAAGGAAATTGGCAAAACAAAGTTGTAGGTTTTATACAACCTGATTTCTCGGCCAAACACAGATTAAGCGCGATACACAATAAACCAAAGTTTAAACAAAAAGTATAAATGCAAGACACAGAGATATACGTGTTCGGATCAATAGATCCTACTCACGGCAGAGGCTCCGCCTCTAGTCAATCCACTAGATCTCAAGTTTACAAACGATTACAAGACCATGAACAGTAAAATAGAAACAGTATTGCAATACAACTGAAAACAGAAACGAAAATAACAAGATCAAGGTAGATCTGTTCTATACCGATCTCACGATCAAGGCAAAGTTCTGTTCTATCAGTTTACAACCTCTCACGCCTCAGGCGTTCCAAAAACAAATAGAGATTTAAGCAATAGCTGTTCTTACCGTCAGATCTTACCATGGAAGCAACCAAAGAATCGAATGAAACATAGATCAGAACGAAGGATTCACGAATGGTGTCTCGCTTCAAGAATCGCCGACTTAGGGTTTTCAGAGAGAGAGCACAAGACAGAATATCAGAGAGTTCTGGAAATTAGGGCGCCGAGCTGCTCTTTTATAGCAGCGCCAATCATGGGCTAAACAGAAATGGACTCGGCCAGCAGCACACAAGGCAACATGGATGGGCTCGGCCCATATAACACAACAGCCCAAATAACATGCAGCTGATATATATTGATAACATATATATATATATATATAACAGCATATGATGAGACATTAATATTTAAATGAAACAAGTATAATAAAATACATCTCAGCAACATGTAACAGCATGCCAGAAATCTGATAAAAAAAAACATTTTGAATCACATAATATCAACAAATTCCACCTTGATTCAAGAATGGATTAAAAATTAGTGGATGTTGACTAGAGACCCCTGCAAATCTTCCACAGCTACGTTGGAAGAATATTGAGCAAGTCCAAAGCCTGCTCAAACTTTACTACAGGAACAGATTTAGTTAGGATATCTGCAGGATTTATCAAGGTAGAGATTTTTTCTATTTTTACCTGACCTTTAGCTATAATATCTCTAACAAAATGAAGGCGCACATCTATGTGCTTAGTTCTCTCATGGAAGGCACTGTTCTTTGAGAGATGTATAGCACTTTGGGAATCACAATAAATTTTAGGAATTTGGATACCTAAACCTAATTCTCTAATTATTCCCTGCAACCAGATGGCTTCTTTCATAGCTTCTGTTAATGCTACATATTCTGCCTCAGTGGTTGATAATGCCATTATGTGTTGGAGATTTGCTTTCCAACTTATCACGTTTCCACCCAAAGTGAAAACATATCCTGATAAGGATCTTCTCTTATCCAAATCAGCTGCAAAATCAGAATCACAGAAACCCTTAATGCTGCTGGAATTTTCAGCATTTGATCTAAACACTAAACCCTTATTCACTGACCCCTTTAAATACCTAAGGACCCACTTAACAGCTGACCAATGTTCCTTAGATGGATTGCACATGAATCTACTTACTAGGCTAACCCCATAGGCTATATCAGGCCTGGTACTTATCATGGCATACATGAGGCTTCCCACTGCATTAGAGTAGGGAACCTTCTTCATGTAGTCAGCTTCTTTTTCAGGTAAGTTTCCTTTTACAGCTTGGAGCTTCAAATGTGGAGGTATGGGGGTTGAAACAGGTTTGCAGCCTTCCATATCAAAGAGGCTTATTACTTTCTTTAAATAGCCAGATTGGGACAGAGACAATGTACCCTTTTTCCTATCTCTAGTGATATCTATCCCTAAAATACGCCTGGCTGCTCCTAGAGTTTTCATTTCAAATTCTGATTTTAATGCTTGAGTTAACCTATCTATTTCTCCCTTCTCTTTACATGCAATAAGCATATCATCAACATATATAAGGAGATATATAAACAGTTTTTCTTTAAACTGTTTATAATAGACACAGTGGTCAAAGTTACACCTAGTGTAATTTTCTTTGAGCATAAACTCATCAAATCTCCTATACCATTGTCTAGGAGATTGCTTTAAACCATATAAGGATTTTTGTAACAAGCAGACCTTATTTTCCCTTCCCTTTTCTATGAAACCTATAGGCTAGTCCATATATATTTTCTCTTCTAGGTTTCCATGAAGGAAGGCAGTCTTAACATCTAATTGTTCAAGCTCTAGATTATTTAAGGCTACTAAGGCTAAAACTAATCTTATAGAAGTATGCTTCACTACAGGTGAGAATACTTCATGGTAGTCTATGCCTTATCTTTGAGAGAAACCCTTGGCAACTACCCTAGCCTTGAATCTGGGTGGTTCTACACCTGGGATACCTGGTTTTCTTTTAAATATCCATTTACAACCTATAACTTTCTGGTCTTTGGGTTTATTTACAAGAATCCAGGTTTTATTCTTTTGAAGAGATTCCATCTCTTCCTTCATTGCCTTTAACCAGTTAGTTTTATACTTACTGGAACAAGCTTCTTGATAACTAAGAGGCTCTTCATGCTCTATTGAATCTCCAATGTTAAGAGCATAGGCAATCACATCAGCATGAGCATACCTCGAAGGAGGTTTAATTTCCCTTCTTACCCTATCCCTAGATAAGACATAATCATCCAATTCTGGAATGAGATCAGCTGAGTTTTCATTATCCTCACTCTCTATTTCAGTTTCAGTAAAATCTTGTGAGCTAGATTCTTGATGGCTATTATGGTTAGTCTCTACTATATTCTCATTATTTTTATCTCTTTCCACCTCAAGTTGAAATTTATCAGCTTGATCTTCCTTAGCATTTTCCACCTTATTTGGAGTATAGTATTCTGATTCTTTGAATACTACATCCCGGCTGATAACAGTTTTCTTTTCATCAATCAGCCATAATTTGTATCCTTTTACCCCTTGAGGGTATCCCAAGAATACAGCCTTCTTGGCTCTAGGGTCTAACTTCCCTTCTTTCTTATGGACATAAGCTATACATCCAAAAGGTCTAAGATGGTTAAGAGATGGGATTTTCCCACTCTATAGCTGCTCAGGAGTTCTAAATTCTATGGCGGAGGAAGGAGATCTGTTTATGAGATAACAAGCAGTTGAAACTGCTTCAGCCCAAAATTTCTTGGGCAAGTTTGAATCCTTTAAAAAACATCTAACTTTGTTTAGGATGGTTCTATTCATACGTTCAGCAACTCCATTTTGCTGAGGTGTTTCACTGCAAGTTCTATGTCTTGCAATGCCTACTTGTGTGCAGTAATTGGAGAATTCTTGATTACAGAATTCCAGGCCATTATCTGTTCTAAGGGTCTTTATTTTCTTGCCTGATTGTAGTTCTACATAAGTTTTCCATTCCTTAAATTTAGCAAAAGCTTCACTCTTATACTTAAGGAAATAGACCCAAACCTTCCTGGAATAGTCATCTATAAAGGAAAGAAAATATTGGGCACTAGAAAGGGAGCTAGGGACTTGGGGAGATCCCCAAAGATCGGAATGAACATACTCTAGAACATCTTTGGACTTATGTGTTGCAGAAGCAAACTGCAACCTGTGAGACTTGCCTAAGGCACATGTCTCACAAAAGTCTAGGTTTCCAATCTTCCTGGAATCTAGGATTCCTTGCTTACTTAATTCTAGAAGACCTTTCATTCCTATATGACCTAGCCTCCTATGCCACAACACAGTGTCATCTATTTCAGAAGATGAAACTGCAGCACACCCAGAGATTGACTCTCCTTGAAGGACATACAGTCCTTGCTTGCGGATTCCCTTAAGAACTACCATGGATCCTTTAAACACCTTGAGGACCCCATTTTCAGACTTATAAGACCCCCCATTAGAATCTAACATACCTAGAGCAATAAGATTTCTTCTAAGGTTTGGCACATACCTCACATTGTCTAAAGTCCTATATGTTCCATCCCACATTTTAAACCTAACTGACCCTAAACCGGTTACATTGCAGGATTGATTATTGCCCATTAGGACTTTGCCACCTTCTATATGCTGGAAGTTGAGCAACCAGTCTTTCCTAGGTGTTATGTGAAAAGTGCAACCTGAATCTAAAATCCACTCATTATCTATGGTATGTTCTGTTATAATTAAGCCTTCTGCACTATCATATCCATCAGAAATATTTGCTGCATCCTGATTACTTGGGTTTTCATTTTCTAGATCTTTCTTTCTCTTATAGCAGTTCTTTCTTATATGACCCTCTTTCTTACAATACCAACAGGTTCTTGTTTTTGAGGATCCTCTACTTGTTCCTCTTGATTTAGAGTTTGACCTTGTTTTACTCCTACCCCTTGAATTTCCTTTGCCTTTGCTCTTAGATTTCTGATCCCAATTACCCTTTACATTTAAGCCTTCTGCACTGTTTATTTTCTTGTCCTTCTTCTCATCTTCAAGATCCCTAGATCTTAAGGCAGACACTACATCCTCTAAGGATAAAGAAGTTCTACCATACTGCATTGCAGTCCTTAAATCTCTATATGATTCAGGCAAGGCATTTAGAAGAATTACAGCTTGATTTTCTTCTGAGATACACTCATCTATGTTTTCTAGACCTATTACAATGACATTAAAGTCATCTAGGTTTTCTTCTAGAGTTTTAGAGGTATTCATTTTAAAACCAAACAGTCTTCCTTTTAAGAAAATTTTACTTGTTAAAGACTTAGTCATATATAGAGATTCTAACTTATTCCACACCTTTAAAGCAGTCCTTTCCTTATTTACTTGTCTAAGGACTTTATCTGAAAGATTTAAGATTATTAGACTGTAAGCTAACCTATCCATTTTTCGCATTTCAGGGGTGGGTGGAGATTCTATTTTATCCTTCTCACCTGCAGAAGGTTCATCCAGTGCTTCAGAGCACTGGTTTTGAACCAATACTGCAGTCATTTTCTTTTGCCATAATGAGAAATCACCACTACCATCAAACTTATCTAATTCATACTTAGATGGAGCCATTATATGGACAGCAAAAAAAAAAAAA
The DNA here is from genome assembly GCF_014633365.1 of Diospyros lotus. Classification (NCBI taxonomy): domain Eukaryota; kingdom Viridiplantae; phylum Streptophyta; class Magnoliopsida; order Ericales; family Ebenaceae; genus Diospyros; species Diospyros lotus. The sequence continues at coordinate 7,388,948 of NC_068340.1, forward strand.
AATGGTAATATCAAGGGATATTTGAGGTTAATAGATACTTAATCAGGCAGGAATAAAAATAGGAACAGGCAGGTAAGAAAGACAGATAAGATATAAATCTTGTTCAAGATCAAGAAAGTACAGTTTGAATTAGAGCATGCAGTACAAATCTAACAGACTAAGATTCGACCAGTTTTGATACATACAAGGTTAGGGTAAAGAAAAATTATGAGATCAGAAAACCCTAAGATTTGAAGTTCTTACCAGATCTGAGGTTTTACCTTTTGGATTTGTGACAGTCTGACCGGGATCTTAGAACCTCGTGGCTCTGATACCACTTGTAGGTTTTATACAACCTGATTTCTCGGCCAAACACAGATTAAGCGCGATACATAGTAAACCAAAGTTTAAACAAAAAGTATAAATGCAAGACACAGAGATATACGTGTTCGGATCAATAGATCCTACTCACGGCAGAGGCTCCGCCTCTAGTCAATCCACTAGATCTCAAGTTTACAAACGATTACAAGACCATGAACAGTAAAATAGAAACAATATTGCAATACAACTGAAAACAGAAACGAAAATAACAAGATCAAGGTAGATCTGTTCTATACCGATCTCACGATCAAGGCAAAGTTCTGTTCTATCAGTTTACAACCTCTCACGCCTCAGGCGTTCCAAAAACAAATAGAGATTTAAGCAATAGCTGTTCTTACCGTCAGATCTTACCATGGAAGCAACCAAAGAATCGAATGAAACATAGATCAGAACGAAGGATTCACGAATGGTGTCTCGCTTCAAGAATCGCCGACTTAGGGTTTTCAGAGAGAGAGCACAAGACAGAATATCAGAGAGTTCTGGAAATTAGGGCGCCGAGCTGCTCTTTCATAGCAGCGCCAATCATAGGCTAAATAGAAATGGACTCGGCCAGCAGCACACAAGGCAACACGGATGGGCTCGGCCCATATAACACAATAGCCCAAATAACATGCAGCTGATATATATTAATAACATATATATATATATAACAGCATATGATGAGACATTAATATTTAAATGAAACAAGTATAATAAAATACATCTCAGCAACATGTAACAGCATGCCAGAAATCTGATAAAAAAAAACATTTTGAATCACATAATATCAACAAAAGTGAAACATATCTTAAATCAAATCTTTTGAAAGCAATATGAAAGATTTTTCTTAAGGCAAAACCAAGTCTCTATCAACTATATTAAATATTTTTCGTATGGTTTGTCGACTAATAGAATGGTAGTTTCTAAACTTTTAAAAATTTGCCTTGATCTGTCAACTAATTCCTTGGATTTGTCGACTAACAGAATGCATGTAAAATGTCTTCATGCTTTTATCGACAGATGTTTAGTCATCTGTCGACTATGTTTTGAAAATTGTTTGAATCTGTTAACTAACCTATTTCATTTGTCGATAGTTTGTTTCATAGGATCTCATAACGGCTAATTTTTTGACGCATTAAATGTGCCCCAACCACCACCAACGATCTAATTTTTGGATATATTCACCCACAACTATAAATACATGGATGGTGGCTCATTTAAAGGGCTTATAACATTTATTGCTCAACTACCAAGTGCTCAAAGCTTCAACATACTTCAAATTTTTCTTTGTTTTCTCTTATTTCTTTGTAAAGGCTTTATATTCAAGTGTTTATATTCATTCAAGCTTTTTATTCATTATTGAGAGAACTTGTAACTAAGAGTATTAACTCTTAAATACCCTATTTCAATTTATATTGTATATTTCTATCAAGAGTTAGGGGGTCTACATTGTATAGGAGGAATTGTATTTTTTTTAGTCATTGGACTAGAGAACTTACTTGATTCAAGTAAAGGATTTTTAGTGGATTCGTTTCAAAATTCTTAGTAAGTAACTAAGGTAGTAGATTAGACTTGATAAGCTGAATTACTATAAATTCTTGTGTCTTCTTGTTTCATTTTTCCTTCTTCAAGCATTGCAAGTTGGTATTTTATTTAACCTATATTTAAATCATTAATCTATTTTTGAATCAAGGATTTTTCAAATTCAATCAAAAAGATTTTAAGTTCTATTATATTTTTTAAATTATCCAATTCATCTCCCTCTTGGGTATGTACTATAGCATTTCAAACCTATCATACCTTTTTGTACTTTATCGGGCTAATTTTTTTAAAGGAACTCAATCTTCTTCGACAATTGTGCTTTCAATGATTTTGGGATATTTCTTCTTCCAAAGAAGCTATTTCTTGGATTTACCTTTTCATCCGACCAAATCTACTTCACAAGGTCGAGCTGGTCTTGGGAGAGCCTATTGAGAATCTCCCATACTAGGAGTTTTGGGGAAAAGAAGACTCGAGAGCAAGGGTGGAGCCAGAATATTTAAGTAGGAGGGGTGAACAACGATGATAAAAAATATAAAATTTAAAATTATACAACAATTATTTATATTGATAAAAAAATTATTGTAATATGATGTCAAAATATTATATCACATATATTATGGATTTGTATTGAAAAAGTAAAAATAATTGCTAAAAATTCTAAAAGACTTATCTTCTTATAGATCGATGCCACTTTTATGGTGAAAATACGATCAGATTCAAGATCAGACGGTTAGGTTTTATAAAATCAATGTTTATGGATGTATTCTTGAGAGAAAATAAAAAAGAAAGATATTGGAAAAATGGCATTTGAGCTTTCAGATTTTCAGTCAAGGGTGGAAGAGACGATAGGTGAGGGAAGAGAGAAATTAGTGTTAGATAAAATTTATAATAAATATAATTATTATAATTTTTAATTTTGTTGGAGTAAGGAAGGAGAGAGTCTAGTGGGAGACATTTAAAGTGAATATAATATTTAATTTGGTTGGGAAGGGCGACTTTTTTAGATTTTCGGTGGTGGTGGTGGGGTAAGGGTGAGGGTGAGAGTGAGAGTGAGGGGGGCAAAATATATATTTAAAATAAATATAATATATATATATTCTTAATTTTGTCTAAATCCGCCTTGCTCTTGAGAATCATAGAGATATTCATAAGGTTAGTTTGGTCTGCCCCTTTATCACAAAGAACTTGGAGGTAATAGAGCATGCAAAATAATACTCTATAAGAAGTTTGTCATCTCTTAAAGAGTTTGAACGCTCTTATTATGTTGTGTTTAGAGTGCTTCGTACTCAATGAAAGAGGCAATTGAAGAAGTCAACTCGAGAGTTCTTAGAGTTCTCGTCAAGAGAGTTTCCAATAGTCTTTGGGGGGTCTCCAGGAGATTGAATATCAGACTCTTCGTTGTTTTGTTGATTTTGACCAATTTGGAATCTTATGTGGATTATTGTCATTTTTTAGGCTTTTTTTATTATTTTTTCACATATGACGTTAATTGTTATGGATAAGATATAATAATAGAATTTATGTGTCTAGGAACCATCTCCAAACTACTTGATATCTATGAGGAGGAGACCAAACCTCCAATGGTTAAATCGGACTTTTGCAGGAAGTGGGAAAGCAAAGAAAATTATAGAATATTTATCTTAAAGTTATGACATATCACTTACCTTGTTTAATTTAGAAAGATAAGCCCTGCTTATAAAGGAGCGTGCCAACTCAAAAGGGACACATTTTGGTCATATCAAGATTTATTTGAGATGAAAATGATTATGGATGGTGTACATATTTATTGCAAGATCATCATCATATGATTATAGAAGTGATAAGTTTGCACGGGAATACCTTGACTTGAGGGGTATGCCTATTATAAGAGACCAAGGGGTCTCTCACCTCTTCATTTGTGAAGTTTACTCAAAGAGAGAGTCTATTGGAGATTCTTTCTTCACCTGAGGAGGAGGCCTTTCGAATCTCTATATTGGGGGGTTGTTCTCTTTTTGACTGTGAGCCAGGCAGGCAGGCCTTTGTTAGTAGGCCTCGACTCAGAGCGCATCTGTTATTAATTTCTTGAAAATGTATTTATAATTTATTAAGTATCAAATTGATTGTTAAAAAATGAATGAATGTTATAAATAGGATTATTATTATTATTAGTGTTAATATTATGTATGTATGTATGTGTGGGACAGGCATATTCCCAAACTTGATGGGAGGATGCGACGCATATTCACGTCCAAACCCAATTGCAGAGAGAGAGAGCGCGCGCGACAGATCCGTGGCTGCAGAAGCAACAAGGGAACACGCTCTCTCTCGAAAGAAAGAAAGAAGGAAACACGCTCTCTCCCCCCGTTGACTGAATCAGTTTTCTCCTCTCTCTTTCTCCACCTTTCTGGTCTTGCATTCCTCAGAAATATACTTTCTTGATCGGGTTATATACATAGATATAGATAAAGATTAAGGGAGAGATTTGGTGAATTTTGGTTTTGTTTACGTGTGTGTGTGTGTGTGTATGGAGGGAGGGTTGATGGATGACTTGGCTGGTTCATCTGGATCGGTGATGCAGAATAGGGCCATGACGACGTCTTCTCTGTCTTCGTCATCGTCTTTGTCTGTATTTACGAATTACCCTCTCATTTCCGCCCTCCTGGCCTTCGCGATCGCCCAATTAATCAAGTTCTTCACCACCTGGTAACCCCACTTCTCTGTATCTCCGATTGACTTGGATTTTGTTTCCCCGACTTATTTATGATGTAAATAGTCAAAAGATAATGGATGCAATCTGTATTTATTTGTCGTTATACTTTTGTTTCTATTTGGACGTTTAGCCCCATTTTTTTAATCCGTATCTGGAATTTGCTTCCCGCGTAAGGCTTGATATGTTGTTGTAATTGTCTCTGGGAAATTGCTTGATAATTTGGCAAATTAGGGTTTAGCACTGTACCGTAATGAACTAGTGTTACTATTATACTTTTCATGTTAATAAACTTAGAAAGACGACTTGTTTTTTGTATTGTTTTCTACCAAGATCCAGCACAAGCATGAGTTTTCTATCTGGATCCAGTATAAACATGTGATTTTGTTGGCCATTTATAATTTTGATCATTTAATCATAGAATTAAGACATGATGGTTAAAGTAGAGAAGTATATTGACCATTTTATGTCATTGGAAAATCCCTAAAAAGTTAAAAAGGAAGTTTTATCGGATAGCTATAAGACCATCTTTATTGTAAGGCTCAAAATGTTGGACAATTAAAGTACTAACATGTGCAAAATATGAGCATAATTGAGATGAAAAAGATCACTATGGATGTGCTAAAAGACAAAAAAAGAAAGGAGATTGTATGTGATGAGGCTGGAGTGACACCTATTGAAGAGAAGATGTGGGATATGTGATCAGGATACCTTTGACACGTAAAAGGAAAATTAATATATGCACCTGTGAAGTGAGTGGATGGAATGAATGAAGTTTGTAGCAAAAAAAGGAGAGGAAGACCCAAAAACTTCATGGGGAACCCTTAAAATGACAAAATATAATGACCTTGCAGAGGATATGCCTATGAATCATGATGGCTGGAGTTCTAGACCTCGTCTAGTGGGATTAAGTCTTATGATTGTTATTTTTTTGTATTCTTTCCAAGTAAGGAAAATTGGTGGAGGGATGATAAGTCACTTTTTGGGTGTGGTTATAGAAGTCCTTACTTGCTAGGAAAATGGAAGGGAGACAGACCTTCATGAAAATCGAATTAAACCTGAACTGTGCGTGGCAAGAAAATTTAGGTCACCCTGTGGTTTTGTAATGCTAATATCCTACAATTAATTAATGCTTGAAAAATATATGTTGGAGATCATCACTACAAAACAAATAAAGGAAAGTTTTTGACTCCTTGATTCACTTCTTGGGTCCCACCTTCTGTGGCAAGATAACTTGAATATCACCTTGTTGGTGTTGCAATGCTAATTTTCCCACAATTATTTCATGGTACCATCACAATTCATTTTTTTTTCTTTTTTTTCAACATTGTGCTCTAAAAGATATGTTGGGGATCATTACTACAAAACAAAATCTAAAACTAAGTTTTTTGAAGAATAGCAGACAAGTAATAATATCACTAACACTTCCCCTAGATTGCTATATTTAGTTTTGGTGAATGGTTGTGTCACGACTCCAAGGATAGATTAGTAAATATAGTAGTAGGAGTTTACATGCATTATACAATAATTGTAATTTCCTTTTCTTTTTTCTGTTATAGGGCTTTGTCCAAGTAAATCACACCAAAGATTACTAAACTTTAGTGTGTTTTTTATTTTAGTCACTAAACTTTAATTCTTTTCAATATGATCACAAAAGTTTAAAAAGTTTTACAATGTGATCACATATAAGATTTTTTGGCTAATGTGGCAAATAATAAAAATTATTATGTAATGACAATCAATCAGAAAGTGCCACGTGTTAATATATAATAATATTATATTAAAATATTATTGCACAATATTTTTATTGTTTGCCACATCAGCGCCACGTCACCCACTCCGGCTATAAAGTGGCTGAAAAATCTTATATGTGACCACATTACAAAACTTTTTAAACTTTTGTGATTACATTGAAAAGAATTAAAGTTTAGTGACCAAAATAAAAAACACACTAAAGTTTAGTGATCTTTGGTGTGATTTACCAGACTTTGTCCTTAGCTATAGGCAATTAGACGATTTGTTGTATTGCACATGGGTGCATGTGGGGAGGCTGTTAGAGCTATATAAGCCACAACTGAGGATGGGAGGAATCACGTTTGAATTGATAAATGAAGTTCTGATTTCTCTCTCTAAAATTCTCTCCCAATCTCCCTCTTGTTTACCCTCTTATCTCTCTAATTTCTCCCCTTCTCTGTTCTGATTCCCTCTCTTTGTTGTTCCTCTATAATCCTTCCCCATTTCTTACTGCATTTCCCCCTCTCTGATTTCTCTCAATTTCCAATCCAACCCCAGGCTAAACCCTAGGTACATGACAATTGGTATCAGAGCATCGTTCCTCGGCTATGATTTCAATCAGTTCTAGACGTGAATTGAGGCAAATACGACAATACGGGCGAACTATTGAGGAGCTTCAACAGAACCAATTGACCAACATTTTCGATCTAATTCCTAAGGAACCAAGGACAAATCATCACCAAGCGAGGTGTTCCTTGAAACTGAATTGAGGTGACCTTGAAAGACGGTGTCAAAGCCGATTAAAGAAGGGTGAGGCTTGACAATCACATCTCGTTGCAATTCGTGAGTGACACGAAGTGAGCGGCACGAAGTGAGCGGTTCTTCGAGTCGTAGGAAGCAATTGGGTAAATTGAGCTACAGACGACTCTCGACTTGTGATCAGGAAGCTTGTTCGACTTTTGGAGGTGAGCGAGGATACAACTTTGTTATTGATCTCCACGGTGATTTATGTTGGTGATTAGGTGAAGCAATTTCGTTGAATTCCGAAGCCAAGATAGTGGTTGCGGCTATTGGACAGTGATTGGGGTGGGTCATGGCCATTGTAAGTCTTGATTGACGGCAGATAGGCAGTTGCTTCTGATCTGATTTAGAAAGTATCGACTGTGGCAACAATTAGGTTTGGAGTTCGGGATGAGGACTTCGACAATGATCTAGCCAAGTGAATTCCAATCAGCTTAGGCTATTGCCAGTTGACGTGGTTAATTTCCAAGCGAGAGAGCATCCCTTAGTTCGAACATTCGAATTTGGAAGGCGAAGCAGGTGAGTAACCCTCAGCCGCTAATTTTGGTGTTTTGTGCTTGGAATTAAAGGACAAAGCAGGTCAGGTGATTTTGGGCTTGAATCTGACAAATTGTATCGACTGCATCAGAGTCGATCAATATAGGAGGCGGATTTGGAGTAGCTAATTGCGAATCAATTAGTAGTACCACAAGGCTGGTACTGTGAAGCAGTGACATAAGGGAAGTAAAATCAGAGGCAAATTCCATTTGAGAAGCGAATTCTTCCAACTTATCTTGCTTGTTGATTATTGGCACTCTAGGCTACGAGTAAAGGAAACAAGAGGTTGATTCTAGCTTTTAAATCTGGTTAACTTTTTCGAAGAAGAGCGGTATGTATAGAAACCCTACCCCTTGGTCTTCGAAGTGTTATGTTCATGAGAATCCGACCATGGGGAGCAATGCATGCATGAGACAATGGGGGTCTCAATTGCTGCAGAAGAGTGTTGCATTTTCAATGGGATGCCATGTTCATGAGAAGCCAGCCATGGGGAGCAGTGCACACATGAAACAAGTGGAGTCTAAATTGCAGTTGAAGAATGCTGTATTTTTAGTCGAAGGTAGAAATCATTAGGATTTTGGCTAAAAGCACGAGACAGGGGAAAAGAAATTTGATAATGAGTCCAACCGATTGGACAAGGAAACAAGAGGAGTGATACACGAATCGTGCATGGAATGGGGTTGTGTAGTATGAGAGTAGCTGCAGGAGTTTGGAAGGATGCTGACTAAGAGGTATAACGTCAGCCTTCCCCTTGAATTCTTCGATAAACTGAGAAGAAATGTTTCAAATGATTATCATGGAAGTTCTAACTAAGAGGAGTCCCTTACAATAGGGTAGCCTAAGGAGAGGTTTGGAGATCAGGGCTTGTCTAATGTGGTGGAAGAGTTCAACAAAATCAGGCAGGAATGGTCAGTGATGGAGTACCAATTGAGGTTTGAAGAGCTGAAGACCCTGATGCTCAATCTTAACCCCTATTTGACAGAGACCTATTTCGCTTCAAGCTTCATAATTAGCTTAAACGAAGAGTTGATGCCAATGGTGATGGTGCTTCAGCTCAGGACTCTCAAGCATGCTGCTAATAGTGCCAGGCTCCATGAATTAATGTTGGAAGCACTGATGAAGAATCAGAGAGATAGAGATGCTAATGGAGTAGCATTGGATCAGCCAAATCCGAGTGAAGGACCAGCCATCGGTGCGGATGCTGGTGTTGGAGTCTTTCCTCATATTTTGGACTCATTGAAATCTAAGGAACAATTAGATTTGGAACGAAACATGGATCCATTAGATAAGTTGATTATAAAACAGGCTAGATCTGAGAATGGAATGCCTGTAACATCCATCCTAGGTAGGGTCAAAATTGTGAAGGTTCATATGCAGTTGAAGAAGGTTTGATTGAACAATTAGGACTTAAACAATCTTATATTGGTTGTACGGAAACTGATCCTAAGGCTGATGAACTTGGACTGGCATTCATCAAGGACTTGGATTAAAGGAAGAAGCTAGAGTTTGAGAAAGGCATTCTTTCGATGGGACTTTGGTTCCGAAGCAGGCTGAGCTGTCCTTGACTTGGGTTAAAGTAGGTCTCAAATAGTCTCCAGTGCTAGTTTTGGCAGGGAAGGAACAACTTAAGTGGACAAAATAGAAGTACTACCACAAGGCTTGAGAGAAGATGGAAGAGGAGGTTGTTGTTGGACTGCTTGTTCACTGGCATAATCTCTGTATAAAGACTCTCAAAGAGTACATTCTAAATTGGGAGGAAAAGCAAAATAGAAAGAACATAAAAGTGCAAAGGAAGCGGCCTAGAAGGAGAAAGAAAGAAAGAAGAATAAACCAGATAGAGAAGGCTGGGATTGGATGAAGAGCAATGGCTACTTGCTGTAAGTTCTTGAGGACAATAACTCTCTGAAGGAGAGGGGAATTGTCATGACCCTAAGGATTCCCAAGGATATATTAGTAAATATAATAGTAGGAGTTTACATGCATTATACAATAATTGTAATTTCTATTGGATGAGAATTTAGTAAAAGAAGAAGAAGAAATCTACATTGAAAAGGAGTGGAGAAGCTTTACAAGACTCGGTAGTTATTAAAGATTATTTTAAGATGTTTTTAGTAGTAGATAATTAGTGTAAATAATCTATAAATGTTATATTTTGTATCTGTTTTATCTCCTAATTTTTAGGAGATGGTGTTTCCTAGATTTTAGGAGTAGATGGCTCATATCCTCTCCTACTTTATAGGAAAAGGATTAGGCTGGAACTTGTATATATTCTCTAAACCTCCCGGAATTAATCAAGCAAGCATTCTTGAATTTTCTAAAGATTTGTTTTATGGTATCAAAGCCCTATTCAATTAGAAACTGCAGTGACTCACTCCAGTTTTATCCATGGCCGAAACTAATCCAAACCCAACCCTAACCGAGGCCTTTGCTACTTCTTCTCCAAGTACTTCTATCCCACCTCCAACGCCATCTAATCTCATTGCAACATCTATTGATAACCATCCTCTACAAATTACTCAACATAAGCTAAATGGGAGTAATTTTAGAGAATGGTCTCAATCGGTGATGTTAGTGACAAAGGAAAAGGAAAATCTAGTTATCTAACGGGATCGATTCCTATCCCACCATCGATTATAGCCAACTATGGTCTTTGGGAGGCAGAAAATTCCATTATCATGGCGTTGTTGATAAATTCTATGGAGCCATAAATAGGGAGAACATACCTATTCTACAAAACAACCAAGGAAGTTTGGGAATCAGTCCAAGAGATGTATTCTGATTTGGAGGATTTCTCTCAATGTTTTGAAATTTGATCAGCTATTAGAACAACCAAACAAGGTATGAATAGTGTGACTGAATACTTTAATACTTTGGTGGAGTTATGACATGAGATGGATATGTTTTATAAACTTAGTTGGGAATCTCCGGCTGATAGTACTCAATACAATAAGATGATAGAAAAAGATAGAATCTTTGACTTCCTACATGGTCTTAACCCTGATTTGGATGAAGTTCCGGGAAGGATATTGGGCACAAAGCCCCTACCATCTCTCAAGGAAGTTTTTTTTGAAGTTAGAAGGGAAGAGAGCAGGAGAAAAGTGATTGCTTCAACACCCATCACACCCAGTTTTGTCCCACTAGAATTCAATCTTGCGTCTGTTAAACAAGGGGAATTTTTTACAAGGAATCAAGTGAAGGAAAAAAGTATGGTGCGACCATTGCAAGAGGCCCAACCATACTAAGGAAAATTGCTGGAAGATCCATGACAAACTAGCAAATTGGAAGCCACGACCAAAGAAAGACAATCCCAGATCAACTTACAATGTTGAGGCTCCAACAGAAAATAAACCAAGTTTGAATCTATCCGAAGACCAAATTCAAGCCTTGTACAGGCTCCTAAATCAAGGTACAACTCGACCCAGCACCAATAATTCTCAGTTCACTACCTCTCTAGCATTGCAAGGTAATCTCCAAAACTATTAATTGGTTTCTAAGCATTGTTCTAAGAATATGTGGGTGATTGACACGGGTGCTTCAGACCATATGACAAATTCAACAAGGTCTATGACTGATTACACTCTATGTGACTCATCCATTAACATATCTATGGCCGTTGGAACCACTTCACCTGTTTTGGGTATGGGAATAGTATGTATGTCAAAACTGAAGCTCAATTCTGTGCTATATGTTCTTGGTTTGGAACATAATTTGCTATCAGTTAGCCAGATCACTAAGGATATGAATTGCAATGTAATTTTCTATCCTTCCTATTGTGTTTTTCAGGATCAAACCTCAGGGAGGATGATTGGCAATGCTAAAGTTGTCCTAAGTGTAAGCACCAATGCCAAGGTCTTGTTATGGCATAAATGCTTAGGACACCCTAGCCTACCTTACCTTAAATTCTTGTATCCTGATTTTTTCAGCAATAAAGAGCAGGTTCTTACATGTAAACAATGCACTCTTGCTAAATAACTGTCACAACTCAAGGGTAGTTAGAAGGGTATTATTGTAATAAGGTTGTAGTAGTTAGTAGGAGGTATTTTGTGAGTTGTTAGAAGCACATGGGTGCTATTTTCCAGATTTTATTTACTATTAAATAGCTTATAAATAGGCTCTAGTATGTAAAGGTATGCTGAAATAACATAGTGAATTCATATTTTCCCTCCTTACTTTCTCCCTCTCATTCTTCCTAATTCTCTCTCATTTCTTTTGTTTCTATTGTATATCTCCCTCCAATTCTTCTCCGTTTCCCTCTCGAATCCTTCCCAATTCCTTCCTAGACCCTAGTTAAATCTTAGGGTCGTGACAATAACCTAGATCACATCATCCTATTCAATTGTATAAACCCTTTAAACCCTTCCATTTAATTCATAGTGATATTTGCGGACCCTCTAAACATCCTAAAATCATTGGTGCGAGATGATTTATTACATTTATAGATGATCATTCTAGGGCTTGTTGGGTGTATTTAATGATGGAAAAATCAGAAGCTTGTAACATGTTCAAAAGATTATATAAGCTAATTGAGCTTCTATAAAAATCCTTCGAATCAATAATGGCCGAGAGTATTTTTCAAATGATTTCACAAACTACTTGGCCGAGCATGGTATCTTTCACCAAAACTCTTACCCATATACACCCCAACAAAATAGTGTGACTGAAAGGAAAAATCGTCATCTCCTAGAAGTGGCTAGAGCTATGACATTTACCACAAATGTTCCTCATTCCTATTGGGGAGAAGCTATCCTCATTGCCGCCTACTTAATCAATTGTCTCCCTTCAAAAACCCTACAATTCCAAACACCCCTTAGCATCCTCAGCGCTATGTATCCTCACATTTCTGCTTGTCTTTCTATTGCTCCGAAGGTCTTTGGATGCATTGTGTATGTTCACAACAATGCCCTATCCCAAACCAAATTGGACCCTAAAGGCTAAAAAATGCATCTTTGTGGGGGTATTCTCCCTCTCAAAAAGGATACAAGCGATATTGTCCTTCTAGTCACAGATTCTTTGTTTCCACTGATGTAACATTCTATGAGGATCATCCATTCTATTCCATTACCACACCTCAAACAGTCCCTAATGATCCTTCTCCTCCCTTGTTTTCTATTGATCATTTCCTACTAGTATGTCCTCAAGGGGGAGAATGCTCAATATCTCATGATCACACACCAGTAGAACTGGCTTCTAACCCTATTGAACCTAAAATTTCCCATACCTCAGATTCTGATCTAGCCTCACATCAGCCCCCATCTACAACAAACAATAACCCTAACTCTTTATTCTTCCTCAAGAAGACCTAAAGGTCGGCCATAACCAAAGCAAGACCAACCATCATTTTCTAAGGCTGGTCCTGCAAAGGAAAATAGTGATAATGACAAGGGGACAACCACACTCGATGTTGACAACAATGCTAAAGAAGAAGATGGTTTGGATTGGGTTGTTCCTATAGCATGAGCAAAGGGGTAAGATCATGTGTTAAATACCCAATGTCTAATCATCTAACATATACAAAATTGACTCCACAGTTCAGGAGTTTTGTGGCTAAGATTGACAGCACTGACATCCCCAAGAATATTCAAACTGCTATGAATGATCTTAAGTGGAGAATGGCCGTGATGGAAGAGATGGCTACCTTAGTGGGAAACAAGACTTGGGAGATGGTTCCATTGCCACCAAACAAGAAATTAATTGGCTGTAAGTGGATATTTACAATTAAACACAAGTCTGATGGAAGTATTGAACGATACAAGGCTAGGTTAGTTGCACAAGACTTTACTCAAACCTACGGCATCGACTATGAAGAGACATTTGCACTGGTTGCTAAGCTAAACTCCATTCAGGTATTATTATCTCTTGCTATAAATTTTGATTGACCCCTCTTTCAATTTGACATTAAGAATGCTTTCCTTAATGGCGATTTGGATGAGGAGTTCTATATGAGGGTTCCCCTCAGTTTTGAGTAAGAAGTTGATAGTGGAATTGCGTGCAAGCTTAAGAAGTCCCTTTATGGACTCAAACAGTCACTGAGGGCTTGGTTCCATAAATTTAGCATGACACTTAATTGGCTAGGATACAAACAAGGCTAATCCGATCATCCCTTGTTCATTAAGCACAATGAAAATGGAAAAAAGGGCTATATTGATTGTTTATGTTGATGATATTATTATGACAGGAGATGATTTGCAAGAAATTGATAATCTAAAGAAGCAATTGAAGACTGAGTTTGAAGTAAAAGACCTAGTAACCATGAGGTATTTCCTAGGCATGGAGGTAGCCCGAAGCAAAGAAGGCCTATTCATCTCACAACGGAAGTATACCTTGGATTTGCTAAAGGATACAGGAATGACAGCCTGCAAACCAGTTGGAACTCCCCTAGAGAAAGGCTGGAAATTTGAAGAGAATGGTGATGATGCTCCGGTGGACAAAGAGAGGTATCAAAGATTAGTTGGAAGATTAATTTATTTGTCTTTAACTAGGCCAAATATAGCCTATTCAACGAGTGTAATCAGTCAATATATGCATTCACCTACTGAAAAACACACGAATGCTGTTCAACATGTTTTAAGATATTTAAAGGGAACACCTGGGAAGGGACTGATGTTTAAGAAATCTGAAAACAAGGGAATTAAAGGCTATGTGGATGTAGATTGAGTTGGATCTAAAGAGGACAATTGATCCACTTCAAGGTATTGTACCAAAGTATTTGGTAATATGGTTACATGGAGAAGCAAGAAGCAATCAGTTATGGCTCGCAGCAGTGCCGAAGTCGAGTTCAAGGCTATTGCGCATGGGATATGTGAGGTGATTTGGTTAGAAAGACTAATGGAGGACTTGGGGATAGTTCTATTTCAACAAACAAAAGTATTCAGTGATAGCAAATCTGTTATCAGCATTGTTAAAAATCTAGTGTAACATGATCGAATGAAGCATGTAAGAATTGATAGAAACTTTATAGAAAGGGAGATTGAAGAAAGAGGGATAAATCTGTCTTATATACTTTCTAGTGATCAAGTGGTTGATACAATGACAACAACATATCCAACTTTGAGTTCCTAATTAGCAAGCTGGGAATGACTTCCATCTATTTTCCAGCTTGAGGGGGAGTGTTGGACGAGAATTCAGTAAAAGAAGAAGAAGTCTACATTGAAAAGGAGTGGAGAAGCTTTACAAGACTCAGTAGTTATTAAAGATTATTCTAAGATGTTTTTAGTAGTAGATAATTAGTGTAAATAATTTGTAAATGTTATATTTTATATCTGTTTTATCTCCTAATTTTTAGGAGATAGTGTTTCTTAGATTTTAGGAGTAGATAGCTCATATCCTTTCCTACTTTATAGGAAAAGGATTAGGCTAGAACTTATATATATTCTCCAAACCTCTCGGAATTAATCAAGCAAGCATTCTTAAATTTTCCAAAGACTTGTTTCAATTTCCTTTTTCTGTTATAGGGCTTTGTCCTTAGCTATAGGCAGTTAAACGATTTGTTGTATTGCACATGGATGCATGTGGGGAGGTTGTTAGCCTATATATAAGCCACAGCTAAGGATGGGAGGAATTACGTTTGAATTGATAAATGAAATTCTGATTTCTCTCTCTAGAATTCTCTCCCAATCTCCCTCTCGTTTCCCCTCTTCTCTCTCTAATTTCTCCCCTTCTCTATTACAATTCCCTCTCTTTGCTGTCCCTTTGTAATCCTTTCCCATTTCTTGCTGCATTTTGCCCCCCTCTCTGTCTAATTTCCATCCAATTTCTCTCAATTTCCAATCCAACCCTAGGCTAAACCCTAGGTACACGACAGGTTGTCACTTTTATTATAAATTTATTTCTACTGTTTATTTGTTCATTCTAAGAGTCCTAAACTTTTTGGCATTTTTTATCTCAATATTATGGTTGTGTGTTAATTTGTTCATTCTAAGAGTCTTAAACTTTCATAGATTTGCAGGTACAAGGAAAGACGCTGGGATCTCAAGCAGCTTATTGGATCTGGTGGGATGCCGTCTTCCCATTCTGCAACTGTCACTTCTCTTGCTGCAGCTGTAGGTTTGCTAGATGGATTTGGAGGATCACTTTTTGCAACTGCAGCAATATTTGCATGTGTTGTATGATCCTTGACTTAAATCTGGTTATGTCATTCTTTGCGAAAGCATTTATAGTTCTGTATGAGTTGTTTACTAAAGTAAGGCCTACTTTTGGTTGAATATTGTCCTGAAGTTCTAATTGGATGTTGATTCATATAATACTTATGGGTAATTAGTCTTTAGTGTCACACTGTTGCATGTAACACATACATGATGGGGTGGTATATCAAGTGGATTTTGACCAGAATATGCTATTAAATTCAAATTCAACTGCGATATATCATATTTTAACTTGATTTGCAACTTTCATTTATCCAATGTTAAGAATGTCTCCAGACTTTCAACATTGTTACATCTGAGATTAATCTAAGATGAATACACATCAAGCTACTACCTCCAAATGTTCGCATATGATCATAAATCTTGAACATTTGCTTTTTCAAAAATGTTATATATTGCTTCAAAACAAAACGGGCACCAGAAAATTCAGACCTGGATATCAATATCTCAATCATGTTTCATTGGCACGTGCTGAGTTGATGCTCAAGGTCTGAGTCATTTGATACCCTCAATACGTAGCTTAGCCTGAGCGTCCTCTACCCTGGTCTCTTAGGAGACACACTCTGACAAGTAGGAAACTCAATTGTCCACTTTGGTCTTCCCACTGCTGCAATTCTTTCTTTCTCCTCCTAGGATCACCTCAACAGTCATCCAATTCACATTCAGAAATCCTTCTATCTAATTGATTGCTATCCTTCTCAGATGTCTCCATATCCAGCATGCTGACCTACAATTATCCAGACATTTATTTGTTGTCGTGTTCCATCTTTATGCTAGATACTTGCACGATATGAGAGGATGCTTCTTTTAGTTATTATTTCTCCATACTGCCTTATGAGCAATCACTTTGAAATTTCTAATGGTAAGAAGGTTATGGCAGGTGATGTATGATGCATTTGGTGTGCGGCTACATGCTGGTCGCCAAGCAGAGGTGTGATTCTCTCTCTCACTCTTGCCCCTATCCCTGCCTTCTCTAGTCCACACCACAGAACACACTCAAATGTACACGCTTTTGTATAGTGTTAAATCTTGTTTTGTTGAGAGTGTGTGGGAATATTCTAATTTTAATACTACGTAGCTGCCAGGCATCCTGGAGAGATTTGGATTCAACTTGTTTATGATTTCCTTTTTTCTAAAAACTTGTTTATGGTTTCACTGAACCTCAGGTTTTGAATCAAATAGTGTACGAACTTCCTGCTGAACATCCTCTGGCTGAGAGCAGACCACTAAGGGAACTTCTTGGGCACACTCCGCTACAGGTAAACCATTGGACTACTAGCATGTTTAATTGGTATATTACTGGTTATTTGATTGTATTTGATAAAATTAAACTGACTATATTTGAATGTTGTTATGATAAGATGATACCTTACTTTACTATTTACCACCACCCTCTTCTTGGAGAATGGGGAAGATTAGAAAAGGCATGGTTTATGATATAGGCCTGTAAACAGGGGAGATTAGATTATGCATCACAAGTAAATTCCCAAAAAAAAGAGATCAATAATACTAAATTCAACTTAAGAGCATAATCCAGTTAGTTGAAAGAGGCCAGCATGTTATATGTGGCACCTAATCAATTCTCCAACCCTAGAGTCCTACTTTGAGATTCTTGTTCTTCCATCACCTGAATTGGATCAAATTGTATTTCCTTACCATCCTTCATCAATTGGTTGTTGATTGCTGAATTATCTGGATGCATTCCCTCCATGTTGCCCTCAGTGCTGTCTTTACTTTTTTATACATGTATTTATTACTTGTTCTTTCTTGCATTGACATTTTTCTAAATCTAAACCTTACTGCTGCAATTAGGTCTGAATATGTGCCGGTATTTAGCATTAAATCATGCCCCATCATCTGAAAGCGTGATTCTGTTATCAACACCAGAATGGTAGATAACTGACTGAAAGTTAGTTTTGATGAAAATGACCTCACTGATGTTTTCTCGGCCTATATACCAGATTGTCAGTAAGTTTGATGGTTAAGCTATGTTTACGAATCACATACATAAATTCTACAACAAAAGAAAGAATAAGTGGCACTTCTTTTCTGAGCCACTTCACTGGGAGAAACTTTGAGGCTGTTTAGTTGTGGAAAATGTTTTCCAGTTTCTATGTACTTTTTTTTTAATAAAATCTTTAGTTTTACTTTTATATAGAAAATTTGAAAAATGTGTTCAAATGTTAGATGTGCACAAAACTAATTTTCAATCTAGAAAATTGGAATATATGTTAAAAGAAAGAGAGTGGGGTTTTTCTTTTATATAATTGTGTTAGAGAAAGATGGAGATGCTTTAGGAACAATTTTGTGGAGAACTGTGTTTTCAGATCTGCAAATTAGTAAGAAAAATTTGGAAAATTCATATTTAGGAATTTTCCAGGTTCTGTTCAATTTTGGAGAACTGCATTTGACAAATTTCCATTTTCCTTGTAGAAATTTTTTGTATTTGAACAAGTTTTCTAATTTTCCATTTTCTGTGGAGTAATTTTTTGAAAAACTATAATCAATTGGATTAACATTTTAGCCCAGCAGTTTGAAGAATGTCTTGTACAAAGAAATACTTTGTTGAAGATGAACCACATGTAAATTTGCTAATGGTATTGAGCACTGAGGGTGTCCCATTTTTATATCATGTTGCTACTTTCTTCTGGCTACGAGTTCCCATCACTTTTTTGATAGATCGTGAGTTTGAAAATCCTTTGGTTAAGCTACCAGCTGTTAGCTCCAGGCGTCTCTACTGCCCCTATAGAGGTGGCTTGTTCAGGTCCGGATAGAGAGGATACAGGCGGTGGTGATTTGTGAGTGGAGAGGAGAGAAATCCTAAAAACTTATTTTTATTTTTTGTAAATTAGACAAATATAGAACTCATATTGTTTGATTTGACGAGTTTGACATTAATTGTTGGCTACTCACTGCTACTGGCCTACCCAGCCATGGTATAGTGGCAGAAATAGGAAAAACACTTTTAATACTAGAAGTGTTGAGGAGATTATTCGACCCAGAGGGGTTTCAAACTTATGTAGCTGATCCCATTTACTAAGATTAAGACTCATGGTTGGTGATGATGCTGTAATGAGGCAAATATACACTCGTATAAGCGTTTATACAAGAAGCAGAAGAATGCTCCAGTAGTTTTCGTCCTAAACTTTCCTAATTTTTTTCTGTTCTCTATCATAGGTTATTGCTGGGGCATTGCTGGGACTTGTCACGGCAGTAATTGGCCATGTGATCGTTGTATCTACTGGTCAAGCTTGATTCCCCGCCGGCTGCAACTCGGCATCTTCGTCACACACAGAGCTGTTCACAAATCTGAATGAAGAGCTGATATTGCTGCTTTCTGAATAGGCATATAAACTCTTGTATTGTATGACCAATCTCTTTGAAACACAGTAGGACACTAAAAGTGCAGAATTCAGTGACATTCTTTATGTGATGAATACGTTCTTGGCCTGCCTTCTTCAATGGCCACATTGAGCAGCCGGGTGACTTTTGTGTCCGCCTACAAGGATTCAGGCTTGATATGTTATTGTCGTCGTTCAAAATTCCCGAAATTACATTCATATCTTTACTCACTCCCAAGAACAAATGCTAAAATCTTTTGTACTTTGATCTCTTTTATCTGATCAGATTGTGAATTATGATCTCTTCACTTCACTTGACACTGTTCATAATGTTGGAACCAGTAACAAACAAGGAGTATAATGGTGTACAAAAAGGACATATATATCTATAAATATATATGTATATATAATTAAAGATTTCTATCTTATTATGTATTGGATAGAATTGAAATTTAAAAAAAAAACTCATTAAATATGTTAAAATTTAATTTATGAAGTTTCAGATGTCCAATAAAGGCCATTAAATCAAAAGTCTATTATATCGTATTGATATAAAATATATAATTAAATACTTTCATTTTACTATTCATTAAATTAAATATAATTGAAAATTTAAATGTTCATTAAATATACAAAATATTTATTTGAGAAATTCCAAAACATAAATAATGGTTATCAAACCAAAAGTTTACTAAAATTATGTTTTTTTTAATAGAATTATTAAACTTCTGTTAGCAAAAATATATATATCCATCTTTTTGCATTAATCATAGTTGTAAATATCACATCATATAGATTAATATTGGATAAGTATGGTATTAAGTTCCTTGATATCATTTTCTTTTAGATACTAGTTAATGTCGATCAATATTAGGTGAGTTTTAATATATTATAATTCTTTTTAATTATCAATATTGATCTTTAACTAATTTTAAACATTTTTTTCGCACACGTAGTGTTAATTAAAATCAAATTAAGTTAAAATTAATCAATATTTTCTTAATGTCTATTTAATTAAAAAATAAAAAATAAAAAATAAAAAAAAGGTTAAATAACATAGAAATGGTTTTGTTATTCGGCTAAAGTTGATCACAATGTCATAATAAGAAATGAGAAATATTCGACTAAGGTTAAACAGCATTAAATCATGATTCCTCTTTTATCTAGAGTCCCCTTTTTTTTTTAAACTGTTTTTTAGGTGTGACATTGTTGACAACTTTAGTTGAATAAAAGAATTGAGAAATATTAAAAAAAATATATTAATTAATTCTATCTTAATTTGAATTTAATTTACGCAACTTGTGTTTGAAACCTTATAGAAGGGATGTTTGACGTATAAGGGGAAAAAGAACCATAGAATTCTATTGGCATACAGTAGACATAAATAGTTGTAGTTGAAGTAAACAATAGTTACTGCATCCCATAAGGAGGCACAACCTATTTTGATTTGGTGTCAATTGTCATAGATACGACATTTACTTGTTAACATCATGATATTATCTCAAAATAGGTTCTCATTGGAGGGATATATCATTTATTTTATTTATAAACCATAACTCTCATTTATTTGCAGTTGTGGTGACATAGTTAAAGAATAATAAATTTACATTTTAATTATTAATATATCCCGGGTAAAAGTCTATTAAAATATAAAAATAGAAACTTAAGTCCAAAATAACTTTTTGAAATATTGTTTAAAAAGGTACAAAATAACTCTTATTATTTAATTACAATAGTTAAATTTATTCGTTGTTGGAAACAATTCAGGCAAAACTCAAGGTCAAGGCACCATATGAGGGTCAACATATATCGGGCTCGATCTACTGTCTAGGAGAGCCAAGATGTAGGGAGTCTCTCGATGGCTTTTGAGAGTTTTCAGTAGCCTTGATCCCTGAAAAGTTTTTAGATGACTAGTCTTTCGTAGGGTTCGAAAGGGTTTTCAGATGGATGTCATCGAGAGGACATGCAACATAGAATACAATTAGAAGTACACATAAATCTTTCCCATGTAGACCTTCTAATGCCTAAGTAAGACAATGATATCATGAAGTAAAAGTATGAACGCATGTATGTGTATATGTTATATGTTTCAAATAAGAGTCTTCAATGGGTTGTCTCCCAAATGGTTCTGTGTGGTCTAGAGTCTAAATTTTCGAGGTCCTGAATCTATGTGAGAAAATTAGAGAGTTCGAAAAAAAATCCCATTATCATGAAATAAGTGAGTATTTACAAACATTTGGTAGTAGAGTTCACGTGACATGTGGCATATTGATACGAGTCTTTCGATTATTCAGGAGAAATGTATCAGATGAGGGCGGAAGGCCTAAAGGTATCTTCAGGATCAGAGTCCCTTGATAAGCATCCTCAAGATGGATTCAAAAACTTTTCGAATGGCTTGGGCCCAAGAAACTTTGGACGAGTCTTAGCCTTAGAAATACTAAGGGCTAAGGTGTCTCGAAAACTCTCTGAAGGCTCTAGAAGACTCTTGCCTTGGAAAACTCTTTGAGGTCATCTAAGTTTTTAGCTTACTTGGAATATTTATAGGAATTTTGGAATTTTTGACTTTGATTTTCCTAGGGCACCCCACAACAACTTCGACATTTGAAAATTTTCATAAAACTTATACAAAAAAGATAATCATTATCTATAAAAATTATAATTTTGATGGATTTCGGAATGTTATGATAAATGCTATCTATAAAAATTATAGAACTCGGAATATTAAGATAAACAATATTTGAAATAATTTTAATTATAGAGGATTTGGAACGAGAGTTAAAGTATTCATTGTTTTGCATATTGAATTTAAGTATTAGAGTATTTGTACAGAAACTTTCTTGTACCCTCTAATTATTATATTCTTTATAAATTTCAAGTGATTTGACAATGGCGTTTTCAGTCAATAAATTTATCATTATATTCGAGTAACAACACTTATAAATTATAACTTTCTTTGTAACAGAATAACAAATTTCAACTATTAATATTGGAATAATTTTTAGAAATTAAAATTTTGATAAAATTTTATATGTTAAAATGATATGTTGATTTTGTTTTTTTGGCAAACACAATAGGGAGATTATTATTATTATTATTATTATATACATATATGCGGTGTGAATTTGCACGTGTGGAGTCCTGGTAAGTTGGGCTTGGACAATTTGGGTTGGGCTTAATAAACGACTTGTGGTCGGCTTTAAGCGGGGGCTGAAGTAATATAACTGAAACATTATGGGATATGAATGGAATAATACGAACTTTGAGGGTAGCACCAAATATTTAAGCAACTTATTGTATCAAATAGGCAAATTAAAGGAATTCTGGAGGCTTGAATGCGCGTAGACAAGCGAATCTCCTATTACTCTCCAGTCTCGCGACTTGGCTTCCAATAGGATTTCTCTCGCTATAGGTCACCGCTCGCAGCGTCGCCGCCTCTTCTCTCTCTATAGGTCACCGCTCGCCGCCGCCCCTCCCCGCCGCCGCCTGTCAGTCGGTAAGCCCATCCAATCTCACTTCGCATCAGAGAAGATCAGAACAGTTACCGGCAATTTTTAGGGTTTTTGCATATTGTCTTCAACTTCGTATTTGTTTTCTAGGGTTTCACTCTGAAAACCCTTTGAACATCTGCTCGCTATTTCTGTGTTCAATTCTCGTGTATTCTATCAGATCCGTGTTTGATTGAATTTAGTTTTCGAAGAAACATATAGATATTCTTGGAGTTGATTGGGTGGTTTTTAGGGTTTGATTTGTAGGTTAGAAAATTTTGAGGACTGTTAGGTTTAGGGTATATGGCGGCAGGGAGACATGGTGTTTATCGGGATGCGGATTTCAAGGACCGAGAGGCAGATTTTGAAGCTTCGAGGCGGGATATTCCGTATTCCAAGAGTGGGTATGATAGAATTAGAAATGGTGATCACGAGAACGAAAGGGGCCGGGTTGGAGGGACAAGGGATAGGGGTAGGGTTAGACAGAAAGATGTGAAGGAGAAGGAAGTAATTAATGGTGGATATCGATCTGGTTCAAGTAGGAGTGATTCAGGTAGCAGTGGTGGACCAAGGCGTAGTGGGTTCTCAGCAAGAGCCCTGGACAGAGAGCCAGGTGAGTTATCAAGTGAAAGTGGGTCTGATGAGGGTATTGATTCAGAATCCCAGGTTAAAAAGAATGAGCCTTTGAAGTTAGAGAATGGAGCTCGGTCTCCTGGTGAGAGGAAGAAGAGGAAGTTTTCACCAATTGTTTGGGATAGAGATGACAAGGAAGTCAGCAATACATCAAAAAATAGTGTTGCTCCTGCCACCACTGCTCTTCCTCCACCTCCACCACTGCCTAAGTCCTATCGTCAGTCACCTAATGTCATTCCAGATGGAGGCGTACAAATTTCTCAAATAAAAGTTAGTAATCAACAGTATTCAGAACCTTCTCCTGCTAAGCCTCTTGTAGAGATTAAGACTAATGTATCTGCTGTATCTGAGTCCCCAGTAGATTCTTCTCCACATCAAGAGCTCTCATGGGGTAACTTCCAGGAAACAGAACAAGTAGATGATGAAGATTATATTCCGGCACGTAATATATCCACTTCTAGGTGGGCAGGTGATGCCAACTCCCCAGCTGATGAAGGGGAGATTTCTGATGAAGAAATGCCTAAAAGAAGGAAGAAACTGCCGGTTTCTGGGATAGTGGAATCAAGGAAACAGAGTAAATCATTAACTCCTGAGCAAGGGGAGCTTAAGAGAGAAGGTTCTGAAGGATCTAGGGGGAGGTCATCTGAATCCGATGGAGGTTACCGTGCTAGGTCTTCAGGTAGAGATGACAACCCTGCTGATGATTTTGATAAGAACGATTACATGGATATAGATGAGGAACATGACAAAATCGGCACAATTCTTAGCCAGTCAGATACATATTCTGAGGATGAACATGATTCTCGTGATACACCAGAGCCTGCTGTTCCACCACAAAGAACTGTAAACATGCTTCAGGGGTGTAGAAGTGTTGATGAATTTGAGAGACTGAACAAGATAGATGAAGGGACTTATGGGGTTGTGTACAGAGCTAAAGATAAGAAAACTGGAGAAATTGTTGCACTGAAGAAAGTTAAAATGGAAAAAGAAAGGGAAGGTTTCCCCTTGACTTCACTGCGGGAAATAAACATTCTTCTTTCTTTTCATAACCCATCAATTGTGGATGTTAAGGAAGTTGTGGTGGGGAGCAATCTTGATAGCATATTTATGGTGATGGAATACATGGAACATGATCTCAAGGGGTTGATGGAGGCGATGAAGCAGCCGTTTAGCCAGAGTGAAGTTAAATGTCTGATGCTGCAGCTATTGGAGGGTGTCAAATATCTCCATGACAATTGGGTGCTTCACAGGGATTTGAAAACATCAAATTTGCTCTTAAACAATAGGGGTGAGTTGAAGATCTGCGACTTCGGGTTGGCTCGTCAATATGGGAGCCCATTAAAGCCGTATACTCATCTGGTGGTCACTTTGTGGTACAGGTAAGTTGCAGCTTATTTGGTTTTCTCATGCTTCTTTGTTTGCAAGAATGCTTTGTTTTCATCCTGTTATTTTGTTCATTATGTTACTAGTTCACCTACTACTGTTTTTTCCCTGTTTGTTGTTATGTAAATTGTCTGCAGTGACTCTTATGATATATTTGAGCCTTTTTACTAATGTTTCATGTTTAATGTTGCCTTGTTTTCATTTTCTTCAATGCTTTGATTGTTAAGGTTCTTGTTTCTGAATGCTTATACTTCCTGGCGTTGTGCCTGATTATATATTTAATACATTATCTATTTACTTGACCTTATATGATCTTGTAATTTTGTGTCATTTATTTGCATGAGTATGTGGTTTTTAGATAAAATAGTTTTTATGCTATTTTGCAGGGCACCTGAGCTATTATTGGGATCTAAGCAGTATTCTACAGCAATTGACATGTGGTCTTTAGGCTGTATAATGGCTGAACTTTTATCAAAGGAACCATTGTTTAATGGGAAAACAGAGGTTGATCAACTAGACAAGGTAAAATGACGAGTATTGGGTTTGTATAGCCTTGGTAACCACTGTTAATTCCACATGAATTATGCCCTTGTATTTTGACCTGTGCACTAATTAGTGTTCTTTGACCTTGTTGCTGCAGATATTCAGAACCCTTGGCACGCCAAATGAGACTATTTGGCCTGGGTTTTCTAAACTTCCTGGGGTAAAGGTGAACTTTGTCAAGCACCAGTAAGTATCGATTTTTCCATATCCAATTCTAAGGTTAGTTGATCATGACATTCATGTTTTCTTATTTTTGTCACTGTTTTCCCAGGCTTCCAGCTATGGTTGATGCTGGTCTGGATTTCTGGCCTCATTCGTGACAGTTTCAGTAACAAGAAACTATATCATGTGTCTATTAACCTGTGATGTCTTTGTTTCAGGTATAACCTATTGCGTAGGAAATTTCCAGCTACATCTTTCACTGGATCGCCAGTTCTTTCTGATGCTGGATTTGACTTGTTGAACAAGCTTCTTACATATGACCCTGAGAAGGTAATGTTACCAATAGGTAAACCATTCATTGCTTGTATGATGTTTTCATCGTTACCTTCTTTTTTGCCTGTTTACCTCTTAAGCTAATTGTGAAGGCTTGTGGTCAATGTGTCAGAGGATAACAGCTGAAGATGCTCTGCGTCATGAGTGGTTCTGTGAAGTTCCTCTTCCCAAGTCTAAAGAGTTCATGCCTACTTTTCCAGCCCAACATGCACAGGACAGGTAACCTTAAGCATATAAAGAAAAGAGGCGACCAGAAGTTAAAAGTTCTTAGTCTCTTTCTTTGAATTCATAAAAAAATTAATTTTCTATTTATGCATTTTTAGGCGTTTGCGAAGGATAATGAAAAGTCCTGATCCTTTAGAGGAGCAACGGCGGAAAGAGTTACAGCAGGCGGAACTGGGGACTGGTGGTCTGTTCGGCTGATAGAAATGAGCTGTGTATTTGAGGCCTTTGATCTCCATTTCGGTTTTCTGCAGTTCTCAGAAATTGACAAGGTTCAACCATTGAGGTGAGAGCGGTGATTTCAGAGGAAGTTGCAAACATTGTTCATGAAACAATCATTCATGCTGTTTTTTAGCAGGCACATGTGAGGATTTCGATGGAGAAACATAGTTCTCTTGCTTTCTAGTCATCACAACTGTAGCAGGTTGACTTTGTTTCTCCAGCTTACATTGCACATGAGATGCATATCTGACATTGCTTACATTGCTCGGTGTGGCAAAATGGCCTCTTTTTTAAGAAGTTTCACTTGAAACTTGTGTATGTAACATATTTTCGCTGGTATTTTGTAAACATTCTATTAAAATTTTTAATTTGGTTTTGATATACCAGAACATTATGGATTTACGACCTGCTATCAGATATATCCTTCTTAATTATCGTGTTATGTTTGCAAGAGACGGTTGGTGTAAAGCGGAGGGGGCATTCTTAGCTTTTCATTGAGGAAGAAATTGACCAAAACTATTCCACAATGAAGGTAATAATTTAAATCTAACATGCATGGAATGTAACAAAGGATGAAGATGTTTTATCCATGTGAAATATCTCCCAATTGCAAATTTGTACTCAGAGCATGCTTTGATTATAGTACTGTGGGTTTAAACTTCTTTTTTTCTCGGATACATTTTTCTCACAACATAGTTCTCATACAACATCGTGGCACTGTTGATGAGCAAGTGAACCTGTATGCATCAACCCGATGTGGTTGTCTAAAAAGGAGTCATTATATCTAGGTTAATAGATAAATGTGACATCTCTCTCCCTCTCTCCCTATATATATATCTATCTATCTCTCCCCAGCCCAAAAAATCCAGTCTTTCAATAACTCATTGTGTCATGCAGTGTCTGTTAAGGATTTATATGGTGGTATGAGTTTCTGACAACTACAGACTACTCAAGAGGCTTAAAGTTTTGATTTTCTGACATATTTGCTCAATAGTCATGGCTAAAAAACCAGTAATAGTATTTCTTCATTTTATTTTATGTTGGATGTTGAGATATAGGTCATTTCATCATGATTGGAGCTAGCCAGCAATGCTAATTACCTCGACAGAATCATTAACCTAATTTTGGCTTTCTTGCGCGGCCCAGTAAAATGTCTCCATTTTCTGTAATTATTTGGTGAGTGGATTTTTAGAGGTACAGTGAATGATATACCCAGACAAATACAATTTTTCTTTGATGTCCCAACTCCTAACATGTTTTTAGCTGTAAGATTGTTAACATGTCCCTTGGAACATACTAAGAAGGTGGTATTCATGTAAAGTGAGCAAATGGTAGAGTACCAAAATTTTGAACACATCATTGAATATGCGAGAAGTAGCAATACTTGGTATTTCCTGGATAAGTTGCTACATGTTTACTTGTGTGTAGTTTATGAAGGTGGAACTGTTAAGATATGCATCAACCTTCAGTTCCTTGAGTATGTGGCTGGGATGGTGAGAAGCTTCTGTC
Source organism: Diospyros lotus (assembly GCF_014633365.1). NCBI lineage: Eukaryota > Viridiplantae > Streptophyta > Magnoliopsida > Ericales > Ebenaceae > Diospyros > Diospyros lotus. Next base: position 7,416,561 of record NC_068340.1, read on the forward strand.
ATTCTGAAATTAAGCATGTAAACTAACATGTGGAAGTCGTGGGTGAAGTGTTCATCGTTTGTGCTTCAGTGGTTAACTAAGATTGTTTTTTATGCATTCCCGCTACCTGTGTGGTATTGGTTCTTTTGGAGCTTCTTGCGATATCTAATGAACTTTTAAAGTAATCCTTGAGAAACATGCCTTGAAGTATGAAAGTTTCGCTAATAGCTCTGCCAGCTCCCCTTGTCTATTTTTCCGTTGTTTCCTTGTTTTGTATTTTATGGTGTGAAAATTTTGGCTTTTAGTAGCTCCAGAATTTTTATGAGATTTATCTGCAAATGTCACTGCAGTATCATAGCAAAAGCAGGTTGAGGAGGTTACCTTCACAAACTGGAATAGATAGAATTTCAAATTATGTTTTCCCTTCTCCAGAATTTGATTTTGTCTCTTCAAGCTCAGTAAAGGTACCTTATCAACCCTTAGTTCTTCTCCATAATTAACGTGATTGTCCTTTTTTTTTTTTTTTCTTTTTTTTCAACTGCTGGATTTAATCTAGGATTTGGGTATTGGTAGCCCTCAGTTTTATTTTTTTTAAATCTTGTGTACATTATTGACATGATTGTTCTTTTCTTTTTTCCATTACTAGATCTAGTCTAGGATTTGGATGTGTCTTCATTTACCATGGCATACAACTAATATCAATTATAATATTTTTTCTTGTTATCCATAATGTCCTTTCTTGATTGTATGCCTTGGTATCAGAGAGGAGTTGGGATGTTTTATATCGAGGGTGCTTGGCTTAGCAGTTTGACCGCTTATAAGCTATTAGTGAAGCTTAAATGCTGCATAGCTTATTTAGTTACACGTTTGTTAAAAATTAAAGAGTTTAAACGTTGTTAAGCTTAAAACTCTATTTGAAATCGTTTTAGAAAAGCTCCCCCCCCCCCCAAAAAAAAAAAAAAAAAAAAACTTTTCTCAAAATGTTGTTCATAGCTTATTTAGTTGATCAAGTATTTTACAATTTTACCCTCCAACATTTATCATATGTTCAACCTTATCCCTCCTTCATTCGTCTGCCTTCTCTATTTTGCTGCCTCCCTCCAACTCCTCTGTCACTATCACCGCATCTTGCCTCCAGCCCCACTGCCGTTGCAACCGTCGCCTCCAGCTTTGCCCGCCACCTCTAGCTCCTCCATTGCCACTCCAGCTTCTAGCAAATCCATATATTTTTAATAATTGTATTAATATATTTTTTAATAATGGTATATAATTTATCAACATGTAATTGTAATAATTTTATCAGTTGGACATCAATTTATAATTTATTTTTATTAAAAATTAGTATTTTTATGAATTTTATTTGTATTATTCAGCAACATGTCCATTGTAGTCTTTTTGTTAAGTTCTAATAGCTTATCAGTTTTTTTAAACCAAATACATAACTATGTACATGATAGCTCGAAACACATTTATCCAAACACGTTATTAACTTAAACGCTAGCAAGTTTTAAAGCTTTACACAGCTTTAAAGTAGAAAGGCTTAAAATCCATCTTAAAAAAGGGTAAACCAAACACCCTCATAGTCTGAAAGCCTGTGGTATAGGTGTAGGTGTTGCTTTTGAAAAAAAGTTCTATGTTGATTTGGTTTTTGTAGTTGAATAAAAAGGGGGGTGGGCGGGCATAATGTGCAGGTTAAATGTTGTTCTGAAGCAAAAACACTTTGTGGGTGACAAAAACTTTTCAGAGAGAATATTTTTAAAAAGCAATGTCCTATGACTTCTATTTATGTGGATTTGGTGCTTTATCTGTATAAACTGATTAGGTCAATGCAGTGATTCCAGTAGTCAGCTACAGTAATAACTAATTTGATGATGGTGTTTATAGTGGTAGTTGTCCTGGAAAGTAAGATATGTATTTTCTATCAATTCATGGAGTTCTTTTTAATGTTGAAGTGGTAGACATCTTGTTTAGAAATTTGTTTGAAAATTATACTCCATGCTCATACCATGTCACCAGGAATACAATTGCAGTTCTTGGTTCCAAAGGGCCCAAGTTTTCTATGGAGGATATGATTTATGATACCAGGTTCTTTCATTATGTGGTATAAAATCTGATTTCAATATTGGACTTGTTTGACGTGAGAACATTATTAATGACATTGGCATTTTATTTTGTAAATTCTCTATTTTTGTGTGAATCAGCTAAGTAAACATGGTGATATATGTATAATAAGATTTGAATATTTATAGGTCTGATTGTGGTCATTTGTGAATATGATTATGTATTATATCATTTGAGACAAGCACCCGCTCAATGTTTTACTTGTTTTAATATTAAATGAGTAAGAAGCAGGATCGTCTCTAAATAATGGTGCATGTGTTGAGTTCATGTTAGGTAGCGCTAATTTTTGGACACTCCATATATATATCAAACATGCATAGTATGCATCCAATTACTTTCTCTCTGTTTGTTTTTTTTCGTTTTTTTTTTAATATCGGACAACAGTCAGCAATTACAAGGCTTACATATACCTTGGACACTTTGCATAAGGTTCAAGAAATTAAGTTGGTACCATATACAACAAGAACAACGGTAACAAGCCTTAATTTCACTAGATGGGATTTTCTACACGAACTGTTTGCCTCCAACCATCTCTGTCCATAGATATATCCTCTATAATACCATTATACTGTATGCCATGTTTAAGGGTTTCCCGCCAAGTTTTTTTTTTTAATGGTATTTGCATCCTTTTGCTACAAACATCCCCCATTTCATCCACTCTCACAAGTGCATGTATTAGTCTTTCATTCACATGTTCCAACCATCTTTAAAAGGTGCCACCCAAACTATATTACATGTGATCTTGTTTCCTAGTGTCCTTTTTTTTTTGTAATATGACCATATATCCATCCACTATAACATTTTCATCCTAGTCAGTTTCATATTTTGCACATATTGGTGTTTATTGCCCAACATTCTGAGTCATGCAACAAACTGTCTTTTGGCTTTCCAATAGAACTTCCTTTTAGCTTTAAAGGGATTTTATGGTCTCGTAAAGTGTTGGAGGCACTTGTTTCTTCAACCATAACGTCTTGACTCTACGAGTAACATGCTCCATAATCTTCTCAGTTTTTTTTTTTTTTCTTGAACATTTGGTCCAATATACGGAAATTTATGTTTTTCTTTTTTGAGATAACTTGATCTCTAGAGCCCACAAAAACATCATCCACACTTGTATTTTTACTGAACTTCATGTCATAATTATTTTTTGTCCTATCTGGTTTAAAACCTTTGGCTGTAAGGCATTTCTCCATAATCCAAGTATATAATTTACTCCTCCTTTTGTCTCGTCTATCAAGATAATATTTTTTGTAGATAACATACACCAAGGGGATTTCTTTTCGATACACTCTTTCAAGGGAAAATAGATAAGAAACTTGCAATTCCTTGATGTATTCCAATTGAAATTGGGAAAACTTTTATATCTCATAAGTCCCTAACAGACCTTTACTGCTTGATAATACATATCCTTAATAACTTGTATACAAGTTGTGTGAACTCTTTTTGTTGATCTCTGAACCTTTCATTATGCTATACATCTCAGTAATGTTAATTTCCATTCTTGACCATTAGGCATGATATCAAATTGATTATTAGAGACCACAGTTTTTCTTATTAACCTTTGTTCAACTACTCTTCTAAAGTTATAATAGCGCGACTCTTTAGCTTAATCCTTCTGTAATTTTCATAGTTTTGAGCACATTATTTATTCTTATAATTAGGCATTTAAGTGCTTTACTGCTTTTTCTCCACTCTTTTAACATACTTTTTGATTTAAGGATATTAATATATTAACTAATTTTGTCGACTGAAAAATGTCATCTTCTCCCATGCATTCCATCAGAATATTATCTGGTCCAACTACCTTACTATTTTTTATCACTTTGAATGCTTATTTTATATTGTTTTGGCAAATACATTTACAGAACATGTAATTCCTATCTTTTTTGTAGTTACTAAGATACCCCAACATCACACATGTTTTTCCACATTCATGAAATAACTTCAAGAAACACTCCAATTTTTCCTTGATGCCCCTTCATTTACTGGTACTTTTTGATTTTACTCTTTTAAGCATTTAGTTGGCTCAAGTATCTTTTTTTTCATCTTTTATATATATATGTATATTTACTTCCCTGTCCTTTCTACAGTTCATGTAAAATTTCATAAATGTTTGAATTGATTTGCTTAACTACTAGGGGTGTGTAGATGGTCAAAAAAATCAAGACATTGAACTGAAGTTTCAGTTTGGGTTTTGTCAAAACTGGTTTGGTTTTGGTTATTAGTGTTGATATGCTGAATCAAAAACTGAACAATGAAAATCAAGAAGAGGCAAAAAGTGCCAATTGTTAGACAGATCTATTCATTACCATGGAAGGAGCTTGGTTTGACCATTAGAATGCCAGTGGCCACTGCCACTGTCACGTCCCTCATCTTCCTCATCTTTCAAAAAATCCTGTTATACCTAGGGTTACTGGAACTATTTTCTTGGACAGTATATGACACTCACACACTCACAATCCTCACGGTTTGGACACAAACATCACAACAGATCAACATAAACAGAAATTAAAAGAATTGACAAAAGATAAAGTTAGAGCAATCAAACCAAACAAGAACACCGAGGATTATCCTGCTTCAAACTGATTTACATCAGTCCTACATCCAGACTTTAAAGAGAGCAATCCACTATAATCTTGATGAAGAATAGTACAATCAATCACTTGCACATCCCCACAACCCTCACTGATACACTTGAGAACCCTCACTGCAGATTACAAAGCTCTCTCTCAAACTTTCCTCTTACAGTACAGCACTCGAATCAATGAGAATGATCAGATTTCCAGTCATTCGACAGACTACCTATCGCCTCCTATTTATAGACATAAGAGGCGGTAGTTACAAGAGAGGGAGAACCCGTAATAAAATACCCTATTTACCCCCCACTTAAATACATGCAAATTAGACTTTTATTCCTAATTTACCACTGCCGAAAAATAATCTAGCATGACCGAGATCTTCTAGATTATTCAGCCACTCAAATAACAAATCCCAAACTACTAGCTGGATCAGCTCCATTTCTTTCTCCTTTCCATGTTCCAGTTATATATTAATATATGTGTAATTGTATATTATACTCTTCTTGTGAACAGAGTTTACGCTTTGTCTACCCATTACCATGTAAAGTTGGGACTTGGGAGGCACACTCAGCTAGAAGAATCCAAAGCCATAGAAAAACCCATATATAATATTAGCAAAATCAACTGTGTGCGTATAAACTGTCTCTAAGAAATATGACCCCTGTTGTATGATACCGTTACACTATTCTTCACGTACTAATATCTATGAGACTCTGCATCTCCATCCTTTAACAGTGTGGGGGTAACTAATCGTGGAGAATAAGCAGCAGTTATTTCAGTATAAAAAAAAGTTGTGGCTTGGTTAACCGTGAAACTGGACCGGAAAAAAAGAAAAAAAAGAAACTGAACCAAGGTGCCTGGTTTCAGTTTGGTTTCGATGTGAAGTCAGTTTCAAGGCATTTAAAAGCTGAGCAGTTTGGTTGGGTGTTTTCTTAAAACCTGGAGTTTCCACACTACTGAATGCATTCTTTTCTTTTGCCAGATACCTGTTTAGTTTTCCTTTGTTACAGGGTTATGTGAACTCTTCTGGCTAGTTTTCTTGGGTTTGATTTATTTATTTTTTGTGCCTGTTCATTCCACTTGTAAGTTTTGGAGAGTTTCACTTCAACTATCTTGGAATCGTTTTTGTTGTATTTCAAATAGCAGTAGCTGCTCCTATAGTCCAATTTTTACTGCCAGATACTTTATTATTGAAGATAACTGGATTCACCTTTTAAAATTCCATCATTTGATTATTGGGTTCCATATTTGTATCATCATGTCTCCATTTTTTCATGTTATGTCAAGGGCTATAGGCCCATGTTAAGTAGTTAGGTATTCTGCCAGTGTAACTTTACAATTCTTATGACAAATGGTTCTCGTCTTGTAAGGAAGTTAACTATTTGGGTATATAATAAGCCAGTTTTATATGTAACCAAATGTTTGTCTTGGTTCTAGGTCTAATGATGTTAGCTATGATCATTCCAAAATTCGAAATAGTTTTGTCCTCATTATTTCTTTCTCCAAATTTATAACCTCTTTGTATGTACCTCTCTCTCTATATGCATTAACTTCTTTGCTCAGTGTCTGCTTAAATCACCTCTTATAATGATATTTATTCTCTTGGTATTTTCTTGTATCAACCTCTCAAGATCCTCACAATTTTTTGTTTTTTTTTTTAATCTTTCCTAGCCTAATTTGTGCATATAAATTAACAATATTTTTAGTATCTTCTCCTAGAACAAATTTAGCTGTAATGATGCTATTTGCTATTTTCTTCACATCCCTTACTGCATCTTTTGAAATCTTTATCCATAATGGTTCTGACTCCATTTCTTGCACGATCTTTTTTGAGAATCAAAGTTTTTTTTCACTCTACCAACAATTTGGCCTTGCCTCCAACCCATATTTTTTGCCAAGATGCACGTAATATGACTTCTTCTCTTGACTGCCACGCCACCTTCTTCTAGAGATTTCCTGTCAAAGTCCCCATTTTCTACAACCCAATCCTTAATCTTTGATCGTGGACTAACTTCTTTACTTGACCTGTCTACGAAAATGTGAAAATTCTTGCAAATTTAACGCTGTGTGTGGGCATTGATGCAATGGTCTTGGCTCATTTTTCACCACTCAGATCAATATAGTGCATTTCTTAGAGGGTTATCCCCATCCATTTTTACTTTGTACTGGATGATACAATGAGCGTTTGCATGATATGTGTTGATCCATCCTCCAGAGTTTTGAAGTTTAGGAATTCTAGAACTGGACGCTTCCAAAATTTGTTCATTAGTATTGTTTTCTTAAATAAATAGTAGGACTTCTATATTCACCCCTCTTCTATGTCCTTTTTCTTTTTTAAAATTAAAATATAGAAATGCATTTGTAGGGAGCTGGCCTTAGTAATAATAGTAAGGTTCCTTTGTGATTGGAAGGTCATGGGTTTGAGCTGTAGAACCCCTTAAGCATGGGGTTCGATGCTGCTAGTATTTGTATGTTGGGTGGTGGTGATAGTGGACTGGAGCGAAAATGAAAATAATGAGAAGTAAAAGCAACGAGAGTTTTCATTTGGTGGAATGGTCTTAAGGTTTTTTGAGCCTTGAAGAGGTGGGAAAAAGTTTACTGGTTATTGTGAACACAATCCATCTTAGTGTTTTGTAAAGATAGGGCACTTGGAAAAAAAATGGACTTGGGTTATCTAACACATCCCAACGAATTAGTGTATTGTGAAGATAGGCTGTTAACATGGACGACTCAGATAAATGAGATTTTATAGGTGAATTTAATTCATTTTGACCTAAGCCGAATGAGAGAATCAGTTATAGTCTGCGTTTTAATGCTTACTTCTTGGAATGGGTTGTCGTCCTAAATGTGTATCCTGTTGATTTGGTGATGTGCTTATGGATTGTGTTGGCTACATCCCCAATTATTATCGTCTTTCTTGAGTTTTCTCTTAGGCCTGCCTGCAGAGGTGGCAAGTGTTTGTCCCAGGTATGACATGGTTTTTTAACTTCCTCAACCGGTAAAATAATAGCAAAAAGACTTTGGTGCACAGGTTTCCCCGTTTTGTACAGAGTCTGCCCTTGCTTTGTCGCGCCTCTGTAATTTTCTCCATTGTTAGCTGGTGAAGTTTCTGCTTTTAATGTTTTTTTTTTTTCTGCTTGTAGTTCAATGATATTTGATGTCAAGCTGTCCAAGTCTGTCGTGATACTTAGGATCTCGAATGTATTGAGATCATCGGGGCCAAAATGGAAGATCCTTTTTGAAGTTTCCTAATTACTATTAATTATTTCACAATATTATTAATTAGCATCATAATAGAAAGGAAAGGATATATATTTCGAGGAGTGCAGTCCAATGCACGTGACAAGAGTTCATTTATGATGAATGAAGTGATCTCTTGTTGCGTGTATTCGACTGTACTCCTTGAAATCTATATCGTTAATTTAAAGTCGCGAGTTATATTAGCGCTTTTGAGCCAACTGTTCTTCAAAGAGAAAGAAATAAATGTTGGTTGAAGCAATAGACTTTCTTGTCTAACAATTTGGAAAGTAGTTGGCCATTTATGATGGTTCGCTTTATATATTCCCATAAGATGTTTTCATATAATATATACGGCGGCCTTCTCTATCCTCTTTGGGGGCAAAGCGTTGTAGTAATGGAGAGGTTTGATTTGCCCATCAATGAGAAATTACTTGAGCTTGGATCCGTCGGTGGAGAGGTTCTGGATATGGTGATGTTTTAGCAGGCAGGCAGGCAGGCTATAATAATCTGACCTCTCTGGAGCACACGCTGTCTGCTCGCCGATCAGAATGTCCAACCAATGGTTTCCGAAGAACCGACGAGAATACTACTACATTTAGATTGCGTTTGCTGTCTTTTCGTTCATTAGATGAGGGATGTGATTGTTTAAAATATCCTTTTCGGAAATTGGATGTCTGGGAATCTATCATCATAGACGGCATATATTTGATATACACGATAAAAGTATGATTAAGATTAAGAAAATAAGACTGCATTTTTTTTTTTTTTGCTATTTTAAAGTTATTTTTAATTTTTAATTTTTTAAAATAATAAAAATGTGCACTCTTTTACTGTTTTTAAAAATGTATATTTGAAAATAAAAAAAATTTCAAAACAAAGTGTTTTCATTCAAAATAAATTTTAAATATATTTGTTTATTTATATTTTATTATTATAATAATAAACAAATATTATAAAATTTATTAATTTTAAAAAATATATTTTTTAATAATATATTAATATTAAATATTTTTAATTTGTCGAATAATAAAATTTATTGAATAAAATATTATTAAAAACTTATTTCTAAAATTTGAAAGAGAAGTGTTTTTTAATTTTTGGTTTTGAGAAATAGTTTTTTAAAATAATAAAGATAACGTGTTTTTAATTTTTTAAAAATAAATTATTAAAATAAAAAATTAAAAATAAATTTAAAATTTAAAATTAAAAGTTAAAAAGTAAAGAGAAAGTAATCTAGTCTTTTTGACTTAATTCTTGTGAGATTGTTATATGTATGTATATATATATAAAACATTTTATATATATACACATGACGCATATTAAATATGTATCTATATATAACTACACATATAACGCAACTGTGGAAGCAAGATGAGAGAAAAGAAGGTTAGGGTGTTTTTACTTGTGTGAGGCTAAGGGTAAATTTGTTTAATAAAAAAATATATATATTACATTTTCATTATTTGGAAAATTAAGTTTTCTAAGTCTGACGATAAAAAAGTGATTTCCTCGGAATATGTGATTCTCACAAGAAAGCTATATGTTTGACAATATAATATATCAAATATGAGAATTACTTTCTCTCAATTTATACATTCTATATATTAAACACGTAAAAAAAAAAATGTTATTTAAAAATTAAGTGACACTTTATATATATTTATATTAAGGATAATGCTACACGAACGAACAAGTTGATGCACGGATTGACAAACTCAAGTGATTGCGAGATTTTAGTGTCAAAATCTCGCGATAACTTAGTTTCAATTTTGAGTTAATTTTATATTTGCTCGCCCATTATCAAACCCATACTCTCTCTCTCAAAACCATTCTCTCATTGTGTCTCTCTCTCACTCTTTCTCTCTCAAAATCACCTTGCTCAAACCCACTCTCGCGAGTGCAGCGTTCACCCCCCCCATTGCTCTCACACCTTCGTCGCCGTCAACCCCGCCATCGCTGCTCGCACCGTCATCGCCCAAAGATGGCTCCACCGTCGTCTCCCTCGCCAACACCACTCCCTTGCTTGCATAACCGTCTCCCCTGCCAATACTGCAAACACCGCTTGCCATTACCATCACCATCGCCGTCACCCCCCATCGACTACTAACAATTGTTGCCCGCCCCTCACACCACCTCTCCCCCAATCGCCGTCGCCCCCTGTCGGGCCGCTCAAACTTCGCCCACTCTTTATTATGTTTTTTTATTTATTTAAGAAATATAATTTTAATACAAAATAAGAGATGATTTTAAGATATAATTGATACTGTTGCAATAAGTTGGTATTTAAAGTGATCTTAAATGAGAAAATAAATTTTTAAATTACTTGTGTGATCTTATTATATATATATATATTAATATTAACATTTTTAATGACAACTATCAAGATTGCTGTTGTTAAATTTGATTGTAAAATAATAAGAAAAAAATTGTTGTTATATTTAATAGTAAAATAATAAAAAATATATCTAATTATATTAAATTTGATCTTAAAAATATTAATTTTACTCAAATCTTATTTTACACTGATTTAAGTAATTTTACCAAGTTATAATTTTACTCCAATCTTATTTTACAATGATTTAAGTAATTTTACCAAGTTATAATTTTACTCTAATCTTATTTTACACTACTCCAATTTTATCAAGTAATTTTACTCCAATATGATTTAAGTAAAATATTAATCTTATTTTACACAAATGTTATAATTTTATAAGTAAATAATTTAAATTAAGTAATTTAATTAATACCCTCAAATTGAAAAAAAATTAATAACAGAACATGAAATAAGTGAAAATAACACAAGCAATATTTTTTACTCAATTGTCAAATATACATTCGAAATAATGTTCTTTCATAATTCAAAATAAATTATATTTTTTAATTTTTATTTCAACAGTTAAATCATCATAAAAAAACAATAGCAGAAAAAAAAATAAAATATATAAATGTATGTATAAACGTTGTCTTTTACAGTCGCGATGGGGCTTGACTGTGGCAGTCCAAGCGACGCAGGGGGGATCAACGACGGGCGACAACGATGGGGCCATCCTTAGGCGACGGTGGTGCTAGAGCGGTGTGTTGGGGAAGGGGGACATTGCAACTCGCAGAGGTTTGAGAAAAAGAATGGAGGAGAGATAGAGTGGATTTGAGAAAAGGTGGGGGAGACACTGCAACCCACAGGGGTTTGAGAGAGAGAATGAGAGAGAGATAGAGTGGGTTTGAGAAAGGGTGGGGGGAGACACTACAACCCACATGGATTTGAAAGAGAGAATAGGAAAGAGATATAGTGGGTTTGAAAGAGAGGGGAGGGAGACTGCAACTTGCAGGGGGTTTGAGAGAATGGGGAGGAAAACTGCAACTCACAAGGGCATGAGAGAGAATGGGGGAGAGAGAGAAAGTGAAAGTAAAAGAGAGTGAGCTGAGAATAAAAGAGAGAGTGAGAGCTGAGGGCTAACTTGTAATTTTGGTTGAGGGTTAGACTTGTAATTTAAAACAGATTGTCAATTCGTGCGTCAACTTATTCGTCTGTGTAGCATAATCCTTATAAATACATCTCTATTAAATTTAAGAAGAAATGTTAGGTCCCATTCTTTTTATTATTTTCAAATTGTTTTCAGTTTTTAATTTTTTAAAATAGTTTAAATATATTTATTTTTATATTTTCAAAAATAAATTTTTTTATAAAAAAAAATTTAAAAATAATAAAAAATATATTTTTAATTGTTTTCATTATAAACATGTTTAGAAATTTTAAAAAGAGAAAAATGTTAAAATAAAAAAAATGTTTTTTAGCTATTTTAAAATAAATATTTAAAATATTAAATTAAAAATTAAAATACGAATAGAAGAGCCAAAGACTTTCAATCCTAAGCTATTTTTTGGTACAAAAATAGTTTGTTTAGGTTGACTTTATGGATGCTATTCATATCCTTTAAACTAATCCTAATTATCTGATTTAGCTTCTTTGGGACGACTTACCTACATCAAATTGTCGAGTGGAGGATCCTACTGTCACTGGGATTCCTTTGAAGCTGAAGCTTGCGGAACTTTGGATCTGCAAGTAATGGATGGTAATATGTCCGATGTTTCACAAACATTGTTGGCGTTGATAATAGAACTATCTGAATTCAGTTTAGTTCTTCTGTACACCCATTTAACTCTAATAACTTCCTTGTGTTTTAGCCTCTCTACAACTGCCATGTTTAATTTTTCTCAATCGTCTTTAGTTTTTCTTCCACGGCCTTCTTCGATTCACTTGAATTAAGTGCTTCATGAAAGCTATATTGGGTTCAATTGCTGCAATATTACGTTTGGCATAAATGTCAGCAAGTGATCTGTCTTCTCTAACTGAAAACTCTTCATCAGAACTTGATTCCTCTTGAATTATGGTTACTTTCTTGTTCACTGGGTGAATTCCCTTAAAAAAAAAAATTTGCTGTGAACTTTCAGTAACATTCTTGTCCCAATTCTAGGCTCCAAACTCATTGAATTTCAAATTTCTGCTAGTGATAACCTTTCTTGTCTGCACATCGTAAATTCTATAACCCTTGGTGTTGCTACTAGGAATTGCCTTTTGATCTAACTTGTCCCTTTTCACCTCTGGAACAAGAGAATAATATAGACAACCAAAAATTCTGAGATGCTCCACATTTGGTTTAACTCCAGTCCAGACTTCAAATGGAGTTTTTTCTTTAAATGCCTTAGTTGGAAGCTTGTTTAAGAGGTACACAAAGGTGTTGACAGCCTTTGCCCAAAACTCTGTAGGAAGTTTTTTTTTTTTTTTCAAACAACAAGCATCTTGCCATCTCCGTAATAGCTATGTTCTTTCTCTCACTCACACCATTTTTTTGAGGAGAGTAACTAACTATAAGTTGATGATGAATGCCGGCTTCCTTGCAAAATTGATTGAATTTGTTGGAGGTGTATTCAGTCCCACTATCTGATCTCAACACTTTAATCTTGTTGCCACTCTGATTCTCCACTAATGCTTTGAATTTCACAAACACAACAACTTATGACTTCTCCTTTAGAAAGAAAACCCAGCACATTCTTGAAAAATCATTCTATAATAAGAATGAAGTACCTGCTGCTACTCAGAGAAGGTGTCCTCATAGGACCACAAACATTAGTATGAATCAATTGAAATTTTCAGTTGCTCTCCGGTCTTTATTAATTGAAAAGGGCAACTTACTTTGCTTGCCTAATTGACACACCTCACACACACCAGCACATTCATGAACTGCATGCATGTTTATAGCTAATACTTCTTGATGCATGTGTTTGAGTGAAGCATAATTGAAATGACCAAATATTTTATGCCATAGGACAAATTCATCAACATCACCAATAAATGCTTGTATTTTAGTCGTTTTCCAATCTAATGGAAAACTTTTATCTTTGATTTTTACTGTGATAAGTTCACAACCAACAAGATTAATGATAGTGCATGATTTATCTTTGAACAACATAGTATAATTTTTTTCTATCAGTTGACCCACACTAAGCAAACTCTGATATATTTCAGGTACAAAAAGAACATCAGGAATGAATTTAGTACCTGATTTTGTCTCCATTGCTACTATTCATCAACAACACCAGTAAATGCTTGCATTTTAGTCGTTTTCCAATCTAATGGAAAACTTTTATCTTTCATTTTTATTGTGATAAGTTCACAACCAACAAGATTAATGATAGTGCATGATTTATCTTTGAACAACATAGTATAATTTTTTTCTATCAGTTGACCCACACTAAGCAAACTCTGATATATTTCAGGTACAAAAAGAACATCAGGAATGAATTTAGTACCTGATTTTGTCTCCATTGCTACTATTCATCAAGAACACCAGTAAATGCTTGCATTTTAGTCATTTTCCAATCTAATGGAAAACTTTTATCTTTCATTTTTACAATCACCATTGCCAATTTTAACAAAGGACACATTTGACCTATCCAACTCCTTGAATGATGTTGGATTCGAAGTCATATGATGTATGCATCCATTGTCTACCAACTAAACATATGTATTAAATTTGTTGTTATAACAGGCAATAAAAAAATGTTTTTCTTGTTGTTGTTGTTGTTGGCCTTCAGCTACTTGAGCTTGTTGGATTTGTTGTTGTTGCTACTGATTTTTGTTCTTGCAAACTTTTTTCATGTGACCAAATTGTTTGCAAGATCTAAACTGAATTCCTGGTCTATACCAGCACTATCTCTCAGCATGACTAGTTCCCTGGCAATGTGAGCATGGAGGATATTTTCTTCTTCCTTTTCCCTTGCTTCCTTCTAACTCTTTTTGCTATTTCTCTTTTCTATCACTAGCTTGCTTCCTCTCCCCTTTATTGGACTGCATTCCTCCTTTATGAGCAACCCTAAATGCACCTTCAGAAGCCTTTTCTTTCCTTGGAGCTCTTCTTTGTTCAACTCCTTAAAGAGCATTAGCTAAGAAAGTTAGTTTTGAAAGGACTTTGGAATCCCCCAATAGAGATTTTTTATTCAAATCTCTTAGGAAGAGTGATAAGAATCTTCTCCACTATCTTTGACTCAGGAAACTCATCTCCAAGCAGCCTAATCTGATTTACTACCTTCACTAATCTATTCATGTATTCTTTTATAGATTTAGAATCCTTCATTTTGAGAGTTTCAAACTCTCTTCTCAAGTTTAGCAGCTGCATCTGCCTATTATTCTCAGCTCCTTGGAACTCCTCTTTCAATTTGTCTCAGGCTTCTTTGGCTATTTCACAAGCCATAATTCTTGTGAAAATGCTATCTGAGACTGCTTAATGAATGCATGATAGAGCCTTAAATTTCTTAGCTACTTGCTCACTATGATGCTTTACTTGAGCTATGGTTGCATTGTCTAGCAATGGCGGTGGATCCTTAACTGTCTCAACCACTTCCCACAAGTCGTATGCCTTTAAACAGGCTGCCATTTTAACACTCCAGATTTGACAGTTCTCTTCTACAAATTGTGGTGGTAGCGAAATGGAAAGATTGTTGGCTGCCATGGTTTCACTTCTGGAATTTTTTTGCAAAGAGGTTCTGTGTTATGGTTTTCTTAAGGGTGGAAGACCTTACTAGTTTTCTTTTTTTTTTTCTCACAACCCCTCCAAGATCAGGGGATCACTCTGATACCAAATGTTGGTTTTGACACAGAGAAAACAACACACAAAGGTTTGGAAGAGCAGCTTTCTTTAATTCAAAAACATATTTATAGTGATTACACATCCAGACTTTCAAACACTTTTACCAACTCTTGTCTGCTAAAATGCAGCTTGAATTAAGCTCATTCACTCATTTTACAAAAAATAAGCTCAAATCAAGCTTCCCCACATCTTGTCAGAATATCTAGATACGTCTAATTTAATCAAAAAAAAAAAAAAATCTACAGTGACAACAAGCTTGTCACAGCACCATCATTACTCAACAGGTAATTCAAACATTCATCAAAGCATATAACCAAGACTTCTGGCTAGCTACTGTTATGAGACCTCATGTGTGTGTATTAGTCTATCAGACAACTAAAAAGTATCAGAATTCAAAATGTTTTTTTCTAAATATTTGATGGGTCTATGAAATTATCCCTTTAATTAATTTATAATCTTCTTGATCCTTGAACAAAATTAGTTCGTTGCATGCATGCAAGTATCAAGTTACAAGAGAATAAGACGGGTGCGGTTCTATATAGTATTGTGTGTGTGTGTGTGGAATAAAAACATAATAACCCGTTCCAATTCAGAGTTAGTATAGTTAAGCAAGTATACTTCGTTTAGAAGTTGGATTTGCATTTTGGCTGAATTTCTTGCATATTTTCTGAAATTTTGTTTCTGTTCTGTTCACTAATGTTTAGGCATAAAATATTGGTGATCTGCCCATTAGCACAAATTCCTTCGTCACTGCTAACAATGTCCATCTTATGTAGTCACCAGGCTAGTAGACTAGATGGTCCTATATAGCCTGAAGCATGTTCAAGTGGTCATGTCTGATCATGTGATTGTCCACCGTTTATTTTCCGGCCATCATTAGTGAAGTTTAAGAGGGTGAAGTGTTGACAAGTCTTCCACCAAATCCATTTAAAAAACTGTACCCAAAGAATTTCCATCTGATAGACAAAAGTAACGATTATGTTTTAATATTAATTCTAACAGCAAGCAGGCGTCGGGCCGTCGGCAACCAAACTATGTTGTACAGAATGAGTAGAAGAATCGTGGCAGCAACAGCATGCTTGCAATTTAAAATGAACCATTAATTTGTTCCTACTTTCATTAGAGTGTTCCTAATTAATTAGAACATCACCGTGTGTAGACAGTATTGATGTTTGTTGACTTGGCAGCTAGATTTTCATACATGAGACAACTGACAGATGGACAATTAATCATAATTTGAAGGGGTTCCACGAGATAATACTAATCCTGAGGTTACTGTCAATTAATTTTTTATTCCTGCAAGAAGACCATTTCAACCCTGCTTCTAATGCAGGATTTGATATTCATGACTTAATTAATTGGGCAGTTTTCACCATTGCTAATTTTTATTTTTATTTTTTGTCAGGTGATTGATTACGTTTAAATTAGGTTTAAGACAAGACTTATAATTTGTTCATGTATACACTCTGAGCCCATTTGATTATAGGGTCTTGGGCTGTTTTAGTTTTCTTTCTTAGGTAGAAATTCAAAATGATTACTATTAATGCATAACCTATGAGATTAACAAGTAATTTCAAATTTTGTACTTTAGTTTGTCATCCACGAGTTTGATACGTGAAAATAATTTCTTTTAGAACAAAAAAGGAACAGATTATATGCTAATATGATCTTTTCCAATCCCAACCTTTATAAAGTGAGAAATTTTATGCACTCGGAACTATTGATACATTGATACTTTCCTTAGTATCATAGCATGCATTTGAGAACAGCAGTCACCTTAAGCTGTTGGTCGCATCCCATCCAGGTCTCACCAAATCTTTATATTAATCTCTCTATATATATACCCTCACCTTCCACCATTTTGTTACCTCTGTGAAGTGTGAACAGCAAGAACAAACAAATGCTTCAAAACACCTTCCTCGCCCTCTCTCTACTTCTCTATATCCCAGCACTCTCCACGGCTTATTTGGAAAGAACAGATTTCCCATCAGATTTCAAGTTTGGAGCAGCATCTTCAGCTCTTCAGGTCTCTCCTCTATGATCTACATATACATATATAGATACTTAACATTAAAATGGTGCATTATATATGACATCAAATCATCACCACCGCCACCATCGTCATTATTCTGATGATTTGAGAACTTGAGAGAGAATGATCCTATTATTAATCTGGCTTGCAGACAGAAAGTTCGCCTCATGAAGGTGGGAGGGGATCAGGAACATGGGATTTCTTCCTTGGAGACATCCCAGCAGTTCAATCCTACTACAAATACAAAGTGAGTGCTTCAAACATAATCGTGTTGATGATGCCTCTCACTGCTAATTTCTGCTTCTTTATTCTTTACTGGCTAATAACTAATTCATAAGAATTAAGATTATGATTGGAATTAGATTACATGATTATATATATGTCACGTGTATACATGTGTGTGCGTGTGTGCAGGATGATGTACAGTCCTTGAAGAACATGAACGTGAAGAACTACAGATTCTCCATTTCTTGGCCCCGGTTAATTCCAAGTTCATACCTCTCGTTCTCCTCTAAATCTTAATTCACTGATGAATTATTCGAGTATTGTTTGTTAGTCTACTTAAAATCTGCTCACTGAATCCTTCTAATTTCCATGCTTCTGGCAGATGGAAAATTGAGTTCTGGGGTCAACCAAAAGGGCATCGATTTCTACAACAATTTGATAGATGAACTGATTGCTAATGGTCTTTATTATGATCGACTTTTTAATATAATTCATACTTGGAAATAGTACTGGATTAACCATACTATTACTTTGGCATGGCAGGCATTGAGCCTTTTGCGACACTATTCCACTTTGACTTGCCCTCGGCTCTGCAAGACGAGTACAATGGCCTGTTGAGCTTAAACTTTGTGTAAGATTTCTGGGTTAAAACATATTTAAATACTTTAATCGTTTCACGATGAACACATAATATGATTTGTGAATTTCTTGATTAAGGGATGACTTCAAAGACTATGCCGATCTTTGTTTCAAGAGCTTTGGAGATAGAGTGAAGCACTGGATAACTATTAATGAACCACATGTGTTTGCTTCTGAGGGATACAAAATGGGTTTGCCCATACAAAATGATCCAAAGAGGCATCCTTACGCGGCTGCTCATAACATCATATTGGCCCATGCCGTCACTTTTAAACTCTACCAAGATACCTACAAGGTTTTGAGTTACTAATTGATTAAGAATTAATTTTATAATATCCCATAAATTTTATTTTAGATAATGATTATTAATATTAATATTATTATTTTTTTTTACTTTTGTTTCAGCCAACCCAAAAGGGAGAAGTAGGGATTTCTTTGAGCGCCCAGTGGTTTCTGCCATATGCCCCATTGCCATCAGATAAACAAGCAGCACAGAGAGCTTGGGACTTCATGACTGGATGGTAATTCTACTTTACTGTCTAACTAAACATGGAGTTAATTGATTTGCAATTTGATAGAGAGAAAATTAATTAAATAAAGTTTATGTCATGCTCCCACCCCATTTGTTTATTTTTCTTGTCATTATCAACCCTTCTATCATTACAACAACAACAACATATCCAGCCTTTATCTCACTATGTGGGGTCGGCTACATGAATTCTAGACTTCCATATATTTCTGTCTTTGTCATTATAAAATAAAAAAAAAAGAGAGAAGTACCCTTAAAAATTAAAAATTATTAAAACCATGACCATACTATAAAAGAACAAAACTTCTCTTTTAACATTGGAGAACAAAAAAGCTTAGGGCCTATTTAGTTTTGGAAAATATATTTTATTTTTTATTAAATAATTAAAATTTTCATTAAAAATAGAAAATTCAATTTCTTTAAATTTTTAACTTTATACTATGAATTAGAAAAAATATTTTTTTATCTTTTCTAAAAATGAATGCTATGGTTTTTTTGAAATATGAAGTGTTAGGCTATTTTTAATTATAATGAAAACTGAAAAATATTTTGTAAAACTAAATCCACCTTAATTTTTAAATATATTGTCCTTTTCATGTGTCATAAAACCCAAATGTCCTATTTCTCACTTTAATTAGAAGTTGAATTTGGAAAGATATTTCTATTTCTCACTTTAATTAGAAGTTGAATTTGGAAAGATATTTTCATGGATCTAACTATTCTCCCCTCCCCCCCTTGGGGTTTCTTGTTGTATTTTAGGTTCTTGGATCCATTAGTAACTGGAGATTATCCATTCAGCATGAAGGCCATAGTGAGGGATAGGCTTCCCACATTCACCCAGGAAGAGGAAGAAGTGGTTAGGGGGTCTTTTGATTTCATTGGCATCAACTACTACACATCAAGATACACCAAATCCCTAAAGATAGAACCCAGTGATGTCCCTACCAGCTTTGACAAAGACCATTATCTCCAAACGCTGAGTAATAATTCTATGTTTCTTACAACAACTTGTATTTTCCTTTTTAAATTAGTAAAATGGCACTTATGCACAAGACTACTTGTTTTGTTATGGTTGAGAAAGAGTTATTTTTATAGCAATTTTAGCTGTATTTTGCCAAGAGGCTTTTTTCACACTAAAATGCATCAGTTTGTCTGCTAAGCATTACTTAGCTATTTTGTTAGTTCACTAATCTGTTTTTTAAATGTATGGTAATGCATTTTGTGCACTCTTCATCAGCTGAGAAAGATGGAGTACCTATTGGTAAACAGGTACCATTAGAAAGTCTCTCTTTTTGTGTTTCATTTGGTAAACATATATATAAATAATTTTAATATATCTCTTAGTGATTGATTATGTTGGTCTCCATGATTGAAGGCTGGAGGTTTCGACCAGATCTATATATATCCAGCAGGTTTGGGTGAAGTTCTATTGCATTTGAAGGACTCATATAGTAACCTCAAGATCTATATCACTGAGAATGGTTAGTTGATAACAAAAAATTTGTATAAATTTTCATATAAAACAATATTTTGACTTATTTATATCAATATAATGAAGAAAAAAGTTTATCAAAATGACTTAATTACAAAAATACACATCCACATTCTGTACAGCTACATAGTATTCTCTAGACATGACAGTTCCAAGTTTTAATATATATGTATATATACAGTCTCAGCATTTTTTTAAATTAATTTGTTTATTTCAGAGGTTGGTTTGTGTAATGACTACACAGTAAACATCACCATGTAAATTACAGGATATCCAGAGAAAAGGAACGACTCCCTTGAAATTCAAACAGCACTTCAAGATGACGTGAGGATTCACTTCCTCCAAGACCATCTCAAACATGTCAAAAAGGCATTGAGGTAATCCTTATAACAAATGGTACTGCACAAACAAGAATATTCCTTATTGTCTAAATGCAGTTTCTAATTTATCCAATGATATATACACAGATATAGAAACATATAAAAACTAATTCTTTTGATTTGAGCAGAGAGGGAGCTAACATCAAAGGGTACTTCATATGGTCGCTGTTGGACTGCATGGAAATGGGATCAGGATACACCATTAGATTTGGGCTAAACTATGTAGATTATGGTGATGATTACAGGAGGTATCCCAAAAAATCAGCAACTTGGCTCAGGGAGTTTCTCACAGACTGTTAGCTTGAAATCAACTCCAAACTTATGCCGTCATTCTAAGTTTATGGTTGCTGCTGTATTTGAATTGAGTAGATTTCCAGAATGGCTACGCCTTACTAGCAATGATTTTATGTTTCATTTTTCAAAAAAAAGGATAAGTTTATCACTGGCACTATTCCAGCTGCGGGAAGGATAGAAATTGTTGTATAATTTATATCAGTCTGTATCACATAAATAAATTCACCATCTTTCAGGTTCCACTAGAATTGTTGCAGAATTAATAGCAATCCACCCCCAGGATTAATCAAAATTACCAAATCTGCAGCCATCAATACTAGAATTGTATAATTGTTATGTTGATTATGATGATGATTAACCCATGATTAATCAAGGGTTTTAGGCTCAGTTTTACCACCTATTTATAACAGATGAGTACCTACCTCTAATAGACAAACCCTTTCAATGTCTATGAGACGCACCCTTTTATTGATGTCCATTTGAAGAAAGTATAAACAAAAAGTTCTCTGTTTTTAAATAATTACACCTATTCACTGATAACCAATCAAAACAAGTGCAAACAAAAAGTACTCTTCAAAGAGGCGTTTGAAATAATTTAATCATTTCCTCTCCTTTCCTTTATTCTTTTACTGTTAATAATACAAATTATACAACAATCCCCACCAAAGTCGCAATATACAAAATGCCTACGATACTTTCCCAATAAAAATAGCATAAGCTAATTGCTGTTACATTATAAACAAAAAATGGGAGCCAGAAGGCAAAAAAACATACCTAAATCAAGCTTTTCACAATTGCCAGGAACAGTACCTAATGTAACACCCCACACTTCTGAATTAGGATTTAAATGGAAGGAAACAAGGAGAGTTGACCGCAGGCCAACTCTTGCATCAGTTGCCAATGTAAAGAAGTGGCAGCTGATCATCAGTCGACTAGTGAGGTTGACTGTGTGAAGAGATAGTGAAACTGGAATGAAGATAGATTGTCGACCGCTAGAAGCAAGAGACTACTCCAGGTTAGCAATTAACTTTGAAGCTGATGTTGAGGGTTTAAAATTTTAAATAAAGGGATAATTAATAAGCACATTTTGTATATACTGTTAGACATAATGAAAAGATTCTAATGGTATAAAAATTATTGATTTTGGTCAAAATTTATGAAAATTGGATTAAAGGCCTAATGAAGGTGATTAAGGCTAATTAAATGAGATTAATGCTATCTTCAACTACATGGGAGAAGGGAGTGGAGTAGACGGCCGGCTTGTTGGGCTGGCCCCAGCCTACTGGGCTTTTTTTCAATTTTTTATTTTTTAATATGTTGCATGTCAAGATTTTTATTTTTATTTTTTTTTTATCTTTTTTAGTGTGCTGCATATGTGTTGCACATAATGCAGTGCATGGTGAGGGCCTGAGAGAGGGGAGAGTTGGGCTGAAACTGGCCTGTGCCAGCAGGCGGCCAGGCTCAATTGACATCTCTAGTGTAAGCTTTTTGGAGTGACTCACCTCCTTGAGCTGAAGCAAGTGGCGAGCTGTTGGAAGACAAAGGATGATACAAATTTGGGGTAAGTGGCAAGGAGTGACACTTGTCCATCTGCTTCAGCAGCTGGTGAGCTGCTTGCCAAGACCAATAAATAGGCCATTTCCCTTTAGTTTTCCAGTACAATCAAGAGTAGAGTGAGTGGTTATCAAGGGAGGAGAGGTTTAGTGAGAGACGGTGCTGAGAAAAGATAAGAGAGAAGTAAGGAAAGGCAAGGGAGGTACTACTAAGGAGCCAAGGAAAGCTTGAGGAAGCTGAGGTCCAACTTGAGGTAAGTTCATGGTTATGGTATTTACATAATGGCATTATGCATAAACTATCTTATGGAAGCTTGATGTGCATGGTATTTACTTTATATACAGTGTATGGACATTGTGATCATGCTGCATGGTTATGATGAATCAACAATCAAGCATGCTTCGAGTATGACTGGGGGGTTCAATTCCATGAGTGTCTGTAAGCCAAAGGTGAGCCTCAGGCCCCTTGTGTTGTGTGGGAATATTGTTACCAAGGGTGGAATATGGGCTTGAACCTAGGGGTGTACCCCGGAGGAAAATGTGGTTGTGAACCTAATGGCTGCTACATGAGTTCTGTGTACGACAAGCATTGGGTGTGTGAATGCATTGCCAAGCCAGACCATACAAGGATGGAGGTGAAGACTAACCTGGGGCTAGATGAGGGGAGAAAGGGACATGATACTACAGCCAAACCATGAGTACATGTGACATGATATGATACTCATCTCTGTTAGGATTGCACAACACACACAGAAATCATAAGAAAATAACCAAACAGAAAATTTAACATGGTTTGGCCTCAATAGATCTATGTCTATTATTCTATCATAAGGGGATAATCAACTTATCAAGTAGTTTTGCATGAAAAACTACAAAATACTCCCAACATATCCCAACTCTAGATAATTGATCAGTCACATCGCAAAGACTCTGGTAATACAATCGAGGCATACACTCTCGCAATCCTCTCTAACCCTAATAAATGGTCGCACACCCTAGGGACTTCAAGTTATTTGGATGAGGGACTCTCACACAGCTGAAGTACAACCACAACAATCTGGTTACATCATCTCATAGATCATTGGTGTGATCAACAACTTGGCTACGGGTTGCCTATTTATAGGCTATAACTCATAACCCTAGTCAAATTAGGTTTCCTAAACCTATCCTAGTCCCCTACTCACAATCAAATTGGGTTCGATGTGAGACACTCAAGCTCAATCAAATATGAACTTGAGGAGTCATTAAACAATCTCACACTTACAAAACTTGTAATAATGATTATATGAATACTTGTCTATGGTCGTTGTACGAGTTATATTATGGCGGACAATGGGTCAAAAACAGGCAGACAGGGGAAGGGCAGTCCATTGAAGGTTAGTTATGAGTGGAACAGTTGGCCAATAGTCAATTGTTGCATTAACTGAAGGGAAATAGAGCCAGGGAGGCTCAACTGAAGAAGGAACCAGTTCACTGATTGATGGTCAATGGTGGTTCACAGGATCACTGGGAGATCAGCAGGAAAATTGACTTATGATCAACTGTGCTCACAGGATTGCCGACCACTCTCAAGGGGGACTGTCGATTAATTGTCAATTGATGACTTTGTAGGGCTGAGAAGCAAGGGAAGCATGCTTCATTGAGGAGCAGGGTCATTCACTTGGGAAAAACTCTACAAACTTGTCATAGGCCGAGAAGAGAGCATCTCAAAGCCTTATGACAATTCAATCCTTGAAACATTGCAGGTCACAATCATATGATTACACATGCCAAAGTAAGCCATTAGGATGGCATACCCAAGATAAAAGATGGGGAGCCACGCCTCAAGTCATTCAGTATATGATTACTAAAGAAATCTTCCTTTGAAAGAATAATGCTCCGTCAATTATTCCCTTGAGAATGCCACAAATATATACACAGTGGATCCTAAGAATTCTCCTAAATTTTAGAGATTAGATTCCTATTTTTTAAGACTAGATTACAACAACCTTAAATACAAACAAATCTAATAAAAAAGAAAGATAAGATATAACAGTCAAGATAAATCATAGATAATAAATCAAATGATAACGAGCTTAATATCTCGGCAACTCAGCCATTAGCTTGACAACTCGGCCTCACCAGCTCGGCCTTCCATCAGCTCGACAGCTCGGTCTCATCAGCTCGGCCTTCCAACACTCCCCCTCAAGCTAAGAAACACATACAAGTCATTCCCAACTTGCCAATTAGTAACTCGAACCCTGGCCTTGCAACAGTTTTTGTGAAAATATCAGCCACTTGATTAGTAGTTGGGATGTAGGATAAGTTGATTCCTCCTTCTTCAATTTCTCTCTTTATAAAACTCCTATCAATTCTTACATGTTTCATTCGGTCATGCTGAACTGGATTCTTCACAATACTGATAGCAGATTTGCTATCACTATAAACTTCTGTTGGTTGAGATAAGGATATCCCCAAGTCTTCCATCATCCTTTCCATCCAAATAACTTCACATATGCCTTGAGCAATAGCACGAAATTCGGCCTCAGCACTACTTCGAGCCACTACAGATTGCTTTTTACTCCTCCAAATAACCACATTACCCCATAATTTGGTGCAATAACTTGAAGTTGACCTATTATCCTCATATGAACCAGCCCAATCAACATCCACAAAACATTCAATTCTTCTTTCATTAGTTTTCCTGAACATCAACCCTTTCCCAGCCGTTCCCTTGAGATATCTTAGAACATGGAACACTGCATTCATATGTTTTTGAGTAGGAGAATGCATGTATTGACTTATGACACTTACTGCCTAGGCTATGTCTGGCCTTGTAAGTAACAAATAAATTAGTCTATCAACCAACCTTTGGTACCTTTCTTTTTCAACAGAAGTGTCTTCTTTTTCTTTGACATTCCAACCCTTTTCTAGAGGAGTACCAGCCAGTCTGCATGCTAACATCTCAGTTTCCTTTAACAAATCAAGTGTGTACTTCCTTTGAGAGATGAATAGCCCTTCTTTACTCCGGGCCACCTCCATTCCCAAGAAGTATCTCATGACTCCTAGGTCTTTCACTTCAAATTCAGTTTTTAATTGCTTCTTCAAATTTTCAATCTCTTGTAAGTCATCACCTGTCACAATAATGTTATCAACATAAACAATTAATATGGCATTTTTTCCTTCTACTGTAAACTTTATAAACAGGGTATGGTCAGCTTGCCCTTGCTTATATCCCAAACGATTGGGAGTTACGCTAAATTTCTTAAACCAAGCCCTTGGAGATTGCTTTAATCCATATAGGGATTTCTTTAATTTGCACACATTTCTACTGCCAATTTCCTGTTCAAATCCCAGGGGTATTCTCATATATATCTCCTCATCCAAGTCACCATTTAAAAAACCATTTTTAATATCAAATTGAAGTAGAGGCTAATCAAGATTAACAGCAAGAGAGATTAATACCCGAATTGAGTTGAGTTTGGCCACATGAGCAAAAGTCTCCTCATAGTCAATCCCATATGTTTAAGTAAACCCTTGTGCAACCAATCTTGCCTTGTATCTTTCAACACTTCCATCTGCATTATGCTTTACTGTGAAAACCCATCTACAACCAACCACCCTTTTGTTCGAAGGTAGTTTAACAATCTCCCATGTGTTATTTTTCACCAAGGCACTCATCTCCTCCATAGCTACAACTTTCCACTTAGGATCACTCATAGCCTCTTGAATATTCCTTGGAACGACAATGCTATCAATACTTGCAACAAATCCCTTGTACTGAGGGGATAACTTAGCATAAGTCAAGTGATTAGACATAGGATACTTAACACAAGATCTTACCCCTTTCCTTAGAGCAATAGGCATAGTCCAATCCAAATTATCCCTGTTGGTAGACTCATTCTCAATGCTGTTTTCTGATAGACCAGCATCTGGAAGTGATGATTGGTTTTGTTGTCCCTCAGGATGGGCCTTTGAATGTCTAGAATACACTTGCAAAGGATTTTTAGCAGCTGAATATGGAGTTGGAATATGAGATTCAACTATGGTTTCTGGCTGAGAAGATGGATTAGGAGAAATAGGAGAAGAGCTTGAAGGATCTGCCCTTATGCTATCGGAACTTGAAGGCCTAACAGGCGAATAGGCCAGTAATTCTCCCCCTTGAGAGCATAAGGGCAAAGGAGCATCAAGGGAAGGAGGAAAGGAAATAGGATTAGGATTCGAGAGGGATGGAGATGCAGCAATTGAAACTGGTGAGTGGTAAAATGATTGGTCTTCATAGAATGTGACATCTGTGGAGACCAAGACTTGTCTTTTGAGTAGGTTATAGCATTTGTAACCTTTTTGGAAAAGAGAGTACCCAATAAAAATACGTTTAAGGGCCTTGGGGTCCAACTTTGTACGGTTAAGCTGATTATTGTGAACATACATAATGTAACCAAAAATTTTGGAGGAAGGGAATGCAAGTGGCTAACAGTTGGGTAAAGAGAACGAAGGGCATCAAGAGGGGTTTGAAAGTTTAGGGTCTTTGAGGGAAGTCTATTGATTAAATATGCAGCTGTAAGGACTGCTTCCCCCCAATAGAAATGTGGGACATGGGTGGTGAACATCATAGAGCGAGCCATTTCTAGAAGATGGCGATTTTTTCTTTCCGCCACACCATTTTGCTGTGGTGTGTATGGACAAGAGTTTTGATGTAAAATGCCATGTTCTGATAGATAATTGGTAAGGTCATGAGAGAAATATTCTCGACCATTATCAGTACGAAGAATTTGGATGGAAGTTTGAAACATATTTAAGATGAGTTTGTAAAATTTCTTAAAAATGTTGCAAGCTTTAGATTTTTCCCTCATAAGATACACCCAACATGCTCTAGAATGATCATCAATAAAGGTTATAAACCACTTAGAACCAGAAATATTAGAGGTATTAGATGGTCCCCAAATATCACTATGAACTAAATGGAATGGTTTAGATGGCTTATAGGATTGAATTGGATGAGAAGAACGAGACTGTTTGACAATGGTACACTGTTCACATGAGAAAGTTTGATTTTTATTGAAGAAAAAATGCGGATACAAGAATTTAAGATAAGGAAAACTTGGGTGACCTAAATGATTATGTCACAACAAAATCTTGGCATTGGTTGTAGCTATCAAAACAACCTTATTTGTAGAAGAAAAAATCCTATCCTCTATCAAATAATAAAGCCCATCCTTAGCTCTAGCATTGCCAGTCGTCCTCCCCGATACTTGGTCCTGAAATAAGCAATATGAAGGAAAGAAGGTCACACAGCAATTCATATCTTGAGTAATGTTATGGACTAACAGTAAATTGCATCTTAAACCAGGAACATATAAAACTGATTTAAGTTTTAAACCACAAATACAAACTGTTCCATGTCCTTTGGCTGGAGAGGTGGTACCATCACCCATTGAAATATTTATAGAGTTGTCACAAGGGGTGTATTCTGTCATTGAATAGGTTGAACATGCCATATGGTCAGAAGCACCTGTATCTACTATCCATGTATTCTTAGAGAGTTTGCTGGAACTTAGAGAGTAATGGGGATTACCTTGTAAAGCAGTAGCTGCCATAGGAGGGCTTGGAAAGGATATACCTTGATTCAACAGCTTATACAAGGTCTGAATTTGCTCTTCTGATAGGTTAAGGCTGGTACTGCTTCCTGCTTCCTTTGGTGCATCAACTATGTAGGCAGTTCTTCCACTCTCTTTTTTTCCTCTTGGCTTCCAGTTAGTTGGTTTCCCATGAATTTTCCAACATGTTTCTTTGGTATGATATGGCCTTTTACAACGGTCAAACTATTGCTTCTCTCGTCCTAGATTCCTTGGTTGACTCTCTTCTTGTTTAAAACTTGCTAAAGCATAATTTTGGTGAGTTAAAGGGGACTCACCTTGCTGATTTAACATTACCTTTCTTCGGATTCCTCCCTCCGAACCTCAACAAAAACTTCTCTAAGTGAAGGCAGAGGTTTTGTACCCAAGATTCTGCCTCTTATTTCATCCAAATCATGGTTAAGGCCATGTAGAAAATCAAATGCCCGATTCTTCTCAATCATCTTACTATATTTTGTACTATATGCAAAACATTCCCAATTAATGGTGTAAAACAAATCAATCTCATGCCAAAGTTCAACCAAAACATTAAAGTAATCTGTAATATTTAGATTACCTTGTCGTGTGGTCCTAATGGCAGATTTGATCTCAAAGTATTGAGATGAGTTCTCCAAATTTGAGTACATGTCTTGGACCGAATCCCATATATCTTTTGCGATTTTCTAGGCTTCATCGAATTGATCAGCTAGGCCATTATGGTGGAATTCTCGGCTTCCCAGGTACCATATGTGGCTGTTGTGCTTGTTGGAGAAGGAGCAGAGCCTGTTAAGTAACCAGCCTTGCCTTTTCCCTTGATAACCAGCATAACTGACTGAAACAATTCCCTAAAGTTACTCCCATTCAACTTATGGTGAGTAATCTGTATAGGCAGATGATCAATTGAGTTGTTGGAAAAATTTGGAGAACTTGTGGCAGAAGCCTTGATTAGAGTGAGATTAGGTTGAGTCTCCGCCATTGATGAAACAGGGTGTAGACGAAAGAAACAAATAAAATTGATTGATGAAGTAAGGTGTGGATGGAAAAATAGAATAGAGGCTGCTTTAGGATCAAAGAGCAGGCTCTAATACCATGAAGAAATCTTCTTTTGAAAGAATAATGCTCCATCAATTATTCCCTTGAGAATGCCACAAATATATACACAGTGGATCCTAAGAATTCTCTTAAATTTTAGAAATTAGATTCCTACTTTTTAGGACTAGATTACAACAACCTTAAATACAAACAAATCTAATAAAAAGGAAAGATAAGATATAACAGGCAAGATAAATCATAGAGAATAAATCAGATGATAACGAGTTTAGTATCTCGGCAACTCGGCCATTAGCTCGGCAGCTCGGCCTTCCCTCAGCTCGGCAGCTTGGCCTTCCATCAACTCGGCAGCTCGGTCTCATCAACTCGGCCTTCCAACAATTACACATGTAGCTTATTGAGCAATCTAAGGAAAATATCAGTTTTGTTCATGCAGATGTCTCCGCTGCCATTTCCATTATTGTTTTGGCCAACAATTAATGGTGAAACAGATGGTCATGTTGGAATTATCACAATTTACTCAAGATAATTCGAGTAATAACTGGATTTCTCTCATAGTCTTATGGCTGAAAAATAGGAGATAAAAGGATAAAGTGATAAGGTGATTTGAAGATTAAAAACTCCAAAAATAAAGGGATAAAGGCAGTAGATAATTCAAGATATCTCAGCAATTTTTAAAATTCTTGTTGTATTTTATCTTCTAAACATTCAAATATGTTCCTAGAATATAGGAGATAACCTAGGCGATTCTTGTTGTATTTTATCTTCTAAACATTCACATATGTTCCTAGAATATGGGAGATAACCTAGGTGTTGTGCATAAATATCCCATACTACTCGAGAATAGATCAAGCAAGCAATATACAGTTCTTTCAGCTTGTTTCATCTTCTTCCACAGGTCATATATCACATGGTCGGATGGTCATCCATCATGAGAAGTACCATTTAATGAGCTGAAAACAAGAAAAGCAAAGAAAATTTCGTACTTTTTTTTTTTTAGAAATGTTGGTAAAAAAAAAAAAGCATTCTTTTATTATGTCACAATAAAAGATTTATTATTCCGGAACAGTATCAGTATTGCCTCAGGAGCTCCAGCTTCAGGAGTTCACTTTTCAAAATGCAAATAATAGAAAGGGAAATCAATGGATCAGCTTATCCTTCGGTGTATAGCATTACATATGAGCAAAAAGAATGCTTGATTTTAGAAAAGATATTGTTCTGAGACAGAGGCCATCCAACCTCTGTTTATGATGATAGAAACTTCTGAACCTCAGCAGTGACATCTTTTGGGGATCTCTCAGCATGAAGCTGTGCAACAATGCCTTTCTTGGTATAATAATCAACAACCTGTTGTTTAAACATATGTATACTGGTTTAGAATTAGATAAATTATATAGTGGACACAAGAACAAATTAACAAAAGAAAAATAAACTATTGATAACAAAGAACTCAATTAATAACTGGCAATGCAGAAGCTTTATTGTTGCCAGAGACAATCGGCAATTTATTAATAAGGCAAAAGGAATTGTGATTGAGATGTATGTCAGGACCCTAGGATGTATAAGAGCTTACTATAGGGTTGAATATAGCAGATTATCCCTCAGGAGTAGTAGTTAAATCTGTTGAGTTGTTAGGGTAGTTATCTTGTAATCTGTTGAATTGTTAGGGTAGTTATCTTGTATTTTTTGTTAAGCTGTTGTGGTAGCTATATAAAGCTACTAGGATGTTGTTGTGGGGATATCCAGAAAATATCAATTGAAACATTTGTTCTACTCTCTCCCAAACTCTCTCTCTCTCCCTCTCGGACCTGTCTCCTCTTCCCCTCAGCTTCTCTTCCTATCTTTTCCCTTCAGATTCTCTCTAATTCTTCCTCTCTTCTCTCCCGTTTTCCCTCTCTTTTCCCAATTCTGCCCTAATTCTTCCTAAAATTGGCCCTAATTCTCTGTTGAAACCCTAGGGTCATGACAATGTATCTCTCTCTCTTAAGAGACATGAAGGTAGAGAATCACATCATAAGAAAGCAATGTCTTCTTACACCAACTCAACTTCCCTATTGAGGTAAATGACACTCAAGGAGAGAGTGGAAGAAATTGCAAATATGCCTGACCACATTGATCAAGTATGTCCTATCATCCTAAATGCTCTGGAATTGCACAAGGCCAACAAGAAGTAATATCAAAGAACAGCAATTTTGTTCATAATCAGTATGTTCACAAAGGGAGGGTGAGTGTCAATA
Source organism: Diospyros lotus (assembly GCF_014633365.1). Taxonomy (NCBI): domain Eukaryota; kingdom Viridiplantae; phylum Streptophyta; class Magnoliopsida; order Ericales; family Ebenaceae; genus Diospyros; species Diospyros lotus. The sequence goes on from NC_068340.1 coordinate 7,447,650, forward strand.
ATAAATATGTTAACGAAGGGAAATGGCATTGTATTAGAGTGCCAGCTATAAGTTCAGGGTGCATGGTCTTCAAGATGAAGCATCCCACACCAGCAAAAAAATAGTATAATTTTTCTAAATTAAATGATATGACAAATTCAAATGCTAGGTCCATAATCTTCAAGTTAATCTATCACACACATGAATACGGAAAACGTTGATGACATGGCATGGACGGTAAATCTGATAATGGAGAAAAGAAAACAAAAAAGCTTGTGACAGTTTCATGGAAGGGAATAAGTTGTGGCAACACGAAAAAAAGGCAGACACACCATGTAATTAACAAAAGAAGGGTCGAAAGAGGCTAGGGGGCAGGAGCTTCGAGACTAAACGCTAAAGAAGACAGGTGGATAGATATATACGGAGCCTTCCCCCCCAAAAAATAAATATATAAAAAGCTGATGCTTCATTCAATAATGGTGCTAACCGGTACGGTCTGGCGGTGAAATGCTTCCAGCCTCGACTTCAAAACTTCTGCAGTATCGTCTTTACGCTGGATCAACGGCTCGCCAGTGACCTGAGTTAAAGGAATTAATAGTAAAGATGGAGAAATAGTAAGAAAGATAATAAATTTTTGGATACTTAGGATCAACTAAAGTTTCTGATTCCCAATTATTAAGTTGTATGTTCAAAGGTCCATTATACACCATTCACTACTAGCATGTAAAGATTAAGCCTTTTCTCTTTTGGTTTTTTTTTTTTTTTTTTTTTGGGGGGGGGGGGGGGGATGTTCATTCATTTAACATATCTTTTCATTGGCCAGATCAACTCCCTTCACAAACAGTTGTTAGTCCTCAGGCATATAGGATGTCCAATTGCTTTATGTGAAGCTACAAAAAAGTTGCTAGGAAAATGCTCTACAGCAACATCCCTGATCAATTTATAATGAGCAAAATAAATGACCGCTTGATATTAACTTACATCATCCACACCAGGAACTTTGGGAGGTGCAAATTTTGTGTGGTAGGTCCGGCCACTTGAAGGGTGAATCCAACGACCAGTAATCCTTTCCTCCAAGATGGCGTCATCAATAGCAAAATTGAGAACCTTGTCAATCTTTGTCCCCTGTTTCTGGAGCATTTCGTCAAGCTGCATTACATTTAGAAAAGACAAACAAAGAGTTGCCTTATTAGAAACCAATAAACCAATCAAAAACATACATACACCCGGGTGAGGGGGTAACAGACAGGGTATGACTTGATATAACCTTTTCTGCCTGGACAACAGTCCTTGGAAAACCATCAAGAATGAAACCTTTTTGACATGAGGGTTTCTTCATGGCTTCATCGATTATCCCAACAACCAAGTCATCAGAAACAAGTTCTCCCTATAAAGCCAAGAAATATCAACCACAAATCCGATTCCAAACAAACCACTGCAAAAATGTGTCAAACAGAGACAAACAACCTGATTTAAATTGTATCAGAACAGCAAGCCTAATATCTACTTGCCTTATCCATGGCCTCTTTAGCTTTAACGCCAAGTGGGGTCTTAGCAGCAACAGCAGCTCTAAGCATATCACCTGTGGCCAAGTGGCACAGGCAATATTCATCCTTGATGATGGGTGACTGTGTCCCTTTTCCAGAACCAGGAGCTCCTGCAGTTCATCCATTTCCTCATTACATTTGGCTGTGTAAGCTAGCCATCTCCTAAACAATAGCAATTCACCAAGCCTGTTCGTCCTCAAAACTATTGAGGAACATGTTTAGCATCTTGGCAAAGTGCATGAACCATTAATGGCAATTTTTCCACAAATTTAGAGTCATTGTTTGTGATATTAACCCTCCATCTGGAGCAAAGATTTTCAAAGGGTAAAAAAATAACAGAATAACTTATATACATGCATCTTTACATACACACACACACACACAAAAAAAAAAAAAACATATCATGCCCTTGTCTTCACATGAAAGCATTTATTTTCTTTTCCTCTCCCTACCCCTCCAAAAAATCCTAGTTACCAACATTGTGTAAATGATAAGTATCCACAGAGATGGTCGGGGGATGTAGCATAATGCCACTGTTGCACACATCCAAAAAATCAAACTAGAAGCAATCTAATTGTTGCTTCAGTTTTTCAATCACAAAATAGAATAACAGAAGCTCACACTACATCCGATATCTGGATCAATTCAATTTGAAGATTTGAACTTCTAATTTCCAATTCATGTATTAGGCAGTCCAATTGAGTGAACCGAAAATACAACAATTAGGGGGAGAAAAAGGGCTAGAAATTTGACATTAAGAGAACCGTCCTTGAATAGTCTTGCTGAACCTAGGGCACCAGCAATCTGGTTGAGTTTCTAAAATACCCACCCTGATGTCCACAAATTGTAGGAAACATATCCGAGAGAGAGCAACTTCAATCTTGAAACCTGATTATCATAGCCACAATCTTTCTAACCCTTTGGATCGAAACTAGCAATAGATTTCTGAAGGAAAAAAGGCGAAAAACAAACAGATTTCTGGAACAGTAGAAATTTCATATTCAATCCACAAATTGACACCTCGATATATGCAAATGGAGAGAGAGAGAGAGAGAGACCAACGAGAATGAGCCGCTTGTCGGGTTTGGAAGAACACTTCATGCGACGGAGCAGTTCAGTCATGAGGTCTACAGATGGAACATCTTCCAATGCTGCGGAGGAGCTGGCCATTTCCTCTTCTCTTCTCGTCTGCAATTCTATCTTCGTTATGGCTTTCTCTCTCTCTGTCCTCTCCTCTGGTTGTTCGTAATGAAATTCACAGGGGTGGGGTGGGGTGGGTTTAGGTGCACCAACCTATACACACAAATTTCTATATGCACGTTTCTATTTATTTATTTATTTATTTATGTAAGTTGGTTGATGAACAGAGAGAGAGAGAGAGAAGGCGTGAATCCTGAGGAACCAACACCCAAGTACGGATTCTTCCAAGGTTTTTTCTTCTTTCTCTTCTTGTGCTGCAAAATTAAACAAAGATTGTTTGGCGGCCGTGTTGCTTATGCTTGCTTGGTCTTTCTGAAGCTTTCTTTGCCTCTCTCTTTGACTCAAACCATAACAAACACAATGTCGTCGTCATATATGGAAAAATTTATCTTAGCAACGTTATACTTGGGTTAATCAAACAACGGCGCAGGACAATATATTCCAACCTGGTGTGGTGTGGTGTGGTGTGGTGGTAGGTAGGTGCTTTCAACTTTCTCAGTCAACCCAAATTATATTATTATAATAATAATAATATATTCATTCCTATTGGGTAAGGTTTGCATTCAAAATGATACGTCTGTGTGGGTCAAATGTATTATTATATAACTAATTGATAATCTTATTTTAAAATTTACACGGTCATTTTACTTTTTAAATCCAACCAAAAAAAAAACAAGGTCAACAAGCAAATGTTAATAGAAAAATGGTGCACAGTACTCCAACCTTTTAAGAACCAAAATAAGCTCTTTTTTTTTTTTTTTTTTTTTTTTTTGCAATGTTGTACGAAACCGAAATGAAAAACGTTTCCGATAGAAAATAAAAACGTGGAAACAAACATTTTTTTAAAAAATTAAGTATAAATAGGGTTTGAAACGGAAATATGAAACGTTTCGAAAACAAGGAAACGACTCCTATAAGGTGTTTTCGTATAATATAGGCTTTTTAATAGTTATAAATTGTTAACACTAATAAAGAAGATCATTTAAATTTATAATAATTATGATTCAAAATTTAAATTTAATTATAATTAAGATGTATCTATAATTATTTTTTTTTTATAATTCATCTTCTTATTAGAATATAAATCTATTTAAATTTTTTTTATATATCTCTAAAAGAATGATGAATTTATAAATAAATACTTAATACTCTAAAATTATTAAGATAATATCATTTTTATTGTAACAATATCATCCCTTTACCCATAATTTTTCTTAATTTAAGTTTTTCACGTAAATCTTTTGTGTTTGTTTATATGTTTGGTAATTTGATTGTGGTTTGATTTTTTATCTTAAATTCTAACAACATTTTTATTGAAACTTATAAGACACCCACATTAACATTTTAAATAATAATTAATAAAAAGTTACATGTTAAAATATTAAGTACGTAAAATGTATGTTGTGGAGATGAATAAATCCGTATTCATAGATATAAAAGAAGAAGAAATTCAAAACAAGATCATTCGGAGTTGCTGTGCCATGAAAATAAAAACAGGCAAAAAGTGATCAACACAATTTGAATGAATAATATAGTAGACTGAGAAGAAGAACACATTTGGTCCTCAACAAAAGCAACACATTTCAGCCACTAAAAGCAAGAAAACCAAACACAAAACAAATAGATTCCACAGGAACTCAGTGTTCCCCTCTCCCATATCTTTCTTTGGAGCATAAAAATTTGCAACCCAACCCTTTCTTACCAAGAGAATTGCGTTCACTTGTATTAGTGGCAGGATTGTTGTTGCCGCGATGGTTTATTCTATCTGGAAGGAGCTCATTCTGTGATAAGACAGGCTGATCCTTCTTCCCTTGTTCGCAAGATCGTTGATCTGGTTCGGTTCGCTTTAGATTGACGTCGGTGTTGCTGGAGCTCTGGTTTTCAAGTGAAATCTTCCATCGACCAGATATCGGTGTCCCTGCTGCTCCATGATCTGGGTCTAGATCAATTGTTCTGCAGGCGGGATTGGACCCAACTGTTCAATTGTTTCGGGCCTTTGCAGCTTGGGCGCGTTTTGGTTTCCTCTGTTGCTTGTATTTTAAGCCTTGCCTCTGTGTGCCTGCTTCCTTTTTTTATCTTTCCCCTGTGAGGTTGCTCATGGTATGCCCAGGCTTGGTTTCTAGGGTCTTGTCCTAGGGCCGTCCTGTATATATTTTCTTTTTCTTCCTTAATGACTGAAAAAGAGATTGAATTCATTTGCCAATACGGCATGGCAGAATTATTTATTTCCTTTACGAGCTAGAAAACGATCTCGAGCTGCTTGTATCCGACTCTGACTGTCATCGGGAGCCCTAACAACATCATCTTTTTTTGGCAAGCTAGATTTTTCTCCCTCAATTTGCTCCTCAGGCTGACCAGACCCTCCACCGCTTCATGGAAACATCAATATCTCAGCACATAGCAACGGAAAAGCAAATCTGAATTATCAAAACCAGATAACTGCCATGGCAAAACTTTCACCGAGAAACTGGCATACCTGAGTCTGTTGATGTTCATTTTCTCAAGCCTCTTTCGGATGGGCATGACCCATGACATCTCTACCTCACACAAGTTTCGCATGAATGGCCGCGTAGTAGAAATAAGTTCATGGTAGACAACATAATTTGGGAGCATTCCGTCTTCATCTGTTCTCAGCACAGAGGATGGATGCACCTAAATAGAAAATAGCTCTCATGAATAAGGCAAGAAGATAAAGAAACAGTTCTCTAGAGGTGAGACATAGTTGTAGCTAGAAACTAAAATTATCTTCAAACCTAGTTTTCTATTCAATTTTGCTGCTTTGCACTTAATTTGGGTCATTCAAGCAGAATCAAATGATAGAACTTGAAGTGGTAATGTACACAACAAGATCCCACTTGATAACGAGGAGAAATTTCAGTTGATTTTCCCAAAGTTTCTACCTGAACAAGTTGGGGCTTGAAACCAACAGTCCTGTAACCATTGTGACGAATCATTCTCTCAGCAAGTTGGTTCCCATAGCCAACGCACAAAGCCTTCCTCAACTTCCTATAATCTTCTCGGCTTTCTTTCCATCTTCCATTAGTTTGTACATCTAGGGAACCTGTTTTCATGCACAGCAATCAAACATAAACAATGAAAGTAGTAATGCAAATAAAAACTTATCACTGGCATCAACATGGAATGGCAAAGGTTTTGACTTTTGAGCCAGCTTCTCCTAATAGTAAATGCATCCGTACAACAAAAACTGAAGCTCAAGTACTGGTGCTGTCTAGTTTGCTGGATCATTTAATATATATATATATATATATATATGGATCAATCATAAAACTACCAGCATAATTACTAATCAGACTAAATGGGGGTATAACAGAAAACCAAGTTGCGTTTTATTAGTTAGTAATGGGTAGAACTGTCTCTACCACAAAAAAGTTGGCCAAGGAGAAGCTTTGGCAAACATCAATGTGAAAGTTGTTCTACACTTAGCAAGTTCAAGGCACCCAATAGGGCAATAATAGTAAACTTGCAGCAAATGCATTTGCAAGGTGTAAATACCATTATAAATAACTTGCAGCAACCAAGTTATTAATACAGTACCAGACACAAAGCTATTAAATTGTTTCCAGTTAGAAATCAAAAAGATTACTTAACAGTAAAAAAATTCATCCAAGAAAATAAGTTCTAGGACAAGGTAAAAGCCTGTAGTTAAACTATGGTTTAATTCTCATGGTGGCATGATCAGGGTAGGACTTCAGGACAAAGTGTTCCTAAAAAGTTCATCAATGATTGATTCCAACCTTTAGCTATCTTCTGCATTATTTGAGATAACTGTCTCCGGACATCTCTGACAAACTTCATTCCTCGCACCTGCAATTGGTATGTACAATATTAGAGCAAGTTCCACTCAATCGCTAAAGAAAAATAAAAGACTAAATGCAGAGAAACATTGGTATATCTGCCTATAAGTTCAGTAGCATTGGGGAAATAAAGAGAAAAAAGGCAAATATGCACAACAATCAAGAAGTTGGAGCAAGTTCCTCTGCCTCGTGACATAATGAGCATCCCATGAGGCTCCCCACTTTGTTAAGGGTCAGCACAGAGTCACATTTTTATTTGGCTTTCCTTTGATTTTTTGGCATGAGTAACAAAAACTATTCCCTGGACCAGATTTGAAATAAGGAGTCTGCATACACCCCAGGCTTCATGGGAAGACTAGACAACTATCTACTAAGGGCCAGATGCTGATTAATTAATATGGATGGCCATCTAACGGCAATTTCTTAATCAATCCTTCTCTGAAATAGATAAAGATTACCTGCAAGTTGTTATCTTTGCACCACTGCATATCATAATCGGTCTGGTGCCAAAGCTCAAAGATCTGTAGCAATTGGATGTGATCACCCCAACCAGAACCATCAGGAAGATCTGAGGGTTCATGCTTCCTCTTCTTCTCAGTGCTCTTACTGTCAACAATAGAAAAGGTAAATGGGGACATAAAGAAAGCCATTTACAAAAGGCAAATCAAACTAACATGAGAATTCATCAACCAACCATCTGGAACCAATAATACTTCCTTCATCATTCTACTTGTATGTTATTGATAAGCAGATAAGCAATATTGAACATTACATGAGTGGAGAAGATTTTTAGAGACAAAATTGCTATATCCTTTAAATTACAATGACGGTAAATAGCCAGAAACCAAGTCATTCTTTATGCCAAGTGGAACTTCATTCAAAAAGCATGATCATTTAATAACATGATAAGCTTGCCAGATATAACAAGAAAACTCTTGGACATAATAGAACATAATGGTTGCAGCATCCACAGCAAATAATGATCTTACAAAAAAATCTAGGTTCTACCTTCGACCAGGAAGCAATGCGGTTTCCGCTGATAGCATAGCAGCAACTGTCAAAGCCTGGGATAAGCAACCATACTCATTTGCTTCCAGTAAGGTTCTTGAGAGTGAAGGTTCCAAAGGAAGCTCTGCATTTAACCACAAAATTAAGTTTGAATTGAGGAAATACAAAACAATAGCTTTTTTCACGTCTTTTCTCTATAACTGGGGGACTAGTGACTTCTACTCTGTTTCTGGAGGGAGAGGGCAGTTAAACAGATAAAGCAACAGCAACGAGAGTCAAGGAAATCACGACCTCACAGGAAAGTTTACGAGTGTTCAAAGGCGGATTTAAAATAGGGGGGTTCTCTCTCTGATCAACATAAGAATAAGCATAGCAATAAGAAATGAGAATATTCCCAAAAATAAGAGTCCTAGACAATGCAAATTGAGAATTAGGAATGGTAATATAAGCCTCAAAAACGTTCATATGCAACTTTCAGTTATAAAATCAAGGGCCATTTTTGCATATTTACATAATATATTTAACTTGTGCGAATTGCGATAAACATTTATTAGCCATTAATCATTTATTTATGTAACACACCGTCTCTCATTTAAGGACCAAAGAATGGAAGAAGGGTCAAAAGTTGACCTACAGTTGACTAGAAGAGATCAGCTGTAGGAAGGAGTGATTTATGGAAGCTAACAGTTCATAATTCGACTTAGGGGTTGACTGTCCATCGATGGGCTACCATAACTCAATTGTTGAGATCTGTCAGAGGAAGTCCAGCCAACACTCAATAGGAAGAGTTGACTACTGCATCGACTGTTGAAATGAATGAATTGATCCATGTAACTGACTTTGGGCTCAATTTTGGGGGATTAAATGAATGAGTATTAACCTAGATGACACATTGCAGAGCATAATGAGAGGATTCGAAAAATATAAATTTTGTGAAAAATTGAAAATTGGGTAAAGAATATTAAGGCTGCAATTTGGAGCTAATAGAGTGATGAAGGATAATTAAGTAGGATCAAGGAGCCCTTCAACACTTCAGCTGTTTGTCTAGCAACCTGGAAGATAGGAGAAGCTTCTATTAAGTTGATTGTGCTGTCTCACAATGCTGAAGTAGGAGGCTAGGTGTCAAGGTGGGAGACTGCAACAGAATGGCTAGGTGTATGCGATTCAGCAGCCACTTGGCAGTTGCTTCACCATCTTAGAGTGCCTATATATTGTCACGACCTCGCTCTTGTAATTAGGAATTCCTTCTATTCCGGTAGAATTGTAGGAAGGTTACAGAGAGTAGAGTAGAAAAAGAAGTGGAGAGGGAAAGGATTAGAGAGAGAGAGAAGTGGGAAGGAAAACAGAATTCAGATATTCTCATTCATGCCCGCTCACGATGGAGGGCGCAGACATATATAGGCTGTTTGGAGGGGATATTCCCCTGTCAGAGGTGGGCCCACACCTAGTACAAATCCTAACAAACTATATTCTTTTTGTCTTCTTTCTACCTGGCCGATCATTACTCTAATTCAGCTAATACCCAAATAACAATGGCAGTGTTCAACATACCAAACTACTACCGAAATAAACTAAGTACAGAAAATTAAATATGTAACGGAATTAGACGTTGGAGTTAACGGGGATCATTCCATGACATATATAGGCCTTCAACTCACCTGCTCCAGCACAAGGAGATGTAGAGAGAGAAGCTCTCAAAGTGAGGACAGGACGAAGGAAAGAAAAGAGAGAGAAAGCTAAAAGAGGGAAGGTACTGCTGAGAAGCTTACCGGAGAAAGGAGGAGCTAAAGCAAAGGGAGGTCTTCACATAAATGGCTAAGGTAAGGCACACTATGAATTTCTTATGCGTGGGATGTTACATGAGTTGTGCATGATCTATGCTTCCTCATGTGCATTATGAGTGCTTGAAATGCATGAGCATGTTGGCATGTATTACGCATTCTGGGCTCATAGCAGTGTGTGAGTCCCCTTAGGCCTGCATATGATGGACTAGTGAGAGGTACGGTCCAATGAGGAATTGTGGAAGACCAAGAGTGTGAGTATGAGACTCCTCCTGGGCCAAGCTATGGTTGCTTAGTGAGAGGCCCAGCTCATGCGAGGGCAGAGAAAGGCCAAGGGTGTGAGTATAAGGCATGAACCTGGGGGTGCACCCCAGTAAAATGAGTTTGGGAAAGAAGCTAATATCATGTTGTTTGTGCTTGAGCATTGGTTATCTGTGTGCATGCCTTAGCATGCCCTTACATGAGAAAATTACCATTCCAGCTGAAGGAGGCTGGTGGAGGAGGAAGAATTGAAAGGGGGTTAGGGAGCCACTAGTGCATTATGATGACCTTTCATTTTGAAAGAAATGTATCAAAACATGTCATTTTGATAATAGTCCTGTCACTAGTTCATGTATCATAGAGCATGTGATAAATGAATCGGACTATGTCACAGTAATGGACTTGTGTTGGGATTTATTGTTTCGTATGAAGATATCATGTCATTACCTTGCTTTGAAGGCTCATGGGGGTATCTTATGCACAAAGAACTAGCATACCATAAAGAGTGAGCTGGAACCAGGCTAAAGTTGACTGAGGAATCAGCTAAAGGAAGTAGTAATCCATAGACAACAAAAAGGACCAACTGGTAGGTAACTATGAAACACCAAAAGGCCAGAAAGGTCAGCTGGGAGAAGCCATAGTCAAACTTTAGGTTTACTCTGGGCAAACACACTGTCTGGAAGATCTAATGTGAGCTTAGAAAGTCTACTATTGATCAACCATCCAAACCAAAAAGCTAAAGATGCCAATTAAGAGGAAGGATAGTGAATTATAGAATGGAAAATGCTATTGGTACACCTTTGTGTACACCTTGGGCTACACAAAGGTGTATCAATGACAAATTATCCCTCTGAGGCGCATAGAGGCGCGTGAGGCGCATGGAGAGGCGCAGGGTATTTTTGTCATTGATACACCTTGTGTAGCCCAAGATGTACAAAAATGATGTACATGTAGCATGACTCTTATAGAATTGACTGTGACCTAAAAGATTGACTGTCCAAAAGGATAGCTGACTGAAGGTCAACTGTTAAAAACAGAATATAAGCTAGGTTGGTACTCCAAAGGTAAGTTGATTGTCGAGATCAGCTGTGGTGATGAACGAGCAAAAATCAAGGGAAACAAGTTATAAGGAGCAAGGTTAAGTCATGTGACGAACAAGGATATGCACAAAGTAAGAAGGTTTGAGATAAAATCAATGGAGTCCCTAATTCCCAACTGAATCAATGGAGTCCCTAATTCCCAACCGAGGGTCAACTTATGAGCCACTAGCTGAAAAGGACTACTTAGACTTCCTGTCTCAAGTCGATCTCATGGCATGGGTGGTTGCTATTGCACTCTACTACCGAATGGACAGGGTACGCTAGAGTAGGGGCAAGGTGTTGCATTCTGGGCCATTACATGATCAACAAGAAAGATGTTTCATGTTATTATTTTTATATAAGATAAGTGCACCGGAGACTCCCTTTTTTCGGAGTTAAAATATTTATAAACCTATGAATACGGGCACTATAATACTTGAGAGGGGAATATGAATATACATACGCCTGGGGGGGATGTTATTCATTGCCGGTCCCAAACCCGGATAAAGGAGGAGGGTTGTGTTAGGTAACCGACAGCCAACGTAAAACTTAGTCGGATCCAAAACATGAACTCTAGATAAATTATGAAAAATCGTTTGGGCGTGAGCGTAACCCTTCATAGCGACACGCTACACTGCCCCCGTGTAGTGACAAGTGAGCTAGGGCCGCTGCATCGGCGCCCGGATGTAGTGATAAATGAGCAAGGGTTCCCGCATTTGCTTGGATGGATGTGGATAAAAAAACTAGTCCAAAATCAAAATCAAAACCAAGATCAAAATCAAAACCAAAACCAAAATCAAAATCAAAATCAAAATCAAAAACAAAATCAAATTCAAAGTCAAGGCCAAAAACAAAATCAAATCCAAAGTCAAGGCCAAAAACAAAATCATAGATTAAGGATTGGGTCATGGAACATAGGAACATTAACAGGCAAAGCTATGGAAGTGGTGGATGTGATGATTAGGAGAAAAATTAATATTATGTGCCTTCAAGAGACGAGATGGGTAGGGAAAAAAGCAAAAACTTTATCAGAAGCTGGATATAAAATATGGTACACAGGAACTGATTGAGCGAAAAATGGAGTGGGAATTATTATGGATAAAAGCTTAATAGATGAGGTAGTGGATGTAAAGAGAATAGGGGATAGGATTATTATGGTGAAGATTAGTCGAGGAAGAATGACTATGAATATCTTTAGTACATATGCACCACAAGCGGGGTTAGGTGATGAGATAAAAGCAAAATTCTGGGAGGACCTAGAGGGACTCATACAAATGATACCAAGAGGAGAGAAAGTGATTATAGGAGGTGACTTAAATGGGCACGTGGGTGGAGACGGAAACGAATATAGAGAGGTACACAGAGGGTATGGATTCGGGAAAATTAATAATAAGGGTAAATCTATCCTAGATTTTGCTATGGCATATGGGCTTATTATAACCAATACTAGGTTCAAAAAAAGGGGACGAACACTTAATCACATATAAAAATATCACCTCAAGCACCCAAATAGATTACTTCCTCATGAGACAAGATGATCGGTTATGTTGTAGGAATTGTAAGGTGATACCGGGAGAGTGTTTGACTACTCAACATAGACTTCTAGTACTTGACGTCCAAGTAAGAAATTGGAAGAGAGAAAATCACATAAAACAAAATCTAAGAATCAGGTGGTGGAATTTAAAAGGGGAGAAACAACTAATCTTCAAAGAAAAATTAAGAGGTAGAAGGGAATGGAATGGAGAAAGACAGACAAACCAAATGTGGAAAGAAATGGCTAATGCTCTGAGAAGCACGGCAAAGGTAGTCTTTGGAGAGACAAATGGTAGAGCCCCTAACCTTAAGGAGTCTTGGTGGTAGAATGAAGAGGTACAATTGAAAATTAAAAATAAGAAAACTTGCTATAAGGCGGTATATCAATGCAACAATGAAGAAAATAAAAAAATTATAAAGAAACAAAAAAGGCAGGAAAAAGAGCTGTTAGTGAAGCAAGATCAAAAGCATATGAGAATCTATATAAACGACTTGATACAAAAGATGGAGAAAGGGATATATATAAATTAGCTAAAGCAAGAGAAAGAAAAACATGGGATTTAAATCAAATGAAATGCATAAAAGATGACAATCAAAATGTTTTAGTAAATGAGGGAGCAATTAAGGAGAGATGGAATGAGTATTTCACAAAATTATTCAATGATGGTGGTGACACAAGAGTTAGGTTGGGACATCTTAGTAACTCCGAAGGGAATGTGAGCTACACATTCTATCGACGCATAAGTTCAAATGAAATAAGGCAAGCATTAAAAAAGATGAAAAATCATAAGGCAGTGGGACCAGATAATATACCAATAGAAGCATGAAAATGCATGGGAGAAGAGGGCATCTCCTGGCTAACGCAACTATTTAACGCCATTCTTAAATCAAAAAAGATGCCAGATGAGTGGAGGAAGAGTACTTTGGTTCCTATATACAAGAACAAAGGAGATGTTCAAAACTGTGAAAATTATAGAGGAAACTCTGGGAGAGAGTAATAGAGCAGAGGCTCAGAAAGGAAACAAAGGTGTCAGAAAATCAGTTTGGTTTCATGCCTGGTAGGTCAATAATGGAAGCTATATATTTACTGAGGTGTCTAATGAAAAGGTATCGAGATCATCAGAAGGACCTACATATGGTGTTTATAGATCTAGAAAAGGTCCATGATAGGATCCCTAGAGAAGTATTATGGAGGGTTTTAGAGAAGAAATGAGTCAAAATAGCCTATATACAAGCCCTTAAGGACATGTATCATGGTGTAGAGACAAGGGTCAGAACATGCGGAGGGGATACTGAACCATTTACAACTACAATAGGACTGCATCAAGGTTTTGCACTAAGTCCATACTTATTTGCCCTAGTAATGGATGAACTCACTAAAGGTATTCAGATAGATGTGCCATGGTGTATGCTATTTGCAGACGACATAGTGTTGGTGGATGAAACAAAAGAAAGAGTGAACACTAAGCTTGAGTTGTGGAGAAACAATTTAGAATCTAAGAGATTTAAATTAAGTAGAAAGAAAACAGAATATATGGAATGCAAATTTAGTAAAAATGCAAGAGTGGATGATGTTATAATAAAATTAGAAGACCAAATCTTACAAAGAAAAGACCATTTACGATATTTGGGATCAGTGATTCAAAAAGATGGAGAAATCCACGAGGATGTCGCACATAGAATTAAGGCAGGTTGGCTAAAATAGAGAAATGCATCGGGGGTGTTATGTGATGGTAAAATTCCATTAAAATTGAAAGGAAAATTTTATAGGACAGCTATAAGACCAGTCTTGCTGTATGGCTCAGAATGTTGGGCAGTCAAATACCAGCATGAGCAAAAGACGAGTGTAGCGGAAACGAGGATGTTAAGATGGATGTGCGGACATACAAGAAAGGATAAAATTAGAAATGAAGTTATTCGTAATAAGGTAGGAGTAGTGCCAGTCGAGGAGAAGATGAGAGAGACTAGACTAAGATGGTTTGGCCATGTGAGAAGGAGACTAAGAGACGCTCCTGTGAGGAGAGTTGATGAAATGGAACAATTAGTCACAAAAAGAGGTCAAGGTAGACTCAAGAAGACTTTGTGAGAGACATTAAAATTTGATATGAAATATATGGATCTAAATGAGCATATGACAAAAGACAAAAATACATGAAAATCTAGAATTCATGTAGCCGACCCCACACAGTGGGATAAAGGCTGGATATGTTGTTGTTGTTTATGCATTCGATGAAATAATGAATAGGCCACCAACGTGCCTTCTTTCTCATGGATTACTATTTCCTCATATTCTATAAAAGGCATTCATAATGCATATTACTCCACCCATTGAGAAGGTCAGGGAAGGCTTGTATTTGTACATAGTATTCCCCTTGTTTTCTACAATGACACTATTTCCATATTTTGTATATTTTATCAACAACAATATTTCATTATCTTCCATTTTGTGTGACACAAGGGAAACAACAGTGTGCATTTGTGTTGTGTCATAGCACCATTAATGCTTTAATACCACCTTAATGCAAGGAGACACGATAGCTTTAAGACAATGCTCTATTGAGACCCTTTACCAAATAGGTTTGATCGATCTTTATTTACATCTTTTGTATAATTATCTGTTGATGTACTTATATTTGCAATATAATACATAGTACTTTTCGGGATATTTTCTTAACAATAGAAATAGCAAAATGAAAACACCATACGCTAACATGCTAGATTGCAAATCAAGTATACCCAATCCTGAAGTTGTTTTTGCCTACCTACACAGAATGGCTTCAAGAACTCAAGACTCGCACTCACTTCTCTCTGAAGATTGTTCTCCCAAGAGCATTCTTCTTCTTCTTCTTCTTCTTCTCTTTTTTTAGGGTTTTCAAATAGTAACAGAACCAACCCAACTGTGTTGTCCACAAATATACAAACAAGTATATAAACTAGAATTTGTACATCAAATGCCAATTCCCCTAGCCCCCCCAAGTTTTTCTTCTCCTTATCGACCATCTTCAGGTTTTGGAATGGCAGTAAATTGACATAGTAAAGAATTTTGTCAATACATTGTACAAGTAGGGGTGCAATTTGTCCCAAAATCAAGGCTTGCCCCTAGTGGGAATGGTTCGCCCCTAGTGCGTATGTACTTTAACAATACTCATAGTCTCTTCGATTAGAATATCTTTAACACCAAAATCCTAGCTCATATTACATTCCCATCCACTTAGGCTTGTAAATGAGTCAATAGTCATATTTGAGTTGAAACTTTTATGTTTTTTATGCATAATATAGATTTACATAATTTATTATATTATATATTAATTTTGAAAAATTCCAAGCTGTAATCAAATTGGAATTGGTCAATCCATATCTGGACCATTTACATATATATAAGTGGGCTCAAATCTAGGTTCAAGAAATTGGAATCATACCCTGTTAGAATTTGTATTAGTCTAGCTATTAAGTCTTGGTGAAGGGCTTTGTATATAGTTGGGAAATAATTGTATGTTTATATTTTATGTGTTTAGAATACAACGGAGATAACTAGCTTAAAGTTATTTCCGATAGTCCTTTTATTTCCTCTTATTTGCATTTAAGTCCTTAAGTTGTAACCGCCTCTATATCCTATAAATAGAGGCGAATAGGCTCTCAGGAGGTAGAGTTTTTCAGCATTCATTTTTCTTTGTTTTCTATTTTGCACGGATTCTAGAGAATTGAGAGAGAGCAAAGGCTCGGTCCTTGTATTCTCGAGAGGTAAGGCTATTCATTCATAGCCAAGTGTGTGTGAGAGGGAATGTTGTATTCTTGATCTCTTTCTAGTGAATTTCTCAAAGGCTTCGGCAGTCTAGATGTAGGACATTTCATGCCTGAATCAGGATAAGTTCTTGCCTCTTTTACTGTTATGTTATTGCTTTGATTTGTTCTGTTTTCTATTACTCTATTTCTATTCATATCGGGTGAGGGTTGGGTGTGAGAGAGTGGTTATTCTTGTGAGGAAACCGGTCCTAGATTCAACATACCCAATTAAACGGATTGGAATCAAGTTGGATCCAAGCCTAGACTCAATCTGTTGATAGGCCTACAACCACGACCTCATCCTTTAAAGTCTTGTCCACGACAATCCCCACTTCTTTGTTTGATCCTTCATTGAGTGCTAATGATAATTCTTAGACACCGTGATCTAAACCAAAAGCCATCACCTAAACATGGCTACACTAGATTCTCATAGGCAAAATGTTCTCCAAAGAGAAGCTTCTATGACAATGACAAGGATGGCATTGGTGGTGCACCAAATGCTTCATGCTTTAGAAAGAAAGACGTTGAAGGTACTTCAAAAAATTGCTTAAAGGTGGCCCTTCTTATTCTTAACAGATTTATAGGATCCACCAAAAATCGAAGCAATTATTCCACAGTTGAGGGGCAAACGTTGTCACATGTGTCAGCCAAAAAGTAATTATGCTCTTTTTTCTCTCCTGTATATATTTATTCTATCATTGGTTTCATACACAAATGTAAAGAAACTCTAATAATCAAATAAGAATCTAGTACCAGCCATTGTTCGTCCGATAGCTGTGATTGATCCATTTTCGTCAATAGCATCAATAAGATATAGTTGCTTGAGAGCATCTTCTAATGACTCAACTGCAGCAAACCAAATTAGATTTGATCACCACTAATTGAACAGATTATTTGCAAGCTAAAGCATAAATCAGCAAAAGAAGGAAATGAGTTGCTTCATTACAGGAAGGAGGGTCGAGGAAATCAAATTTGAGAATATCAATATCTGGAAGGTCCAGAGATTTCAAATAAAGAACACTGCCAGCAAGAGAAGTTCGCTGTATTTCAGGTATTGTTGCATCCACGAATTCTTCACGGTAAGCCACTGACGGGTACAAACGGTAGCACTTCCCTGGACATGTCCTTCCAGCTCGTCCTGCACGCTGATTAGCTTGGACCCTGACATTAGACAAATAACAAACTTGAACATTATGAGAGTCACAGTAAGGCAAGCAAAATGAGAAGCGATTATATCAATGTTTATCATCTTTTACAGGTTGACATCCTTACTCCACAGGAAAAGAGAGTTGGACTTCTCTGGTGTTCTTTTCTCCTTCCTAAAGTTATTTTTGCTTGTCATGCAGGGAAGGATCCTAATTGTCATTCTCAGTACTACTTAAATTTTCTTTTTAAGTGTAATCGCCATTTTTAAGAAAAGAATTCATAAAAAGCAGAAACATTAACAATGCACCTTACACCTAATTAAAACCTCAGTTCTTCCAGTATAAGTACCTCCCAATGGATGCTACAGTGTTCACTGTATGTAGCATGTGGTCAAGGACAGTTGACAGATCCCATATCCAACTAAAATGGGGAGATTTTGAACCATATAAGGGAGGGTAGGCAATACCAACTAATTTTAGCTTTTGAATTTGGGGAAAAACACCCAACCCATGATGACTGACAACATGGTATCAAAGTAGCCAAATTCTTAATTTAATTTCATGTCAAATGCTCGAAGAAGTAGGCAGAGTATAACAGCCTGCTTTGAGGACGAAGTAGAATAGTCAAGATAAGTGTCATAAAATCCCATATAGGGGATAGGCATCAATCAAACAAACACCTTTTAAGGCAGACAACATAATCTTTTCATATAAACTGACTGACCATGGCAAGTTGAAAGATCAAATAATAGAACCACTGAGGCATATAAGCTCTTATTCAACCAAAAACCAATTTTTAATTGGGTAAATTCCACAAACCACCCTTAAGGTTTGCCTAAATTGCACTGACTACCCCTGTGTGTTTTAAAAATGCCACCGACCTCCCTTGCCATTAAGAGAGAATCTCAATTGACAATTTTACCCCTATATTTAAACCATTTCTCTCTGTTTCTCTCTCCTCCCTCATTTCCCTTTCACTTCCCTTCACTGCCGACCACCACCACTTCTCCCTTCACAGGCCTTGATGTCCCTTCACTCCAGCCACCATCCCTCCCTTCTGTGCCTCCAACTGGGTTTCAATCAGAATCCAAGTTCCAATTTGGTATCTCTCTCTCTCTCTCTCTCTCTCTCTCTCTCTCTCTCAATTTCAAGTGTTTTTGGGTTTGATTTGAAGGAAACTATTAGAATTATTAGTATAATTAGATATATTACATATTATTGTATGTGCAATTAGACTAAACCCATAGATTAAACCCGTAAGTTATTAAGCCCATGGTACCTATTATAAATAACACACTAAGAGACTAATCTCTTAGATTTTTCTCTCATAATTGTTTTCTCACATGGTATTAGAGCCACCGGTGAGAAAAACCCTAGCCATCGCTGTGTATCTTTTTCTAGTGGCCTTCAAAACCTAGTTTTCTCTCTTCACTATCACTCTTCACGCCGAAACATCACTGTTCGGCCGTCGTTTGCTAGAACCAACCCCACCCTAGGGTTCACCACCTTCAGACCGAGTTGTTGCCGGAAAATCGCAGCCGCCGGAGCTCGCCCCCACTTGCCAACGCATGAAGGCGCATCTGCCGGCCATTTTCTCTCGACTTCTCCAGATCAGCTCACCTTCCTTCCCTAGGCCTATTCCTGGTGTCAAATCCTCGCTATGTCTGACCTCAATGACGCAGTTTCTGTTGGTGATACTCTCGCAACCGCATCTGTTCCCTTTGCTGCCTCTCAGTTCTTTACTGTCTCCAATCTTGGAACAACCAATATCACCACTGTCAAGTTGATAGGGTCTGCCAATTATCTCTCATGGGCAGCCTTTGTCAAAATGTGGTTCAAAGAGCAAGGCCAAGCCGATCATCTTACCACAAAGGCTGAAAGTGTGCCGGAAGCCAATCGGGCTAGATAAGAACAAGTTGATGCCTAGTTATGCAGTCTCTTATGGCAATCTATTGATCCATCCATCATGCAGCTCTTTTGCCCATTTGAAACTTGTGTTGACGTGTGGAAGGAAGCTGAAGAATGTTATACGAATGACATCCAGTGTTTGTACACTGTGGTCTCTAATATTAAGAATCTGAAGCAAGAGTTGTCCATAGAATCTTATTTGGGACAGGTTCGGGCTCTCATGCAAGAATTTGATGCTCTTCTTCCCATTACTTCAACCAAGATCGAACAGGTTGCTCAAAGAGAAAAGTTTTTTATGGTTATTGCTCTCTCCGGTCTAAACCCAGAATTTGATGCCATTAGGCATCAAATCTTGACCAGCTCCACTAATCCTACCATGAAAGACTCTTTTAAAAGGTTGTTGAACATGACCGGTGCACATGGTATGTCCTCTTCTTCTTATGTTGTTCTTTCAGCCGAATCTTTAATCCTTGTGTCTCAGGCTTCTCACTCAGGAGGAAATAGAGGCCGTAATAATAATCGGTCACGTCCACAATGCACCTTTTGTAAGAAACTGGGTCATCTTGAGGATAGGTGTTGGAAGAAATTGATGTGATCCAACCGATAGCAAGGATCTCCAATGGATGAAATGGATTGAATTGTATTTCAGAATTAGAATTACAAGAAAATAAAAGTAAGAATAGCAGCAACTGGGCGTTCGAGAGGCCCAAAACTCTCCTACAATCACTCCAAATTCTTCACACCTTTCTCACTCTCTTCCTACCCCTTTTATAAGCTGTTTTTCCCTTCTCTCTCCTGCATAACCATATTTGGTTATGCAAGCGTGTCCGCTGGTTTGTTACACAAACCAGCCAAATATCTATCCTACCCCTTAGCGCACCTGCTGATTGGTGCTTTCTCCAGCTGTACCCTCAACTCCCTTCGGATGCTTGTGACGCCTATAGTAAGTATGCAAAACCGGGGGCCTAACATCACTCCCTCCCCCAACTTTCACCTTGTCCTCAAGGTGAAAACCTAAAAACTGCTGCTGAATGAGGCTGAAAGGCTCCCAAGTGGCTTCTAATGGGGGTAACCCCTTCCATTGCAAAAGAACATCCAAACCTCCCACATTATTTCCTTTGCCTGGTCTGACTCCCAATACTGCCTCCGGTTCGACCAACATCTCCAGCTCTGCACTTAACTGATTGGGAATATCCACCGTGGCTTGCAATGCCCCTTTGGCCTCTCGCAGCTGAGACACATGGAACACTGGGTGAATGCTGCAAGATGAAGGTAATTTTAACCTGTAAGCCACCGGTCCAACCTCCCTCTCAATCTCAAACGAACCATAGAATCTAGGAGCCAGTTTCTCATTGGCACGACCAGCCAATGACTTTCGACGATAGGGAATTAGTTTTAAGTAAACTAGATCCCCTACTTGAAACTTTACTGCTCTTCTCTTCACATCAGCCCCTTTCTTCATTATAGCTTGAGCTCTTTGTAGCTGTGCCTTCAGTTCCTCCAGAATGTGATCTCTCTCGACAAGCTGCTGCTCTACCACTGAAACCGAAGTGGATCCCTTTTCAACTTTATGTATTGCTGGCGGTTCGCGCCCATAGACGGCCTGGAAAGGTGTAGTTCTAGAGGCTGTGTGGTATGAAGTATTGTACCACAATTCCGCCCAAGGCAGCCACACAAACCAAGATTTTGGTTTGGAAGAAGCAAAGCAACGAAGGTAGGTCTCCAATGTCCTATTCAGCACCTCCGTTTGACCATCCGTTTGTGGATGGTAAGCTGTGCTGCGTTGGAGCTTGGTACCTTGGAGACGAAAGAGTTCCTCCCAGAATTTGCTCATGAATATCTTATCCCGATCAGACACAATGGACCGTGGTAGACCATGAAGCCTTACAACCTCCTTGATGAAGACTCCTGCCACTTCTCCAGCAGAAAAAGGGTGTTTCAACCCAATAAAATGGCCATACTTACTGAGTCTATCAACCACCACCAAAATCGAGTCTATTTTTCCTGACCTGGGTAAGCCTTCGATAAAGTCCATCACAAGGTCTTCCCAAATTTGATTTGGAATCGGAAGGGGTTGCAAAAGTCCTCCTAGTTTGAGTGCCAGTACTTTGTTTTGCTGGCAAACCGCACAGTGGCTTACATACCTGTAAATGTCCCTCTTCATCCCCAACCAATACACACTTGCCGCGATCCTCTTGTAAGTCTTCAAGAATCCCGAGTGCCCCCCAACACTCCCATCATGACCCTCATGTAAGAGCAATGGGATGAGAGAAGAACCCTTCGGTAGATATATCCTCCCTTTGTAAAAAAGGAAACCGTCCACCAACTGAAAATGGGGTCTGGAAGTAGGATCCCGCTAGAGGTCCTTGACCACCACTTGTAGCTCTTCATTGTCAGCTACCTCCTTAGCTAGCTGATCCAGTTGGAGAACTTGAGGAACGGTTAAAGCTAGGAGGGCAGCAGAGTGGCTGATGCGGGACAACCTATCAGCCGCTTTATTCTCTAACCCAGGTCTATATTGGATTTCAAACCGAAATCCCATTAACTTCACCATCCACTTCTGATATTCTGGACTCACCAATCTCTGTTCCATCAAGAACTTGAGACTTTTTTGATCCGTCCTGACCACAAATTTTTGTCCCAAGAGGTAGTGTCTCCATTTTTGTACCGCGAACACAATGGCCATTAGTTCCCTCTCATACACTGATTTCCTCCTACCGAACTGATTAAACGCCTGACTAAAATATGCAATAGGTCGATGGTCTTGCATTAACACAGCCCCCATGCCATGTCCCGAAGCATCCGTCTCCACCTCAAATGGTTTGTCAAAATTCGGCAAAGCCAACACGGGCAGTGACACCATGGCAGCTTTGAGCTAGCGGAAAGCTTGCTCAGCCGCTTCATCCCAAAAGAAATTACCCTTCCTGAGTCTGTCCGTGAGTGGCCAAGCTATCTTGCCATAATCTTTAACAAAACGCCTATAGTACCCGGTGAGACCAAGAAAACCACGCAACTCCTTTAGTGTGGCGGGAGAGGGCCACTCTAACATGGCTTTTACCTTGTTATAATCAACCGAGACTCCTTCATGTGATATAATGTGACCTAGGTACTCAATTTCCAATTGTCCGAACGAACACTTCTTCTTATTCACAAATAAATGGTTAGCTGCCAACACCTTCAGAACAGAGCACAAGTGTTGTGCATGCTGTTCAAAGTCTTTGCTAAAAACCAAGATGTCGTTGAAGAAAACTAGCACGAAACGCCTCATCTGTTCTCTGAAGATGTCATTCATCAGTGACTGAAATGTGGCTGGCACGTTAGTCAATCCAAAAGGCATTACGAGGAATTCGTAGTGGTCTTCATGCGTCCGGAATGCTGTCTTTGGAATATCCTCTGCCTTGACGCGAATTTGGTGATACCCGGACTTAAGGTCGAGTTTGGAGAAGACCTTGGCTCCATGAAGCTCATCTAGCAGCTCTTCAATCACTGGAATTGGGAATTTGTCGGCCACTGTCACCTTATTTAATGCCCTATAATCCACACAGAACCTCCACCCTCCATCTTTCTTCTTGACCAGCAGAACCGGGCTCGAAAAGGGGCTGGAACTGGGTTGTATGATCCCTGCGGCTAGCATCTCTCCTACCATCTTTTCAATCTCGTTTTTCTGTAGATAGGGATAACGGTAGGGCCGCACACTGACCGGAATTGTGCCTGGCAGCAGGTTGATGGCATGATCCTTCTTTCTGAAAGGAGGCAGCCCTTCAGGTGCTGAAAACGCCTCCTCGAACTCAGCTAACACTTGCTTAAGGAACGGTGGGATCTCGACCGTTTTGTCACTGTAATCAGATGCCATCGTTCCCAATTCAAGCAGCACTCCTTCTCCATTCTCCTTGAAAGCCTTCATCATTGCCTTCAGGGATACCAAGCTTTTGCTCAACCTAGGGTCTCCCTGGAAGGTCATGGCTAATCCCCCCACCTGGAACTTCATAGTCAAGGCCTTCCAATCCACTCTCATTTTTCCCACCGCAGCCAACCACTTCATCCCAAGAATTACATCTGAGCTACCCAGCTCCAGAGGTAGAAAATCTTCCACTATTTGCAAGTTTTGTAGATGCAACTTTACCCCCTTGCAAATCCCGGCCCCTTGCACTGCCATTCCCGTTCCCATGATAACACCATAACCAGTCGTTTCTGTTTGCGGCAGTCCCAGTCGTTGAACTAACTCGGCCGCTATAAAGTTGTGCGTCGCCCCCCCCATCAATCAGTACTACTACTGGTTCCCCTTCGATAACGCCTTGTAGCTTCATGGTCTGCGGTGTTGTTAAACCAACCACCGAATTCATAGAGAGTTCAATGATTTCACTGCCTTGGTGCACTTCCTCTCCTCCCTCGTCTTCTCTCACCTCCGTGGTTCCCCTTTCGGATCCTTCCCTCTCTTTCTCTTCATCATAGATCATCATAACGTGCAGCTCCTTGTTCTTGCACCTGTGGCCAATCGAGTATTTCTCATCACAACGGAAACACAGTCCCTTCTCCCTCTTGGCTTTCCACTCAGCCTCACTGAGCCGTTTAAAAGGAACATTACTACCACTCTCAGCCACTGGTAGCTTACTGCTCACCTGGTTCGAGACTCTCGAATAAGGAGTCGGGCTTCTGGATTGAGTGGGAGGGATTCTAACGGTGTTAGTGGTAGAGTAGGTGGGAATTTTACTTCCCACTGGTCCGAACCCCCTACCGCAGCTCAGGACGGCTGCATTTTTATCCTCTATACATTGCGCTATTAGCATGACCCGATCCAACCCCCTGGGTTGTAATACCCTGATCTCAGCCTTAATTTCAGGCTTAAGGCCGTTGATGAAATGTCCTTCCAAGAACGCCTCAGAGACGTTTGACACAGGTACCGCCAATGCCTCAAACATCAACCTATATTCCTTAACCGTGCCTTCTTGTCGCAGAGCAAGGAACCTCTCTTCCAGCGACCCTTCTTGAGTTGGGCGGAATCGGTTAAGAATTCCCTGCTTGAGCCCCTCCCAGCTACGGATCCCCTTGCGCCTAGACTCCCACTGAAACCAAGCGAGGGCCCCTGCCTCGAAGCATATGCAGCGGACTCTATCTTCTCCTCCTCCGAGAGCTGGTTGATCGTGAAGTAAGTATCTCTCCGCCCTGAAAATCCAGTCGTCTGGATTGTCTCCTTCGAAGGTAGGCATTTCCAGCCTCCTACCTCTCCCCTCCGGTCGCCATGCAACGCTCATGCTTCCCTCCATTCTGTGACTCATACCCCCTCCTGGTGTCACTTCGGAATCTGGGGTCAATTCCGGTGGCCAGTCGTTCCCATGAGCCTTAGCCTTCCGCTCCCGTTCCTGTTCGTCCCACCTTGTGCGCATGATAGCAAACTGCTCCAGCATTTCTGCTACGTTCCGATTGATGGTTCGAATCTCTCCCCTCATCGTGTCAACCTTCCCCTCCAGGTCCCCCACTCTCTCGGTTAAGTTTACCATGGCGATCGACTATTGCTCTGATACCAAAATGATGTGATTCAACCGATAGGAAGGATCTCCAATGGATGAAATGGATTGAATTGTATTTCATAATTGGAATTACAAGAAAATGAAAGTAAGAACAGCAGCAACTGGCGTTCGAGAGGCCCAGAACTCCCCTACAATCACTCCAAATTCTTCACACCTTTCTCACTCTCTTCCTACCCCTTTTATAAGCTGTTATTCCCTTCTCTCTCCTGCATAACCGTATTTGGTTATGCAGGCGTGTCTGCTGGTTTGTTACACAAACCAGCCAAATATCTATCCTACCTCTTAGCGCACCTGCTGATTGGTGCTTCCTCCAGCTGTACCCTCAACTCCCTTCAGATGCTTATGACGCCTATAGTAAGTATGCAAAACCGGGGGCCTAACAGAAATATGGTTGGCCAGCTACTCCGCCTATATCATCTACCAGTGCAGCTCATGCATTCCAGAGTGATCATAGTTCTGCCCAATCTGCAACGAGTTCACAATTGATACCTATGTCTGCAGCTAAGTATGATGTTTTTTTGAAGTTTCAGGCCACCCAACTGACGCAGCGTGTAGTGCGTGTGTGAAGAAAACACACCAAAATAAACCTTTGAAAGAACAAACTTCAATGGCTGAATCTTGACTTTCAAGAAGACGCAAAAACAAAACTGTCTTCCTAAGAAAACCCAAATAGGTTGCTGAAATTTGATTGAGAAAAACTTGATTACAAACTCTAGATTTTAGGCATATTTATAGTATTTGGCTAATCCAAATCCATCCAATATTTGTAAACAAAATTCAACTAGAATTCTAATAGAAATAAATCATAAATAAAAATTAACTGGAATCCTAATAAAAATAAAACCCCAATCAAACATGAAGTAGAATCCTAAATCAAGTAGAATTCTAAAACTTAAGAAGTATTAAAATACTATTTACTACTATTTCAGTGCTACTGTTTCGGTTTGGTTGGGTAGGTCTTGGGCTGAGTCTTGATTGGTGACTGCATCATTCACCTCCACTTGAGAAAAAATTTGACCTCGAATTTTGATCCGGGTAGGACAAATCCACGTCCAGTAAATACAAAGAGAAATTAGCCACAATGAATGTTTGAAAATATCCATATAATTAGGCAAATCCACAACATAAGCATTATCATTGATCTTCTTTGTAATCTTGTAAGGACCATACTTCTTTGGCTTAAACTTGTTCTGTTGTCCTACTGGAATCCGTTTCTTCTTCAAGAATATCATGACTTCATCTCCAATCTCAAATACCTTGTGCTTCCTATGCTTGTCAGCTGTTGCCTTGTATTTCTTATTTGTGCAACTTTTGCTTGGCATCTTCTTGAACCGCTTGAATTTTTCTATTAAGAGAACATGAACAAAGACATTCCTCCCCCTCTTAGTCTTATCTTCGTTGGCATGGGTCCAACCATCGCCATGTTTGTTGCCCTCTGCCTCCATTATATTATTACTGTTAGATTAAGGACATTGAATATTCCATTTTGAGCGTTTCTCTAATATGGTAGATCTTATCATAGGTCCTTCTCCTTTCATCAGCTTTCTTGATTTTGACTCCTCAACAGCTTCCGAATTCATCTGTAGATTTTTCTTACCTGGAGAAGCATTGTTATGCAACTGTTTCGAATAAAGGCGTATTTGATGACTACCAGTAGTCTCTCCATCACTTAAAATATTGATGCTTGAATCCTCCTCTGGTGTAAGCACTTGATCAGCTATAGCAGTAACTGTTACAACATTCTTAGTTTCAGAATCTAATTTCAGATTAATATCAAAAACAGTTGCACTACCCGAGTTAACTAGCCCGGGATCCACAAAGAAACCCATGTGACCATCTTGTTTTTGCAATCGCGAAGGTGAATATGTTCCTATTGCCTTTGATTCAACCATGCCAGAGCTTGAATAAACTTAGAAGGATTTGCTACCATGACCTCCATCTCCTTTACAGTCGCAAGCCGATCAGAAAAAACACCACCATCCTTGGATTGCGAAGCAATGCCTAAGCCCTCGGGACTAAAAAATACCCCAGTATGAGTCAATAACCTTGGAGTTTCAGTCATGTTAGCAACATAAATCAGACCTGAGTTTGCAAACGTTGAGGTTGTTGGGACAACATAATCTTCAAAATCAAGCTCCAAACTCATCAAAAAGCCATTCTTTAGTTTATACTCATCCATTTCCCAATGGTTGTGTTGCTGGCATTCCTCCTAACCCCTTTACCACTAGGGTTGGCTATCATACGACCAAGATCATCCTCATTGTCGCTATCATCCATCATTGGTCTTCTAGGATTAATGAGGACATGATTAATGGCTGGTCTTCCCGGTTTAATGTAGCCGGCTTGATTCACGCCATTAATCTGGTTTCGATTATCCTTAACTCGTTGTAAAATGCCCAATTGGTTGCGAATTCACTCCAATTGCTGCTCCATTGTACGAGTTATTTCTCGTTGTTCTTCGATTGCTCTCCAAACCGCAGGCAACCCCCGATCACTGTCAAGAGGCTGGTTGTTACCGTTACCTTCAAGATTAACCATCTGATTGATTGATGAACAGCTCTAATACCACTTGACGCAGCGTGTAGCGCGTGTGTGAAGAAAACACACTAAAATAAACCCTTGAAAGAACAAACTTCAACGACCGAAGCTTGACTTTCAAGAAGACGCAAAAACAATATTGTTTTACTAAGAAAACCCAAATAGGTTGCTAAAATTTAATTGAGAAAAACTTAATTACAAACTCTAGATTCTAGGCATATTTATAGTATTTGGCTAATCCAAATCCATCTAATATTTGTAAACAAAATCCAACTAAAATCCTAATAGAAATAAATCATAAATAAAAGTTAACTGGAATTCTAATAAAAATAAAACCCTAATCAAACATGAAGTAGAATCCTAAATCAAGTAAAAACATAAAGTAGAATCCTAAATCAAGTAGAATCATGAAGTAGAATCCTAAATCAAGTAGAATTCTAAAACTTAAGAAGTATTAAAATACTATTTACTACTATTTCAGTGCTACTGTTCCGGTTTGGTTGGGTAAGCCTTGGGCCGAGTCTTGATTGGTGATCGCATCACCAACAGTCTCATCCTAGTAATCTCGTTGCTTGCGTTGCTAAAAGCCCATCTCTTGGTCCTTGGATTATAGATTCTAGCGCCACTGATTATATATGTGGTAATGAACTTTTTTTCTGTTTACTTATTCTGATACCTTACCTACAGTTACCCTGGCCGATGGCACCAAAACTACAGTTAAAGGGATAGGCCAAACCACACCCACTTCGTGTTTATCTTTAAATTCGATTTTTTATGTCCCTGGCTATTCTTTCAATTTGATTTCAATTAGCCAGCTTACTAAAACCCTTAACTGCTCAGTCACTTTCACTCCTACCTCTTTTTGTGTATAGGACCAGGGTACAGGGCGGACGATTGGCGTCGGACGTGAGTCACAAGATCACTATCATCTTGTTGTGCCAATGGCTTGCACTAGTGCTGCTTCCCCATATCTTCTCCACTCTCGTCTTGGTCATCCTAGCCTCTCCAAATTGAAGAAATTAGTTCTTAGTTTGTCATCGTTGTCTATTTTTTATTGTGAGTAATGTCAGCGTGGTAAACACGCACGTAGTTCTTTTTCCAGTCGTGTCAATAATAAGGCTGAGGCTCCCTTTTCTCTTGTGCACTCTGATGTATGGGGGCCCAGTCGTGTCAATTCTACTCTTAGTTTCTCATATTTTGTTACTTTCATTGATGACTTTTCTCGCTGCACTTGGTTGTTTCTCATGAAGAGTCGGTCTGAGTTGTTTTCTGTCTTTCAGACATTCACTACTGAAATAAAAACACAGTTTGGAGTTTCTATACGTACTTTACATAGTGATAATGCCCCTGAGTACTTTTCTTCTCAATTTACTACTTTCATGACTACTTGTGGCATTCTACATCAATTTTCTTGTTCTTATACACCTCATCAAAATAGTATTGTCGAACGTAAAAATCGTCATCTCATTGAAACTGCACGAACACTACTTTTACATGCCAATCTTCCCACCAAATTATGGGGAGATGTTGTTCTTACTGCATGTTATCCGATCAATCGCATGTCATCTTTAGTGTTAAAGGATAACATTCCTCACTCTCTTTTGTTCCCCTCCCCGCCCCTTTATTTTGTTCCCCTTCGTGTATTTGAATGTACCTGTTTTGTGCATTCCTTTTCACCGGGGCAAAATAAACTTCTTGTCAGATCCCTCAAATGTATTTTCCTTGGTTACTCCCGGTTGCAGAAAGGCTATAAATGTTACTCTCCTGAGTTGAACCGCTATTTTATGTCTGTTGATGACACATTCTTTGAACAATAGTCCTCCTTCTCGGTTGCTCAGCCTGATTCACAGCGTCTTGACCAAGTATTGCCTATTCCTTCTCTTCCGTTACCCTTATCAGATCCGTCTATCTCCTCCTCAGTGGACCCTCCACTTCCATCTTCCGGTCCGCACTCCCCGGATCCTCCACTTCTTACTTATCACTGTCGTCCTCATCCTGCTCTTGGCATCGGCATTCCTTTTGACTACGACTCTCTAGACTCACTCTCTCCGTTAGTGGTCACTCCTACCATGGATCCTGAGCCCGACAACCTTACTATTGCACTCCGCAAAGGAACACGATATACTCGCAATCCACATCCTCTTTATAACTTTTTGTGTTATGATCGTTTGTCACCTACTTATAGTGCTTTTGTTTCGAGCCTTTTTTCTGTTTCTATTCCTAAAACCACAAGTGAAGCCATGTCCCATCCTAGTTAGCGTCAGGTTATGTTAGATGAGACGAGTGCTTTGCATTATGCTAGCACTTGGAATTTGGTGTCTTTGCCACCAGGAAAGACTCCCGTTGGTTGTCGGTGGGTGTTCACCTCTAAAGTGGGCCTAGACGGACAAGTGGAACGTCTTAAAACCCGCTTGGTTGCCAAAGGCTTTACACAGATCTATGGGTTGGATTATAGTGATACCTTATCTCCAGTTACTGAAATGGCGTCTGTTTGCTTATTTCTCTCTATGGCCACCACGCGTCATTGGCTGCTCTTATCAATAGGACATTAAGAATGTCTTTCTTAACGGTGATTTGCAAGAGGAAGTTTATATGGAGCAACCACCTGGTTTTGTTGCTCAAGGGGAGTCCAATCCAGTCTGCAAACTCAAGAAATCTCTCTATGGCCTGAAACAATCTCCACGAGCGTGGTTCGACAAGTTCAGCACTGTGGTTCAAGCCTTTGGTCTCACTCGAAATGAAGCTGATCATTCAATTTTCTATTGATATTCTTCTTCTTTATATATCTACCTCGTTGTTTATGTAGATGACATTGTTATCACAGGAAGCGATCAGGTTGGTCTACAAAATCTGCAGGAACATCTCCATCAGCACTTTCAGACTATAAAGACCTAGGCAAACTCCGGTATTTCTTAGGTATTGAAGTTGCTCAATCAAGAGATGGGATCTCAATCTCTCAGAGGAAGTATGCACTTGACATCTTAGAAGAAACTGGTATGGTGAACTGCAAATCGATGACACCCCAATGGACCCAAATGTCAAAACTCTTGCCAGGACAGGGGGAGTCTTACTCAGATCCTGGAAGGTATAGAAGATTGGTAGGCAAATTGAACTATCTCACAGTCACTCATCCCGACATTGCTTTTGTTGTGAGTGTGGTGAGTCAGTTTCTCAGTTCTCCATGTGATTCTCATTGGGATACTGTTATCTGGATTCTGAGATATATCAAATGAGCACCGAGTAAAGGGCCACTCTATGAGGATAAGGGGCACACAGATATTTGTTATGCAAATGCAGATTGGGTCGGCTCTCCTTCTAATCGTCGATCGACCTCTGGATATTGTGTTCTTGTGAGAGGAAATTTGATTTCTTGGAAAAATAAGAAACATAATGCAGTAACTAGATCCAGTGCAAAGGCAAAGTATCGGGCTATGGCTAATGTAACTTGTGAGGTCATCTGGCTTAAGCAACTCTTGGAGGAACTCAAGTTTTGTGAAGTGTCCCCTATGAAGCTTGTTTGTGATAATCAGGCTGCCTTGCACATTGCTCTCAATCCAATGTTCCATGAGCGGACTAAGCATATTGAAATCGACTGTCACTTTATTAGAGAAAAGCTGGTTAAAGGTGTTATTGTTACAGAGTTTGTTAACTCCAATGATCAATTTGCCGATGTCTTCACCAAGTCTCTAAACGGTCCTCGAATATAATATATCTGTAACAAACTTGGTGCATATGATATCTATGCTCCAGCTTGAGGGGGGTATTAGAATTATTAGTATAATTAGATATATTGCATATTATTGTATATGTAATTAGGCTAAACACATAGGTTAAGCTTGTAGGTTATTAGGCTCGTTGTGCCTATTATAAATAACACATAGAGACTAATCTCTTAGGTTTTTCTCTCATAATTGTTTTCTCACAGAAACAAACCCATATCTAGTCAAAACAAACCTAAATGAAAATGAAGATGAAGATTGGTTTTACTGAAAACCCAACCCCTTCCCCCCCCCCCCCAAAAAAAAAATAAATAAATAAATAAAAAGGTTCAAATTGTACCCATGAGGTACGAACCCTTTTTTAGGTTCAATAAGATCGAACCAAGAAGGAATTAACCCTTCTAAGTTCAAAGGAAATGAACCAATCCTTCAAACCTTGAAGGGTTCAAATTGGGTTATTTTGAACCAAAGTTTGCTGTAAATTTTTTTTTATTTTTTTGGGTGTAACATTGAAAGAGAAGAAGAGGGCATTTTGGGGATTCACAAAAGTTATCACCATTTGTTAACGACAAGGGGAAAGTAATTTGTGGTCAAAAAACTTCGGGAGGTGTGTGTTAATTTTGAAAACACAGGAGTGGTCGATGCAATTTAGACGAACTCAGAGGTGGTATGTGAAATTTACCCTTTTTACTTTATCTAGTTATGAAACCAAAAACAGACTTTTAGAACTATAACCAAACACACCACATATGTTCTAGGGTAACAAACAACTACATACCAAGACTTTATCCCACCATTTGGGGTATTAATGAAAAAGTAAGTAGGTGTTCTACCTTAAGATGTTAAGGGTTAAAAGACTTAGTATGTTTCCTTAAAAGTCAAAAAACCTTAAGTGTTCTACAAGAGGGAAGAAAATATAAGGTACCCATTTCCTTCAATCATTTAAACATAATGCAAACTTGCTTTCTAGAGGAATAAACCATCAATCTTGGGTGTTGGGAGATTTCATTCTACCTCTAAAAGCTCATAAAGATTTCACTTTGGTTAGCTTAGAAGCAAAATATTGTCCTCTCCAAACCTATGTTACCAAGAAACACTATATTACCCAAGTGAACATTCCAAAACAATGAATTTGTGATCATAATAATCCAAATACTTTTTGCACATTTCTTCTCTTAAAGGTTTTCTCGAGAGGAAAGAACCATACATAGTGAACAAAAATCTAAAGATATCAAGCTTTTGGCTTTGAGAGTGTTGTAACATTTGTATTAGATTAGGTAAAATGTATCTTACTGTTTTACTGCATATTTTTCTGTTGTATGGTTAGATATAACTGATCTTCTAGAAGGTATGTTTCTAGAAGAAGTGCCAGCTGTATGTTTTTCTGTTAGGCGGTTAGTTGGTTTTATTTTATCCCATGTATTCCGCCACCCTTATATCCTATAAATAGGGGTCGTGGATAGGTCAAAGTAAGAGAGAGTCTTAGTGTGCCAGAAATTGAGACGGTTTTGTTTCAACTTTCTGTCTTGAGTCGGGATTGAGTGCGAGAGGTTGGGAATAGCTGGTTATTAGCTTGGTTTCCCATTTTCCCTACAGCTTTCAGAGTATATGGGCAGGAGGGATTAAGTTCTCGTTGTAATCATCCTTGATTGACTTCAAGATAGTGGATTTGATTGGCTTCTAAGCAGTCTGGATGTAGGTCTTGGATTTCAAGACCGAACCAGGATAATTCTTGTTGTTTTCTTCTGTGATTGTGTTGTTTCTTTTGTGTTCTACAATATCAGTTCATCTTAAGTAAGTTAGGAAGCTATTTGGGTTGGGAGAATAGAGTAGTGTGCTGTGAGATACTCTAACAACTTGGTATCAGAGCCAAGAAGTGTTCTTCGGCAATCAAGATTCTCAAGAAACTCAAGGAATTTCGCTTCCTTCAAGAATTTGATATGGCTCCCTCAACCTCCAGATTTGACATCGAAAAATTCGATGGATCAAATGATTTCAGCCTATGGAGGATAAAGATGGAGGCGCTCCTCTGCAGTCAAGGACTCGAAGGAGCCCTGGAGCAAGAAGTAAAAGCTACAGACGCATCCACTGGAAAAGAAGTTCCAGTGCTGACGAAGGAACAAGAAACAGCCAAGAAAGAGATCAACAAAAAAGCCTACAGCGTTCTGATCCTAAGTCTAGGCGATAAAGTCCTCAGGGAAGTCTCTAAATGGAAGACAGCCGCAGAAATTTGGAAAAAGCTTGAAGACTTATACCTCCAAAGATCGTTATCCAGTCGCCTCTTCTTAAAGGCCAGGTTTTTTAATTTCAAAATGCAAGAATCAAATAAATTGCTTGACCACATAGATGACTTTAACAAACTGTGCCTAGACTTAGAAAATATAGGAGTTAAGTATGAAGAGGAAGACAAGGCCCTAGTTCTTCTATATTCCCTGCCAAAATCCTACGAAAATTTTGTAGACATTCTTCAACATGGTAGAGATAAACTTTCATTAGAAGATGTTATAGGTGCCTTAAATTCAAAAGAACTTAGGTTCAAAATGAATGAGAAAACCACTTCAGGAGATGCATTATCAGTAAGGTCCAGAGGCTCTAAAAGGGAAAACAAGAAGAGGGGTAAATCTAGGTCTAAGTCTAGAAATGGGAAAGGCCCGATAAAGTGTTATTACTGCCAGGAAGAAGGACACATCAAACGGCTATGCCCAAAGAGAAAGAAAGACTTAGCTGACAAGGGAAAATTAGGAGATGGTGGAGCAAACTGTTGTGACTTAGGTTATGACACTTCCGAAGCTTTAATAGTTAGTGAGCTTGCAGATAGCCAAGAATGGGTGTTAGATTCTAGCTGTTCTTTCCACATGACTCCAAGAAGACTGTGGTTGCAAAATTTCAGAGAAGTTAATGGTGGAAAGGTCTTGCTCAGCAATGACCATGAATGTAAGGTTCAAGGAGTGGGAGACATTAGATTAAAACTTCATGATGGCTCCACAAAAACTCTCACCTCAGTCAGATACGTCCCAGATTTAAAGAGAAACTTAGTTTCTCTTGGAGAACTAGATAGAAATGGTTATAAGTTTAAAGGAGATGGAGGATCTTTTCAGATTTCTAAGGGATCGTTAATATGCATGAAGGCAGTTTTAAAGAATGGGATTTATCTATTGCAGGCCACCACTTTATGTGGTGAAGTTTCAGCAGCCAGCAAAAATTCCAGATCCAAAGCAAGTTTGTGGCATTTAAGAATGTCACATATAAATGAGCAAGGGCTCAAGGAACTTGCTAGCCAAGGTATATTAGACATTGGACAGTCTCTAGAACTATCTAAATGTGAATCCTGCATTCTAGGTAAATCAGTAAAAGTAAAATTCAACAAAACTGCAATCCACTCTTCAAAAGCCCCCTTAGATTACATACATTTTGATTTATGGGGTCCAGCCCAAACTGAATCCAATGGAGGTTCTAAATATTTCCTATCTATAATAGATGATTTTTCAAGGATGTTGTGGGTGTATATCCTAAAATCAAAAGATAACACTTTTGAAACTTTTAAATCATGGAAAAATATGGTAGAAAATTAGAAGGGTAGATCAGTTAAGGTTATTAGAACCAATAATGGATTGGAATTTTGCAATAAGGAGTTTGATCAAATGTGCAAGGAAGGTGGTATAATTAGGCATCTTATAGCTCCCGGAAATCCCAAGCAAAATGGGGTTGCCGAGAGAATGAATAGAACCCTTTTAGAAAAGGTAAGATGTATGCTATTCCATGCCTAATTACCCAAGTCCTTTTGGGGAGAAGCAGTAGCTGCTGCTGCCCATGTTCTTAATAGGACACCCTCAAAAGCTATCAGCCTTCAAACTCCCTATGAAAAATGGACCGGCCATAAACCTAGCTTAGCCCATCTTAGAGTATTCGGGTGTCTAGCATATGCACATGTAAAGCAAGGTAAGCTAGAACCTAGGGCTAAGAAATGCATTTTTATTGGTTACCCATCAGGTGTCAAAGGCTACAAACTATGGAATCTAGAATTAGATGGCCCTAGAACCATAGTTACAAGAGATGTAAACTTTGATGAAGAGTCTACCATAAAAATAGGAAGCAATGAACCTCAACAAAATCAGATAGAACCTAACAGATCAGTTCAGGAGGAGATCCCAAGTGAAATTCCAAATCCGATTCAGGAAACCTCAGATTATGAGCAGATTGATCATGAACCTTTAGATAACCAAGATCTAGACCAAGGATCCCCTCAAATAGAAGAAGAAGAATGTGACAGTGAAGTAGATTCAAGCCTTAGAGATACTGCAAACCCTGACAGATACAATGTGGCTCGAGATAGGCAACCTAGATCCCGTAGACCACCCCAAAGGTATGGTTTTTCAGATCTGGTAGCCTATGCCTTTAACAGTGCAGCTGAAACCATAGGAGAAGAACCCCTTACCTATGAAGAAGCAATGGCTTCTAAAGATGCAGAAAAATGGCAGGAAGCCATGAGATCCAAAATTGCATCTTTAAATAAGAACCACACCTGGAAATTGGTTGAAAAACTAAAAGGGCAGCGAGTGGTAGGTTGTAAATGGCTGTATAAAATTAAAGAAGGATCAGGAGATCAATCCAAACCTAGGTTCAAGGCTAAGCTAGTGGCTAGAGGGTTCACTCAAGTTCAAGGAGTTGATTTTAATGAAGTATTCTCCCCAGTTGTGAGGCATACTTCTATAAGAATACTCCTTGCTATCACTGCTCAAATGAACTTGTATCTTGAGCAAATGGATGTCACCACAGCCTTCCTCCATGGGGACCTAGAAGAAAGGATTTTTATGAGCCAACCGAAAGGTTTTGAAGCTAAGGGAGCAGTGGAGAAAGTATGCTTGCTTAAAAAGTCCTTATATGGACTTAAGCAGTCCCCAAGGCAATGGTACCGAAAATTTGACTCGATTATGTTAGGCCAAGGGTATTTTAGGAGTTCCTATGATTGTTGCATCTACTTCAAACACCTATCTGCTAGTATTTCCATATACTTATTGCTCTATGTAGATGACATGCTTATAGCAAGTCATTCTTCTCAAGAAATCCAGCTCCTCAAAGAAAAATTGAGAGCTGAATTTGAAATGAAAGACCTGGGTGAGGCTAGAAAAATTCTAGGAATGGAAATTACAAGAGATAAGCCTCATAGGAAGATATACCTTTCTCAGAAATCCTACTTAGAAAAGCTCCTAGTTAGGTTTGGTATGGCTGAAGTTAAAACTGTTAGCCTACCTTTTGCAGCACACTTCAAATTATCCTCAGATCAGTCTCCTAATCTTGAGGAAGAGAGAAGGGAAATGGATCGCATTCCATATGCTAGTGCTGTAGGCAGTATTATGTATAGCATGGTGTGCACCCGCCCTGATCTAGCCCACGGAATGAGTGTCATTAGCAGATTTATGGCAAATCCAGGGAGATCTCACTGGATGGCAGTGAAATGGATGTTTAGGTATATTAAAGGATCTATAAGAAATGCTTTAACCTATGGTGGAGCTAAATTAGGAGATGAAGCCAGCATCCTAGGATTCTCAGATGCTGACTATGCTGCAGACCTAGACAAAAGAAGATCAACAACCGGCTATGTCTTCCAACTGTGGAATTCAACTATAAGCTGGAAATCAGGTTTACAGCATGTAGTAGCCTTGTCCACTACAGAGGCTAAATACATAGCTGTAGCTGATGCCTTAAAAGAAGCTATATGGCTCAAGGGTCTAGTTAGTGAGCTCCTAGGTATAGATGTCAAAGCAACTTTGATGTGTGACAGTCAAAGTGCAATACATTTGTCTAAAAACCAAGCCCATCATGAAAGAACTAAGCATATAGATGTAAGGCATCATTTCATAAGGCAAATTGTTGAAGATAAAACTGTTTTACTAACCAAGATTGCAGGAGAAGACAATGCAGCAGACATGTTTACAAAACCGGTCCCTTCAGCAAAGCTTAGACACTGCATGAAGATCCTTCAGATAGATCCAGGAGGGCAGTGTTGATTCCAAGAAGTGAAGGTCTAAGATAAAGCCTAATCGAAGTACAAATGGGTGGAGATTTTGTTGTAACATTTGTATTAGATTAGGTAAAATGTATCTTACTGTTTTACTGCATATTTTTCTGTTGAACGGTTAGATATAACTGATCTTCTAGAAGGTATGTTTCTAGAAGAAGTGCCAGCTGTATGTTTTTCTGTTAGGTGGTTAGTTGGTTTTATTTTATCCCATGTATTCCGCCACCCTTATATCCTATAAATAGGGGTCGTGGATAGGTCAAAGTAAGAGAGAGTCTTAGTGTGCCAGAAATTGAGACGGTTTTGTTTCAACTTTCTGTCTTGAGTTGGGATTGAGTGCGAGAGGTTGGGAATAGCTGGTTATTAGCTTGGTTTCCCATTTTCCCTACAGCTTTCAGAGTATATGGGCGGGAGGGATTAAGTTCTCGTTGTAATCATCCTTGATTGACTTCAAGATAGTGGATTTGATTGGCTTCTAAGCAATCTGGATATAGGTCTTGGATTTCAAGACCGAACCAGGATAATTCTTGCTGTTTTCTTCTGTGATTGTGTTGTTTCTTTTGTGTTCTACAATATCAGTTCATCTTGAGTAAGTTAGGAAGCTATTTGGGTTGGGAGAATAGAGTAGTGTGCTGTGAGATACTCTAACAGAGAGAAAAATATGATAATTACGTTGGTTTCACAATATCATGTCTCATCATTCACTCACTAGGGTGTTGCGTCAAAAAGGGCATCCAGTATAAAAATTTGTTACATTGTTCCTTTGCATGGATTTTTATTGTCAATGTAACTTTTAGAAGTCAATTGATATTATAAATGCCGTGCAACCAACCTTAACTTGGTTAGGATAAGATGCAATTGGTGATTATGAATCATGTTTCAAAAATTGTATTATAGGATGATTAAATAGAAAAATCACTAGATTAGGTTGTGTTATTCAACCAGGTATCTGTATTTTAGATTTTGATAATAATATTTATAAGTTTACCCGTGTTCTACCACGTGATGGCATGCCACATATGTTCCTATTCCATATACCAAAGTGATCCATAGAACTAATGACAGCTCCAAAAACTATGAAGAAATGAAGTATTTTGAAAGAGGTTTCTATAAGAAAATCTAAGCACACATTTTAAGTTTGGTTTCATGTGATGGTTTTTCATGTTGTCATCGGCACCATATATCTGTCATACCTAGGGATTTGTGTTTCTATGGGGTCTCACTAAAATTCTAACTGGTCAAAGTGAGAAAAAGAATACATAATTGAGAACATGATGAATGAATCTGCTTTATGCAAATTCCTTTTTCATCAGCCACATATAAAACCAATAATAGAAACCAATGTGAGAGAGAGAGAGAGAGAGAGGAATTTAAGCCCAAAGACTAGGACATGTTCCAATTATTCTAGAAGTCCAAACCCCACCTAGTAAGATTAAAGCTTGCCATCAGCATCTTGTTATTCTAGAAGTCCAAAAGTTTTAAGTACATAGGAGTTGCCTTTCCAAGAATTGCCACCTTGGAGGGTCAGCTTTTTGTGGGTCAGAAGACAGGCGGCTTCTTCTCCTGACTCCTTTGTGAAGTTCTTCAATGATGTATGTCATTAAGGTGTTTGAGATTTGCTTTGTCATGGGTTTTCCCCTTTTGGCAATATTCTTTTTGAAAAAAAAGAAAAAGAGGGTTATCCATCTAGAGACAATTTTCCCAAGATTTTTCTTTTGGAGGTTCAGTTGCCCGACATAGCAGAGACAAAGTATGCAATACATCAAAACAAGTTGGACACCCTGCAAACTAAAGTTGCACGCAAGGATATATCACAACAATAACATCACAAGCCTTATAGTTAATCCAACTAGGTGGGATCGGCTACATGAATCAGCTCTCCAATCATCTCTATCCATAGATATGTCTTTCGTGAGGCCATTACGTCCCATCTCATAAATATGCACTTTCCACCAAGTTTTCTTTGGTCTTCCTAAAGTCGTATAAAGGGATAAATATATTTGTTATTAATTGAGAAAAAAGAATTCATTAGTACCAACAGCAAGGTTGCTCCTTTGTGACTGAAGTGGAAACAGCCTCTTAGCAAAAAGAAAAGGTAAGGTTGCGTACAAAGCAGGCCCTCTCCTGACTCTCACAAAGAGAGAAGCCTTGTGCGCTAAGACCATTTATTAATTGAACAAAAAGAACATCACAAACATGAATTCAAAAGTATGTGAACTTGATACATGCAGCAAAAGGTGAAATGTTGGAGATCATCAATCTCTTACCTGCTTATTTGAATAACATCAAGGGAATGCATGCCAGTTGATGGGTTGTATAATCGTTGCTTCACATAACCAGAATCAATCACATACCTATCATTTATATGCAACCATCAATAGAGGGAAGGCATGTTAATCCAAACTCGGAAGGCCCAAAAGAAACCGTGTTTGATGTCAATATTATTCCAGATCAGACAACTATAAAAGTGCAAACTAGACTAAATATGCATGTCTGCATGTCCAGCTTCATTGTTGATTTCTTGTCATTTCAATCAGTGGCTACATTCATCTATACTACACAAATGGCTATTAACCAAACTTGACTCTTTTGACATTAACTTCAAGCATACTCTTTAAACATCAAAATATTTACATCAGTCTTCTGAATTATCAAAAGAAACTTGCTTTGATTTGTCAGTATTACAAATACACTTTTTACCTTACAGAAAAAAATAAATCACAAACAGATAGTTCTGGAAAAGGGTATTTTTTCTTCTGGCCCTAAGAATATGCATATGTAATGTTATTTGGCAAACCAACTAGAAGCAAGCAAAGAACTTAATCACAAGAAAAATATAAAATGTAAATGAATGACAACAAAGCTAATGCATATTCTTAATGGAGTAGGCTTACACAACACCATCAACAGTCAAAGAAGTCTCGGCAATGTTTGTAGCAACAATAAATCTCCTGCAATTTGGAGGTGGAGGGCTGAATACTCGG
Source organism: Diospyros lotus (assembly GCF_014633365.1). Taxonomy (NCBI): domain Eukaryota; kingdom Viridiplantae; phylum Streptophyta; class Magnoliopsida; order Ericales; family Ebenaceae; genus Diospyros; species Diospyros lotus. The sequence goes on from NC_068340.1 coordinate 7,487,477, forward strand.
ACCTATTAGGAAATTGTAAACACGAAGCATCAGCAAGAGAACAACAGGAACCTATTTTATCTACAGCTAAAAGAAACAGTTTAATCCAAATCCTACTTTAACATTGATCTCAAAAACAGAAAGAGGACATGTTCACATAATTCAGAAGTAGACCTGTGAATAGAACTTCACCAAAACAAACAATGGAAGAACCCAATAAAAAAACAAGGAGAGAGGAACAAATGAGCAAAGCTAAAAGCCGCAAAATCTTGTAGTTTTTTTCATATAAAACAGTACTATAAACTTTATAGACCAACTGGCACTCTGGCATCAAAGGGTGTCACCCAAGTGCAACAAGAATCAAATTTGTTGAACAACCTATAAAGGAATTACTCCACAAATCTCTAAAATTCAGGAACTGGTAAAAGGACACACTGTACTTGAAAACCAAGTAAAACAGACCAAAAAGTACTCGGCAAAAACAAAGTTGCTTCATACTTCTAGGAGAGTAGCAAATTTACACATTAGTAGAACCACTCTATTGCAATCAGCAAGCAGCTTAATGACAAAAGATCACAGAACATAAGCATGCTTTTGACCAATTTCTCTGTATCATCCAGGCAAGATCTTTCCCACAAGCTTAGAACCATACCCATGTCCCTATTTGCAATCAGCAAGAAGCTTAATGACAAAAGGTCATAGATGCTTTTGACCAGGATAACAAAATAGTTCATCGCTTGACAAAATAATCTTGGACAGATTCAGGTGCAGGAAGAAACAAGGAAGAAATTGAAAGGAAGAAACAAGGAAAAAATTGAAAAAGATATGGACATACTAGAGTTACCGATATGACATGTAGGAAAGCTATAAGGAGTGGCGTAAAACAACTGACACCTAAAAGGCTAAGAAGTAGGGACAAAAAGAAAAGTAAAATGAACATTCAATTTAGTAAAAGAACTCTTTAAATAATAACGCTTGCCTGCAGTTCTGGCGGCAAAGATCCATGGAGAGGAAGGATTATAGCATCCATGCAAGACCCTTCCTCCAAGCTTTGAACTCTCTCCTCCAACTTCTTGACCAGCTTCTCTATATCATCCTATGAAAAGTGCCATATTTAACTTCCTAACCAAACAATCATGATGAATAACATAATATCCAAAATAAATAGTCCAAACTATTTCATGCAAGACATAAGAAATCAAAATCCTCACCTGCCCCGTCATGAATATTAAGACATCACCGCCTGGTTCCCTAACATGTATATCTGTCAAAAATAAATTTCTCATCACATTCTGAAATAACAAGTAAAATTTTGAAACTGAAGGGGGAGGGGGAACGTAAAAGTTATGTCAGCAAATTTAAGACTTTTAGCCTAAAGATTGATTAGAAGAGGAAGAATAAGAAAGTGCTGAGTCAATCATCAGGCTATCAAATCTACAAATATAAGATGAAGGTCTAGTCATACCAATGGCTGTTTTTAAAGCAGATTCAATATAACTTTTGGGACTCTCTGTGCTGTAAAATATTTCCACAGGAAATAACTTCCCTGGGACATTGAGTACAGGGCAGTTGGAGAAGAATCTTGATACTTTCTCACCATCAAGAGTAGCTGAAGTAACCAAGACCTTCAGATTGGATGAACGCATTTTAATCAATCGCTTCATTAGTCCCAGCAATATATCCCTACACATTATTTCCACATTCAAAGGCAAAAGTATGTATAAGTGTATATCTTATCATACATAAAAAATGCAGAGACGGAATCCAATATAGACAAACTAAAATACCAGAAAAGTGTCAAACATGATAGGGATTCTATAATCTAGTACTAGAAAGAGAAATCACAAAAACCCATAAACTAAAAGAACAGGCCATAATATTGAAACAAAAAATGAATCTTACGTGTTTAGACTCCTTTCATGAGCTTCATCTAATACTATAACAGAGTACTGATTGAGCTCAGGATTAGAAAGACTTTCACGGAGAAGAACTCCATCAGTAAGGTATCTGTGCCAACCACAACCATATAATTGGACAGCAAAGTCAAAAAATCAAAAAAGGCAATATATATAAGATTTTTAGTAACAAATAAATCCACATTACTTAATATATGTTTTCTCTGAAGTTCTATCTTCAAACCGAATTGCATAGCCCACTTCCTCCCCAAGCTGAACGCTAAGCTCTTGTGCAACACGTCTGCACAAATTAACAAATATAAATAAGCAGTCCTAGATATAGCACCAAGAGGAAAGACTGTCTCAGAAGATATATATCCTTCACTGCAGTATTTAGGCAATATAGTAAAACCTGCAGTGGAACTACATGCTATTAGAAACCATGCAGCATTTAAATACCATAATTACATAATTACTTAAGTATATATTGTTAACAAATGCCTGGTACTTATGGTAGGCACATTCAGTACTCCTAATAAAGCAGGAATTTAAATTCCAGCAACATCAAGATTGAAAGGATTTACATGTATGAAGCATCATTCCTCACACATCAATTGCTGCCTCAAGAAAAAAAAACATGCGTGCATGCATAGAGGCAAATCGCATGTACGCATGAATATATAAAGTCATACATAAATTCAAACTCAGAGGCAATTGGACTTTTCCTAAAACAACAGTCCATGTGGTATAGCACAAGTAGTCAATGCCAATTGCGTGCATCATGAACCATGTAGCTCATGATTCTAGGGAGAAAAATCTGTAAGGGATATCCTCTGACAACTTTCCTCCTGGGCCATTTCCCAAAAGATAGACCATATCTTCTAAAGCAGGTCCATTTCAGAGCCATATTGGAGTAACACCTATATCAAGATCACTTCTCACTAGTATCAAACTTCTCCTTTGATGTTGTCTACTTCAAAATTGTGCCACTATGTGACATAAAAATTATTGTGGAACTGGTTTGGAGAATTTTCAACCTGTTGCAGGATGTTGGAGGATTACCAACTGTACTCTTAATGATTGGTCAGGGTAATTGTAGCAGCCATTACAAAGTCACACTGGTCACTGAGACCCTGCATCAATGGTTTGAATGTGTGAAAGTTTAAGGACATGTTTCTGATTATTGCTAGAGTACCAAGGAATAGGAAAGCTTCTGTCAGAGATTATCACTGCGAAGAATTAACAAATTTCCTGGTATAACAATTTCAGAAGATAACTCTTGGGAAACAATGCCATTTTATATTGGATTTGCGGTATTAACATATTCATGTTGGTTCAGGGGACAATTTCGAGAAGCTTGTGGTCTAAAGGAGGGTGTTTTGATGTTAAACACCATTATGATCCCTTGATTGATTGAAGGGAGTTTTATCTTTCTGTTGGACACAAGTGTGATTGTTGAATACTCATTCAAAGGTGGTGTTCTCTAATTACTCCCCTGGTGGATGCAAAATTCTCACCATTGATAATTTGGCTAAGAGAGGGCAGATTCATAATAGTTCAAGCTATAAGTGCAAACTTGATGCTGGTTTCCTTAACCGTGTGCTTCTATATTGTCTGCTGGTTAAGCAGCTATGGTCATTGTTAATTGAGTGGTTTGGTGAGATTTGGGTGGAATTACTTCATTTTTTCATTGCTTGGAGTCACTAAGTTTGGAAAAATAAGAGCAAAGATGTGGTTATTGGTTCCAAAGGTCCTAACAATGGACCATTTGGAGGGGACACAATACCATGACTTTTGATGGAATTGAGTCATTCTACTTTCAAGCACAAAAACAATATTGCTTCTCTGTCTTGTAGTTGATTCTCTAGAGGATTTAATCCTTCTTTAACCAATTTTCAGATTTCATTTATTAATTTCAGTAAGTGTTGATATGTCTAATTGGCTAATAGTTTTCCTTTGATTTTTTTATGCAAATTAGATAATTAATACCTAAAATTATTTTTCCATTTAGCTTTTTGCTAGATACTTCCTTGAATATTCTATTACCAACATTGCACCAGTCACGGTTTGTGTTAAAGCCCCTAATTTACTGATTACATTTTGTAGTTTTGAGTATGTTCTGAATCTTCTACATGCGCTAATAGTTATAACACTATTAACTATTGGAAGAAAGTAAGGAGCACGGTAGTTAGTATCATACGATACACATGCTCAATGATACAAATCGAAGAATGTATTATATCGCAACACATATCATGTGTATCATACAATACGATTTGTGTGTATCGCACAATATGAGCAATACAAAAGAATATGGTTCAAGTGGAATTTCTGCAGCCTGATTGTCAGGTGTTACCATTGGGGGCACTGGCAGTCTGATAAATCTACCCAAGAAGCCAACAAATCACTAACTCTAACCCTCAATAACAGGCCGATACAACATACAACATAAACCGAAAATAAAGAATTGACAAGAGTGAGTTAGAACAATCAAACCACACAATATACACCAAGATATATCCTGGTTCAGACTGATAACACCAGTCCTACATCCAGCCTTCACAGAGAGAGCAATCCACTAGAAAACTTGATGAAATCTGTACAAGGAAGTCACTCACACACCCCTCGTCCCTCACTGACAAAACAAGAACCCTCACTGCAAGATTACAAAGATATCTTCTCTATCCTTTCTCTAGCAATACAACTCTTCACAGTCAATGAGAATGATCAGTAAATTAGCTATGTGCAGTCTACCCCCACGCCTCTTATTTATAGACATAAGGGGCGTGAGTTACAACATGAGAGAATACCCGGGAAATAACCTATCTACCCCTCACTTAAATAAACATGCAATTAGCCTATATTTCCTATTGCCACAGCCGCATACAAAGCCTAAGAACCAAGTCCTTCTAGTCTTCCAGCCACTCAAACAAAACTGAATAACATCAGGTTATTAGATCTGAGAAGGCCAATTCTCTACTAATTGAGAGAATTAGGGTAGAACTTAGGGAGAAATGTGAGAAGGATTCAGAGAAGGAGAGGGAAAACAGAAGTAGGCGAGAGAGAAAGAAACAGAGAATTATTTGGAAAAATGCTTCGATACCTTTTCATTCAGCTGGAAAGGGGTTTTATACTAATCCAGGTGGTTTAGTCTGGCGCCAATAAGGCTGCCAATACAGAAGTACAAGCTTGAACAACCTGTTACAGTACAACTGCTATAACTACCATGCCAAAAATACCAAGAAACCCTTATACAAATATTAGGTTCCTGACACTGATCAGTGTGAGCAGTCCTCAAAAATGTTGCAGGGTTTAAAAATCAAATCCATATGCAAATTCGAACAGTCATATGGGAATCCAAAAGGTCCTAACAGATTCCAGGGAAAATTATTGCTGGGTACTGAGTTCAAAAATATACATCAATAACCAATTTATAAAAAAAAAAAAGCTTATGATAAGCATGTGAACAGTCTCCCAAGGATTATTGCTCCCCAAGAAAGCTTATCTGGTCCCTGCCCATCACTTGAACCATCTCTCGACTCTCTCCACTATTTCCAATTTGTAAGACTTATGGTTAATTTGGATTCCTGGGAGTTTTTGTTAGTGCCATACACAATATCAATTTTGTTAAACTTGGGTTAAAATTATTGTTTTGAGTGTTTTCTTCATGTTATACGTATAAACATCTTTTATATTATATTTTTTTAAGCTATTTATGAAATTGTTATGTATCATAGGATACAATATGATTCATGATTCACGATTCACGATACAAAACTAGGCCTTTAGATTCACGACACATATCTCAATTTGACAACTATGGTAAGAAGTTCTTGAAATCATGTACGTTGATTATGAAAATCATAACAGAGCACCCCAAATCCAAATTTATATAATTCTGAAATAAAAATATAAGTATCAACTTGGAACCTTGAGAACATAAAAAGGATATAACAAGGGACATGCTAGAGTAATATCCATTACACCTTGAAAGTGCACAACCAACAACAAAAACAATCACAATCCTTAATCCTACTAGGTGAGGAATCTAATACATTAATTCTAGATCTCCAACCATCTCTATCAAGGTCTTGCAACCAAATCAATTAATTTTACAGCAGCCACTGCTATTAGAAATTTAGAACTTTTTTGGAACATTTGGAGGTGGCTAAAGTAGGTAAGGGGTTGTTCAGATGTAGAAAAGAGCTCCAGTTTTCCAGAAAATTACTCCTTAGAAAACAAGAAATTAAAAAATTTGTTCCAATACAAAAAATTCTAAATAGAAATTGGACGCAGTTTTCCAAAATTGAACTTAACTTGCAAAACTCCTAAAATGAATTTTCCAAATTTTCCTTACTAATTTGGAGAATTGGAAAATGTAATTTCAACAATTTTTTTTTTTTCCAAATCATCTCCATCTACTTCTCTAATACAAGTAACAATTACACAAAAGAAAAACCTGTGTTTCTCTTTTTTCCTTTTCTGAACATTTATTCTAATTTTCTAGATTGGAAATTAGTTTTCGGCAATTCTAACATTTAAGCACATTTTTTAAATTTTCTATGGGAAATAAAAACTAGAGATTTTATAGAAAATTGGTGATAGAAAACTGAAGAACATTTTCAACAAGTGAACAGCTCCTGATAATTCAAGACAGATTTCACCTCCTACTACAAACCTAAAGTCCTGGAACTAGCTTTCAAATCTATAAACAAGCAAAGCTAGAGTGAGCTCAATAAAGCAAGGTCCCTGATTTGGCATGGTAAAGGTTTCACTTTCCTGGAACTAGCTATCAAAGCTATAAACAAGCAAAGCTAGAGCAAGCTCAATAACCAAGGCCCCTGTATATGTTGAAGTTTTCACTTTCTACTACATGCCTTAAGTTCTGGAACTAGGCTATAAACAAGCAAAGCTAGAGTAAGCTCAACAACCAAGGCCTCTGAATATGTTGTAGATTTCACTTTCTACTACATGCCTTAAGTTCTGGAACTAGTTTTCAATACTGAAACGAGCAAGGCTAGAGTCCACTCAACAAACCAAGACCCCAAACTATGTGAAAGCTTGGCTTTACCAGACACAAGCCCAGGTCAATCTTGAACATGAGATTGACTGGGTTCACCACACGTTTGATTTTCTCCTGGTTCATCAGTCTACTGAATTCACTTAGGTTCATATTAACCAAAACTGAGATTTTGCTTAACTTTCTCCAGTTAACATCCATATTAGATAGAAACCACTTTTAAATCCTTAACATGAACTTTTACAATTTATTCAAGCTCATCTCTGTTAAAAGGAACTTTGAAGAGAATAGAATTCCTCGATTCTTCCATTCCATGTGTAAGCTAATAAATATACAAGAAATCTCCTAATAATTCTCCTAAAAACTAGGAACAGATTGCCATCCTAATTAGTAGGATTAGATAACTTTACAATTTACAGATTTACATAAGAGATTAAAAAACTTAAAAATAAATAAGGCTTTATCTTCTAATCAGCTCCTTATCCTTTTAAATCTGATAGCCAATCATCCAGCTTTAAACTTCAATCGTTGACACTTCCTCTCAAGATTGAGAATGGATATCATCCATTCCAAGTTTGCTAGTCATCTTTTGATAAATGGTTGTGGGTAACCCTTTAGTTAGAATACCTGCAAATTGTTCACAAGATGATATATATGGAGTACAAATCAAGCCACTATCCAATTTTTCTTTGATAAAATGTCTGTCTACTTCAACATGCTTAGTTTTGTCGTGTTAGACTGGATTGTGAGCAATACTTATTGCTGATTTATTGTCACAATAGATTCTCATAGGTGCTACCAAAATGATTTTCAAAGTCATCTAGTAGTATTTTCAACCAAAGCAACTCACAAACTCCTAGAACCATGGATTTGAATTCTACCTCTGCACTTAACTGAGCCACTACACCTTGTTTCTTACTTCTCCAAGTCACAAGGTTACCCCCTAGGAAGGTACAATACCCAAATGTAGATCTCCTGTCCATCACTGAACATAATGCATCAGTATAGGCTTCAAGTGTCATGCATTCTCCCCTTTTGAACATAATGCCTTTTCCTAGTGTTCCTTTCAAATAATGCAATATTCTATAAACTGCCCTTTGTTGAGTTTCTTTTGGATTATGCATGAATTGGCTAACCACTCCCACTGCATATGCAATATTTGGCCAAGTATGAGCTAGGTAAATTAGTCTTCCCACTAGCATTTGGTAGGACCCCTTATCAACTTCATTATCCTCTGGAACTTCCCCCAATTTATGATTGGTTTCAATTGGAGTTTCAGCCGCCTTACAACCTAGTAGTCTGGTTTTTGTTAGCAAATCCACAATATATTTCTGTTGTGAAATAAATATGCCTTCTTTTGAGTGGGCAACTTCTATGCTCAAGAAGTATTTCAATCTTCCCAATTCTTTAATTTCAAACTCCTTGATTAAGCATTCCCTGAGTTTATTCCTACCTTCTTCATCATTTCCGATCATAACAATATCATCCACATACACAAGTAAAGCTATTACTCCCCCTATAGCCGAGTGATGTATGAAGAGGGTATAGTCTCCTTAACTTTGTTTATACCCTAGAGTAAGTATTACTTTCGTAAATCGACCAAACCAAGCCCTAGGAGATTGTTTAAGACCGTATAAAGTCTTCTTCAATTTGCAAACTACATGATCTTTGGGTAGTTGGACTATATCCAAGTGGTAAATTCATGTAAACTTCCTCTTCTAGGTCTCCATGTAGGAAGGCATTTTTTACATCATATTGCAGCAATGGCCAGCCTAGATATGCAGGTAGAGATAGGAGTACTTGAACTGTGTTTAGCCTTGCAAGAGGGGCAAATGTGTCTAGGTAATCTATGCCATATACTTGAGTGTGTCCCTTGGCCACTAGTCTGGCCTTATATCTGTTTAATGTCCCATCAAAATTATATTTGACTGTGTAAACTCATTTACATCCCACCGGGTGTTTTCCTCCAGGTAATTGAACCAACTCCCAAGTTTGGTTTTTTTCAAGGTCTACCATCTCGACTTCAATGGCATTCCTCCAATTCTCATCCCCTATAGCTTCAGTAAAGTGCTTGGGAATAGGTATGGTATGTAGGTTGGTCAGGAAGGTTTTATGTGGGTTAGATAATTTAGAATAGGACAAAAACAGATGCAATGGATGCTTGGTATAGGTC